>NW_024609837.1:12426281-12471281 GCF_016920785.2 Ixodes scapularis
CCATATAGGCGCTTTCAGGCAACTTTTCATGGGCGCCGCCTTCTTGGCATCACATGACCCGGCCGCTATTGTCGGCCTCTACTTTCTCGCCGCTGCACTGCGTATAGACCTTTTTCGCATAACCTCAAACCAGTCAGTAACTGACGTACCCTCGACCTGGTGCATTTTTAGATTGCCCGCTGACACAGGGTATGCAACCGCCAAGGGTATGGGCGAAAAGGCTTAAAAACGGACGTCGTGCATGAGTTAGTTCCGAGTGCTCCTATTTACTGTGCTGCTATTTCCGAAAATCTATGTTGTCTGGCTACCACTGCGTGGTCGTCGGATGTATAAATAATTTCGAAAAGCATAAGAACAATAGCTGAAAGTGCGCCATGAGCACAAGCTGCAGCGCGAGTGTGGCTGCAATTTTATCGAGCTACGCCTTTTCCCCAAGAATCTTAATTTATGAAATTAGTTCATTGCGAGATTTAATCGCGAGAAATATGTATCAGACTGAACGTCACGTTTAAGCCCACGATCACTTCGTGTACGACAAGAGGACAGATTTTAATTACCGGTGCAGGTGGTCCAATTAGGTTATCACTGCAAGCCCCATGGTATGTGAAAGGTGTGAAAAAGTCTACATGCCACCACTCAAGATAGAGCTATCAAATGTCGAGAGCTTACCTGCATATATATAGACTAGATTAAATTGCTCATATATACTTCGCTGTGGAAACCCAATCAAAACACCCCACCGTCTTCGTCCTCATTCTCTCGAGGAGTCAAGGTAATGGCCTGTGAGTAGCCAGCTGGATTTAACCCGGACAAGCTCCAACCAAGTTATTGCAGCCCACCATAGCCAAGTCTAGCCAAGTTCCCCCCATACCCACACCGTTGCCTACCCAGATAGCTGTGCTGCCAGAACTAGCCAGTATCTCTTTTTCTAAGACGCTAGACGGCGTCGTCGGTGACGCAATTCTCAAGATGGCGGCGCCTTTAAAGAAAAGGTCTATAGCGCTTCATACTGGGCTTCGTCAGTCACCGCCTATACTATGAATGGGTCGACGACACAAGATTATGAGCAAGACTCCAGAGACCATGCAGGTAAGTCCATCACGTCTGTTAGGTTTTGTCGGAAATAAAGGTAGATTAAACCCAGTGCGACTTGCGCAAATGTCCAGTTAACACAACAAGGTTATCGCAGATCTATCCATCGCTGCATTTGCGTACTTTACTCGTCGACGTCCTGTTACTCGCCGCGTGTGGGCACTTGAATCACGTAGGCGACTTGGCAAGCAAAACACTTTGCGATCAGCGACGAGCTGGGCGGTCGCGGGGCGGACCGCTCGGTTGAAGTAGATTCCCAAAGAGGTTAGAAGACCTGGAGAGGCCGTGACGTTTTGGTATGGGCTTAGTAACGGGCTGTAGCTGAGCGTACATATTACTATAATTGCTTCCGAGTACCTTCCTGACGCCCTCGCCCCTCTCTCACGCTTTCTCATTCCCTCTCACCGAACCAAAACAAACTTCAACTAGAGGACCCTATCCCGTGATGCTCGCGGTTGTTGATTGGTTTACAGCCAATCGCGCAGTTCCTAAATTCCTTACCCGCGTCAAGTAAAAACAGACCTCCTCGGGAGAGAAGACCTTTCCCATGATGCTCGCGGTTGTTGATGGTTTGCACCGGCGCTCGACGATTGCACGCATGCGTGAACGCGTGGCGTTCGGTTTTGATCGTCTTTGCTGCGATATTCGGCGGTTACCGACGATCGTCGTTATGGTCTCGGTGAACGAAGCAAGGCTCTTGATGGGTGCGCTGTTGGACACCCACGCAGAGCCGCTCGTTTATACGTCGACTGGTGCTCGCGTTGGTCCGCATGGCAACAGGAGAAAAAAACTTCGAGCGTCGATTGCGTGTGATCTCACCTATGGACGAATGAACTCTATAGATGTTCCTAAATTGAGGGGAACAAGCGTGTGACTGCATAAAGCTATTGTGATTGGCGTAAAACAAGTGACTCGGTTTTTCGGTTTTATACTTCGCGAACGTTGACAACTTGCCTCAGTTTAAGACGTTTAGTTTTCCTCGTTTTTTTTTTTTTTTCATGTGTATTCTAACATAGTACAATGTGTCGTGCTGACTGGGCAGCGTGAGTATCTCGTATTCGCGCCCCATGGACTTTTGTAAGTGACAATTAGATCCCTCTCCGCCACCTGAACGTCGTGTGTATTTTTCTTCCCTTGCGGGTAGGGGGGAAGCGTTCCGGATTAGACGGAGCCAACGTATGAACTGTCACTGGAAGACTCCGGCTCTACACTTTCTGCGACAATGCTTTCGTCATCTGCTTTGAAGTGCGCAGAGTCCGCACACTCGAATCCTCTTCGATGGGATCGTCATTGCCGCGACAGTGGCCGAGGGATGAAACCCGTCGCTTGCTCAGTTCGGTGGGCGTCTGAGAATCACTACATATTTCACGTTACTACAAACTTCAGACTGTAATGCACGAGAGCCTTACCGGTGAAACTAAATTTCCCCGCGGAAAAACAACCGGTGCCATTTTTGCGAACCCCATCACAGCGTCGCGCAACGACGCCACGCACTTTCGCCGCTCTGCTCGTGACCGTGCGAAACAAATGCAATAACTCAACGTAAAAAAAAAAAGACTGTTTACACGTGGAGTCGTATCTACAAAATATTCTTGATATTTACATAGTTCTTGTTTACGTGTTTCTTTTTGTATTTTTATGGCTAGGCTTCAAAAACATGACGTCAAGCCCTCTCCATGTCTACTAACCTAGTTGTAGATTCCTAGCAAACATCGCTCGTCGCCCGAGAGTCGCTCGCATGCAATCTTTTGAATCTGCGCCTCGTCGTCGCTCACTAAAAAGAAGAAAAAAAAAAGATTATGTGTTGGATATTGGATGCATTAGAACGACAGACAACTTATGCATTGGGCAGAAAGTGTCGCGCGAACGAACTGCCGCTAATTTGCGTGCACGGCCCGAGAAAAAATGCCGCCAGTCCCGTCCTAAAAACGCCCTGCTCAGGTTCATTCAGTATGCTTCGGCGCATCGAAAACGGCACCACGCAGGGAGAGTCCGCGTGCTTCAGCTGGGCACGTTCAGCACACGCAGCGTGGTTTCAGCCCTCAAGGTCGCCTCTGCAGTTTTCGCAACCCACTAACAGAGCGCGGCTCACCCCGTTGGACGCCGATTACGCGTCCCGCTGCTGTCGCTCCTCGTCACACAAAACACCCTCAAGCGAGGTAACAACCGAAGTGCAGGCGTGCAGGCGCAGCCCAAAAACACAGGCCGGCAATGATGATGATGATGATGCGTACTGGTGAGCGCGCCGACTGGTGGCGGCTCCAGTAACTGACGCGCTGAAAGCGCCTATGCGGAGAGCAAGTTCGTCTGCTTCTGTTTGGAGGGTTTCTGGTGACGTCAGAAATACGCCGAGCTCTGATTGGCTCTGGTCGAAAGGACAGTGGGAAGACCTCAAGGCAGCTTGCTTTGAGGTCTATCCACTATTTTTCGATCAGAGCCAATCGGAGGTCGGCGTTGTGACGTCACAGCAACTCCTGCAAAAGGAGCAGACGATACTTGCGCTCCGGGTACACATCCGTCCACGAGACTATATATCTCTCGATGCTAGCATCTATCTCCTCGGCTTTTAGGCGCCTTGTGGTTGTACGAGTAGTTTCACAGATACGCGAATCTCCCAAGTTAGAAATGAGGGAAGACTAGGAGACGGACAAAGACGTTGTCCCTACTGGATGAACGTAGGCTGCCAGTCGTGAAAACGTCTTGACCGTCCACCTGTTTTGAGTGCATTCCTTTATTTCTAACTACAGTTACCGACAATCGCTCTCCTTCTCAAGTATTGAGGTCGACTCTGTCGAGAGCTTATGGAACGATGCGACGACACCAGTCGATTCGGTAACGCTAAACCCCGCAGAAGGGACAGACGCTGACAACTTCAGAAACGGGCACTGCGCGGCGACTTTCGAATGTCCCATCATTGCTCCATAGTCAGTGGGGCCATAGCATTAACTGGTAAGAACGCAGAAGAAGGAATCAAAGAAGCTTGAAGCACGAACGCGTGAAATCACGCCCTGCGTTTCTGAAACTGCCCCTGAACATAGCCTCCTCTATACTCAAAGAACCTGACAGTTCGACGACGGAGCCATAGAGTGCCCGATGGCAGATTTGGAGTGCGAGGATCTGGTAGCACAGACCATCAAAGAGCCATTTTGGGGGGTACCTGAACGTCAGCGCACAGCTTTTGCAGCGGCGAGGACCCGAAACACACTTGTTCGCTCGGGAGAAGTGCGTTTCGGCGTCTTGCCGCAGCGGGGCGCCAGCCACGCGGCTCTCCTCTCATCCGTTGTGTGCCGCTCCACCTTTTCGATCTCGGCGGCCGCTTCCCGTGGCGATCTGCCAGGCCACTGCCAGGCTTTGTAAGTATATGGGAGGCTATGCGCTGACTACGGACGTTTGCAAGTACGGCTTCTGGGCGCTGCCATCTTGCTGCTGGTGTAAGTACATCGCCTGATAGTTAGTAAGGCTATTGCTGAGGCCGGTGGGTGCGCCTCAGTAATGCTTGACTATCAGACGATCGCCTCACAAGAGCAACAAGATGGCGGCGCCCAGAGGTCGTATACTTGCAAACGCGTGTAGATAGCCCCGATCGTTATTAAATACGGAGGAACTTGGAGGTGGCCTATTCGCCAGTATTGCATACGACGCTTTAGGATTGAACGTGTTAAAAAAAAAGTCGGGTTAAAAATAAAAAGAAGTCAGATTAATTTGATTTGAATTACTGTGGCTAGAAAAAAATATTTTGTGCCATTATATGTATTTTAAACATAGCAGATTGGTCGGCCTATCCGTTTGGTGAATGAAAACAACTCGGAAGGAAACAACTGCTGTAAATTAAGCTTTTAAAGGGACAGTTTAATAAACAACTTTTTCTATTCCCTGCTATACTAAAACAAATTCAGCTCGAATATTTTTTATTTTTTATTTATTGTTTGTAAAAAGGTTTGATTTGGTATTTCTTTCACGTTTTGAATGGCTTGCAATACGCCATTATTTCTTTTTATCATTCCTTTCTTCCACGTTCTGATGTTCTTGCAATAGGATGTTACACAATAGATGAACAAAGTCGTAAATGAAAAAAGAAAAAGCTCAACGCTCCGATGTGCTCAAAGAGCACCGCATTTTGCTGGTGTTCAGCCCTCTATACATCTTTCTTGCCTAATGATTTTTCGACCTTAAATATAAATGCACACAGAAAGCATAAAATGACAAAGAATGGTAACTAAGAAGTAAGCCATACCTTTTTATAATTATTGGTGCATTCATTTCTGCACCCAAGAACAGCCCATCATGCTTTTAGATGGAGCACTTTCAAACTCGGAAAATTTTACTTGACGCTCAGTGTCTATAAAGCCTAAGCGGCCTCGAAAGAAAATTTCTCAGGCGGAGAAATTCCCACTTCCTTCCTGAGAGTCACGGTGGTCGGCGCAGTCACCGGATCAAGTTTTATAAATTTGCCTTTTTGAAGATAATTAATTCCATAGGGATTATATTTTAATGATTTGTGCTCTCCGCGAAACACTGTAAGCACAAGTTCGGCTGAAACGTCTTAGCTCACCCAGGCTCGCTTCCCCACAAAGCCCTATAGTCAAACAGAAAGTTGTCGTTCAAATTTTGTTTTAGTGTTTGCTTAGTTAATGTCAGTGTCTCTAGAGGTGTAACCCTTGGTAATCCTCCAAGAGGCAAGTTCTCGAAAATGATGGCTTTTGTAATCTAAAGAGCTTTCGCTACACAGCTTACCTTTCCGTTTTATTCGTGGTATAATTAGGACGGATTACCATATGCTACTTTGTAGAGAAAAGAGACCCACTTTTTATTTTTCAACAGTGGATACGCTTGTCCCAAGCAAAACAAGTATTTAAATGTTCACTTCGTTTCTTTTATCATGGAGTTCTTTTCGCTCGCGATCTTCCAAAGTAAATATTTGCTTAGCTTTAGAACGTGTTATTCTTTAAACTTTGACGCTCTTCAAAGCTCTCGTTTGCAACCTGAAACGAATGCCATTTATAACCAAAAGCTGTTATTTTTGTATTTTTTAAAACATGTTAAGTATACTGGATCGATTCCAGCGGTACCGAAATAAACGATCTAGATGTTCGCCGCCATCTTTAATAAGCCTTAACTTTCGCAAAACATTCTTATCGCTTCGGAGGGTATCAGCGTTTCATCATTTTGGAAACCTAAGCATAGCCTGTATGTTAAGTTAAAATGTATCGCTGGACCGAAATGTGCTACTTTCATTATAGATTTCCTTTGACAAAATACGTTTTCAGGCGTTGTTATTATTACAATCGACGGTAATGAATTCATCGCTTTTCCTTAAAGAAGCAGTTCAACGATTTACGCGCTTTGCGTAAATATTACTTAGAATGAATCTCTGGCTTTTGTGACCCTTGAAACATGCGAAAAACGAGTGCCGGGTGAAACACGCGAAAAACGAGCGCCGGGTTTCCCCTCAACTCGATGCTAGAATAAGCGACCACGTGGACGAGAGTTGTTTGTATAGCCGCCACTGTTGATCATAGCCATCCGCTGTGGGTGGCAAAACATAGGACACTCGCGGAGTTCCAGATATTGGCTGTGTTCACATGGGCTTCATTTACATGGATGCAACCGTAGCGCATCGAGTCAATATTTGACTATTTTGATTGGTAGCAGATGGGTACAAGAAGAAGACGTGCCAAGATAGCTTGTGTGCGATTGGTCCCTGCGCGATTTATTGCGCTACGATCAAGCTATTTTTTATCGAGCTATTATTTATCGTGAGCTATTATAGCTTGTCGAGCTAATATTTATCGTGAGCAGAAATCGAGTGCTCACACAATGCTCAGTTCATTCAAATATCATCACTGGAAGACACGACCCACAAACTAGGTCGAGTTCAGCGAAAGAGGGATTGAAAGAAAACGCTCTATTTTATTCTTGAAATTACACCGTAATAAAGATGATTTTTGTTAATGGCGTTGCGTACCAGCATACTGAAATCCCCACTAGTGCCGTGTAAAGTGAAAAACATTTCAACTGAATATTGTTGCACCGCCCTTCTAGCATTCGATGCGGTCTTCATGTTATTTAATGTATATATGTTCATGATATTTAAATATAAACAAGCAAATAGAATGCATGGTATACGCTGATGATAGCTATTTCTCGCAAAAATAAGCGTGGAAAAATTAATAGCAGATGCAAACGATGTTTTTAGGCAGTCTCTTATATGGCCAAACACCAGTGGGCCTAAAGATAACATCCGAAAAACACACGCTATTTCTAATTGACCGACAAACACAGCTTCACCTATTAACCATAATCTTACCATATAGGTTTTGTACCGATTCAGTTAGTTGAGAAACATAAAACGCACGGTACATATATTTTTTGTGGATATCTTATGTTGAGTGATCATGTTTGATATCTTGCTAAGAACCTGCCTATAGGATGGCTGGACCTAGTTATCTCCCACTGCAGCGATTCGTCCCTAATTAGTGTTAAATTATAAATTTTCAAGTCACTAATTCAGTCTTAAATCGATTATAATCATCTTGTTTCGATGAAAACTGGCACTCAAGCAAACATGCAAGAAATTATAATTACTTACAAAATAAATACTTCGTTACATTGCAAATGAGTGCTGCCGCTTTCACACTAAACTTCTGTTTATTAACTATAAAATAACAAACTATGAAAACATGTATAACTATACGTTGTTGCACAGCTTCCGCTTTTGATCTCCTGAGCATAATGTTTCGTTCCTATGAAAGATCTTGAAGCTCTCCGAACACTAATCTTTTGGAAAAATGGATAATACCACGAGCTCGTACTATTTATTTTAGTCTGTAAATTATGCATCGTTTACCTTCATTACTTAAACATATTTCTCAATAATAAGATGGGAAGGGAGTCATTACTATTACATTTTTTGAAAATATTTTAGTAAAAACAAAAGAGGATTAATCATTTACATTCCCTTTTTAGCGAATGAGAAGTATGTTACTTTTTTTTGCGTTTCGTATAATGATATTAGAAGTTGTTAGTATGAAAATTTTGTTTCGCATAATTTTATTTTTTTATTTATTTATAGTTTCTCTTACTTTTACATTTATTTTATCTTTGTATATTGCGGTTCAAAGTTGTGTGCATACAATTTTTGTTTCACGCAATTTTCTCTTCATATATAGTTAAAGTAATTCTTTCAAAAGTTGTGTGTATTGAGCTTTTTAGTTGTATTGCTTTGTAAAATGCTGCTAGAAGTCAAAAGTATACGCTTTTACTTCTTTTATTTTTTTAAAATTCGATTATTTAGCGTTTTTTTTATGTAGTTTTTTTTTTTTTTTTTTTGTATTTACAATGAATGTCCTGCTGCGGACGGGCCCCAACCACGTCAAGCTGCTTCTGGCAGCTTTCTATAGGTGTTCCGTTGGCTTCAAGGCCTCGAACAAAATGATTGATTGATTGGTTGATTGACGTTTGACCTGAGATTAGCTTTTTTTGCAACACCAAAACGAAAACCAAAGTGTCGTACGAATGTCCAGCTGATCCTTTTGCAAGGTTTCCCGATACAAGACGTATTTTAGAGAAATATACGCTTCGCGAATCTGAAAGCGTAGGTACTCCATATTGATCGCATTGAACAAACCGCGATTTCTGTTGTTATTTTTTTTTCTTCAAGTTTGGCGGGGCAATAGCAGCAACGACAGCGAACCCGCACTAGCGTTCCAGTATTTGTTTCCTGCTGTTTACTTTTATTTCTGACAGTCATCTCGACTGACACTTAACGCCCTCCCATTCGTTATACCCTCGTGGGTATATTGCTTTCGGAGGTACTCTATCCAGCGAACCGTCAAGAGCAAACGGAGAATGGCAGTTTAGTGTCCGTGATTCGGTTACTGTACTTCAGAAAAAGTCAGCGCAGTTTGTTCGTCTTGTTTTGAGATGCCGCTGCGCTTGTACATTTCGCATTTTCCTACAATCTTCCTCTTGTTTCTGTTTCCTTTGGGCTCTTAGCAGCTCTTTTATTATATATAGGGTTTGATTTATTTCGTTTAACGCTTTTCGTACTCTTTTAGTAGAAACCTCCGTCATTTAGAGCTTAGCACCAGTCGCATCGAGTGAAAGGGGCAATCTATTTTAGGTGAAAGTATGCGTTTATCCTAACGGTGACACTCGGTAAACAATAATACTTCACTGCTTTACATGAATCAGCACAATATGGCGTCCGTGCACCCATCTAAAGTTCTTCTTTTTGTATGGCAAAGTCGCGTATTTTTTATTTAATAAAATAGTTAAAAGTAATTTCGGGAACAAAGGAGCCACAACAACAAATCTTCGCAAAAATATCTTCTGGCCGAACACAAGCCGTGTTCGGCCCAGTCGCTCACATTGTTGCAACGGCACTGGAGTTAAAGTTTATAACTCTAAACGCATCACAATAAGGGTTCGATCACGGGCGTGGTTTACGGCTGAACGAACGTTTATAGCTTGCGGCTGCTGGCCTGCTGCTCACCGAAATAGGTTCGAAAACGTGGTATTCTCACTATTTTGACGCCAGAATTTTCTCATTTTGATCCCGAACGTGCGTAATTCAATCTGCGGATTACATTTAGTTCGCGTCATAGCCACAGTAGATTGTGCGGCTCTGATGGCGGCGTCACCACTACCGTGACCGCAATCGTACTCCTACCATTAGAGAGTTTTAGGGAACCGTTTTTTCCCACCCAATACGGTACGAGGCGCCCGCCGGTACGAGCTGCGCATGCGCCAGTCTTCTGGGTTGGCACATGCGCAGTTCGTACCGGGAACCACTCGTACCGTATGCGCAAAAACTGTTCCCTAAAACTCCCCATGGGCCCTCTGGCATCCGGTTCCCTAAAACTCCCTGCTAGGGAGTTTTAGGAATCCAGATGCCGGAGGGCCCATCGTACAACACCGGATGGGCAAAGACGGTTCCCTAAAACTCCCCATGGGCCCTCTGGCATCCGGTTCCCTAAAACTCCCTGCTAGGGAGTTTTAGGAATCCAGATGCCGGAGGGCCCATCGTACAACACCGGATGGGCAAAAACTGTCCCCTAAAACTCCCCATGGGCCCTCTGGCATCCTGTTCCCTAAAACTCCCTGCTAGGGAGTTTTAGGAATCCAGATGCCGGAGGGCCCATTGTACAACACCGGATGGGCAAAAACTGTTCCCTAAAACTCCCCATGGGCCCTCTGGCATCCGGTTCCCTAAAACTCCCTGCTAGGGAGTTTTAGGAATCCAGGTGCCGGAGGGCTTATTGTACAACACCGGATGGGCAAAGACGGTTCCCTAAAACTCCCCATGGGCCCTCTGGCATCCGGTTCCCTAAAACTCCCTGCTAGGGAGTTTTAGGAATCCAGGTGCCGGAGGGCCCATCGTACAACACCGGATGGGCAAAGACGGTTCCCTAAAACTCCCCATGGGCCCTCTGGCATCCGGTTCCCTAAAACTCCCTGCTAGGGAGTTTTAGGAATCCAGATGCCGGAGGGCCCATTGTACAACACCGGATGGGCAAAGACGGTTCCCTAAAACTCCCCATGGGCCCTCTGGCATCCGGTTCCCTAAAACTCCATGCTAAGGAGTTTTAGGAATCCAGATGCCGGAGGGCCCATCGTACAACACCGGATGGGCAAAGACGGTTCCCTAAAACGCTCTATTAACTTTCTTTATGCGGTTTTCAAAATTATAGACACTCTAGGAAGTACTTTGAGCATATGGTACTTAAACTACTTATTCAGGTATGTTTAGAAAACGCGCACTTTACTCGAAGTACATCCTCTGAGCATGCACTTGTACTGTCGTAAAGTTTTTTTTTTTAGGTACTTCTTAAGGAAAGTACAACTTCCGACTTCAAAATGCATTTCCCAAATTTGAAGACAAAAAATGGCGTATCGTCATACGAAAACGCGCTGTCGTCTTTCGAGACGTAATCTGGTCATTTCTCTGTGTGAAGTAATGACGGCTATAAGACCAATGCAATTAGATTGTATTTATACCACCTTACTTAAAGTACGTTGTACTCGGTGTACTTACTACTGTACTTGAACTACATATATCCTTTCATTTACTTTGTGGTTTCCTTCAAGCACCTTTTAGGTGTACTGCACGCTACACTGTAAACAAGAAAACACTGCCTGCGAATTCAAGCTCAGGCACTACTAAATCTCGAAGTACAAATGATACATCCGCAACACATCATTGACCAAAAAAAAAAAAAGTATAAAACAATAGGACACGCAGAAGCAGAACCAGCTATTAAAGAATTTCTGTGAAAGCACAAGCCGCTTAACATTTGCCTAGCAGAATTTCTATAGCGGATAAAAACCTACCCAATTTCTTGCTACCATAAACTAAACTATAAAAGTAACTTCAAAAGTAATTCGCTACATTTTGCGGTAGTTAGTCATTTACTCACTTACTTTTGGTTCGAGTAATTTCTGCTCTACTCAACTTTGTTTCAAGGCCAATACTCAGTAACTTGACTTAATTACATATTTTTTAGGAACTTGTAGTACGTGTCTGCTATAGATAGTACTAGAGAGCCAAGATTTAAGAGAGGGAGCGACTCGGACCATGAAGAGCGTTTGCACTTCAATGGCGGACACCTCCTGAACAGTATATATGTTTCCTCTTGGAAGATGGCGGGACCGCGGAACTGGGCAAAGTCCGGAGACGCTCGTCCCCCTCGCACCTCGTTTTGCACCGAGCGTGACTCGTAAGCCACGTGACGAAGATCGACCAGCGGGAAACACTCGGAAATGTGGGCACACTGGATTGCGCCGAATAAAGCGGGTCGTGAGTAAACATCGGTTTCTGCGCATTCTCCTCTGTGCTTTTTCTTTTCTTTTTCGCTTGCTCAAGGTATATTTTACGCAAAATTATAAGCGCAATGTGTGTTCATATTTTCTCCCTCTTTGTGGAGGGGTGTGCAGTTGAGCGAGTTGGTACACAATAAAAATATATATTATAGTTTATTTTATATTTTATTTGTGTCTATTTTGTATATCTTAAAATATATGAATGCATTGTGACGAGAGAGAAAGAAAATGAGAACAAATAAAGGCGCGCAAAAAGAACTCGGGGACAAGTGGACGAGTGTTTGTGTGTGTTTTCCACTTTTGCTTGTGTTTCTTTTTTTTTTTTTTTTCCGCGCTGTTGTTTTTTTTTTTTTTTTGTCAAAATTTTTCTCGTTTACAGGGTATACTTTAATTACTAATAAATCCAAAAAAAAGTAACGAATAAAATATAATGGGCCCTTGACTTTAAGCCTTTGTAGGCGGTCAGCGCATAATTTCACTCGGGCGCTTCGTGGTATACGTTGAACTTCCGTATTCTGCACATCCTGCTATATTGCTTGGAATACGCGTCGCATATGAAAAGAGAATGCGCGAGCATGGTTATATTAAAAAAAAAAAAAAAAAAACTTCTTCGAGAAACATTTATGTCGTCTTTAATAATGTGAAAGAAAGCCTGTCAACCTTGACTGAACATCGATTTCTTTCGCCACCCTCCAGGGACACGGCACAGGTACCCCAGGTCGGCCGATCTAAACTGGACCTGACAAGTTATCGCGTGTGTGATATGGTATTAAAGTTATACTTATGTGATATTTATATATCACTTTACGATATATATATATATATCACTTTACCTCAAAGCGACCCGAGGCCGTCACCGTAAAGTCAAGCGCAAATATCCTTAGTTCTAGCGGTAAGCAATGGTGAGAAAGTGATCGCTGCGGATAGTTCGAGACGCAGTGGTGGGCGCAGACATCGTGACAGAATTACCTGCAAACACGCGTCACGAATGTTGAAAGCATGTTTGCTTTGTACAGACACATGTTTCTAATACGTTGGCAGACAGCGTTTGTGTGACCGATACGGGAAGGGGGCCATCGTGCAACTGACGAAACATGCCTGAGACAGCGTATGCGGACTCTGTCCTTTTGTATGTCGTATTAGGTTGCGCGAAGGCGTCCTTTGAAAGAAGGTTCGCGTACCCTGGGGGTCCCTGGACTGTCGGTGTATCTCCCAGAAGATCCTGGAGTAGCAGATGACGATGGCGGCCAGGGGAAGGCCGTACAGGGCGAGTAGGCAGAACAGGTTGTACAGGCGCTCGTGCCACGGCGACGGGAACGAGGCGAAGGTGACGCACTGCTCGAACTCCTGGAACTGCGGGTGCTCCATGACGTGGAAGATGAATGCCTGCAGAGGAAAGGAAAAAAGAAGACACAGACGTTACGGGAACACTTAGCGAGAGGAAAGAATACCAACTTCCAATCGACCTGAAGACCTAAGAAAAGAACAACAACAATCTCACGCTATTTGCAACTGTCCAATACGTTTCAAGTGTTTCTTTTCACAAATTAGTGATACAGCGTGCATTAAACAAGGAGAGAGACAGGCGGCAAACAAGACGAGCGCTAAATATTGAATGAACATTTATTGAAACTACGCGCAACGAGGAAAATAACCACAACTTTATCGTCAACACTTTCTCAAAAAAGCACTCTTTTTTTTTTGTGTGTGTGTAAATAAACCGGTGATAATAATAACAATAATAATAATAGTATTAATAACATTAATAATCGTTTATCAGCTCGTGTTTTATCAACGTAAACACACGGTTTTGTTGAAGCCAGAAGGAGTCTTGTGAGACAGCACCCTAAGTGTGCACAACATATCAGGTCTACTTTCAACACATTATCCACGATGAGATTCACAGCATGACGAGCCGCACGCACAAACTTGCAGTCACAACTAGTCACAAAGGTTCTAGTGTGAGTCTCGTTTCAGTGTCCTTGGCGAATCCAACTTATAGATGTCGTCCGGGAGGTCGTTGAAGGTAGAAGGAATGTAAAACCTGCGCACTCTTTTTTCTGTATTTTGTAGCGACATAAAGCACCACATCGCGTTCAACGCGCAGAAGTGACCGAGAGAAAACATGCGGTATTTTGAACCTATCGTTCCAAAAGTACCTTAGCACAACGGTGTGAGTCAGTAGTAACGTGAATAAAGGTAAACGGAATGCTATTAGCTGTTGTTCCTCAGGTTGCGATATGGAGCCGTAAACAATACTATTAAAAAATGAAAGACGTTTACCTGTAATGGCGAATTAGAGCGCAGCGCTCGAGGAGGAGGAGGGGAGGGTACGGAGGGGCCAGTATGCCCCTCCTCCTCATCCGTACCCTCTCCTCCACCCTCCTCATCTACCCTCCCGTGCTCCTCGCCTCCTCCCCCTCTTCCTCCTCTCTTTATCCTCCTCCCCCTCATTTTCCTCCTCCCCCTTCTCCTCCCCCTCCCCCTCCCTCCTCGTCACCGCGGTGCATTATGGGACGTTTCCCATAATACACCACGCGGATACGCCGCCGCTGCTCAAGCCAGAAACGGGCGCCTAAGAGCTGCACTCTGAAAGGTCTTTCAAAACGGAATCAATTTTGTGGGCCCATAGCCCCGAAACATGACCAAAAACTGTTATACCGTATGCTATATGCCAACGTTGAAACTATCGTCTTTGTTGTTGAACTAGGTATTAGAGATTCGGGCATTATACAGTAAACAAGAGACATTTCTCAGTCTTGCACAAATATATGACAAATGAGAATTCCATGGCAAATCGCTATTAAATTGTATACCTACATATTTAACATTATCGACGTAAGCAACATGAGAACAATTGCATGTAATGTACTCAGATGTGTGCATATAAAGTGGAAGATCGGAAGTTTAAACTTTCAGAGGACCGCGGAAATAAATAAGCTTAGTTTTAGATAAATTTATCGACAGACAGTTTGCTTTAAACCATTAATGTAAGTGACACGTAGCATAATCAAGATGAATAGAGCGCAGCACCGTGACATATCCGCGTATTGGTATAGCTTGCATGCGGAAATAAAGTTTGGTGAACCCCCGCTTTTAAAAGGGACCTTAGCGTTTTCTATAGGGAATACTCTACAGAAACAATTTGTGTACGCCCAGTCAAAAAGTTCTGAAGCAAAGAAGGGAATGAACCGCAAAAACCAACATTGTGCAATTCTTTTAGTAGCATGTTATGACTAACTGTACCAAACGCATTTGCCACATGAACAAAGAGGGCGAAGCGGTTTTATTTCTCTCGAAAGCCAGATGCAACTCATGTAAGGAATCTTCTAGAAGTGGTTGGGTCCCTCTACCCCTAACGAAACCATGTTGATTGGGTGAGAGGATCTCGAATTTTTCAAGGAACAAAGTTATAGTTTGAAGAATGTGTTTTTCTAAAATTTGAACTACACAAGGTAAGATTAAAATTGGGCAATAATTGTCAACTTTACCTCGCACATTACCTTTAAATAAAGGTCTCACCAGCGCAATTCTTAAATCATCAAGGATTCTCCCGCTTTGAATAAAACCTTTTAACATATAAAGAAGCACGTGGTTTACGGAGACGTAATTTCTCGGAAGATCTACCGCATTAATACCATGTATGCCAGGTGCCTTGTTCATTTTGAAACTGAAAAGCCATTTGTATAGATGATGCTCTGTCATTCGAGGAAGGAAAGCAGAGGAAACATTGGAATCTTGAAGCTTTATAACTCCCAAAATATCCCCTGTTAGCCACTCACGTTCGATACGACGGCAAGTTACGCTGATAACCATTTACAACTTTTTCCCTGAAAAACATAAAGTGATCTCGAAATCGACTACAGACTCCGCCAAAAATCTTGAATATACAGCAAACTATTTCAATCATTGGCCTTAACCAAACTATCGAACCTTACTCGATCGATTATTTCTGCTTGTTTGGTTGACTTTGTCGGTGGTTCAACACTGAGTTTTTAAAGTGAGCTGACATGCCACAAAGTAGTGGTTTGCAATGTTTTGTTCTATCACGGCCGATTTCTCAACTACATTCGGAGCGTGTACGCCAATGTGATCAAAGCATGACGCCACGAGGCGTTCATTTAAAAGTTACTCTCTAAATGGAGCGACAATCGACACCTCTAGACCGAAGTGTGCCAGTAGATTGAGATAGTCACAGACAATAAACTTGGTGGGTTTTAGCATATAAATATTGAAGCCACCTATAATACAGATGTCATCAGCAGACTGAAATTCGCAAAGAATAATTTTTAGTTGTTCCATAAACTTCAAAGGAATACCTGACGGAGGTCTGTAGCAAGCTAGCAAGACCAAGGATCATTTAGAGTTTCATATCCTTAGGGTAATGATTCGCGGTGAAGGAGTTCTTTTTTCTGCAATATTTATTGGAGTTGTGTGGATATTTATACAGCGTGTAGGCTGGTCAGCCATTTCAAAGTTGCGACGAGTCACTCGCTGTAGATAAGCGATTTAGCCAGAGCAGTACAACCGCTACCCTGGGGTCTTTAACGTGCATAACGCAGTAGCATCGCACACCGGTACGATGTTCATCCAGATCTAAACAGGCAGGGGGGGGGGGGAGGGGGGAGGAGAGGATTGAACCCAGGATCAATGGGTCCTCTTTCGTTCCACGTGCTCCGAGCTGGTGTGCGCTAGCTTCCTCGGCCACCGATCCCCCAAGTTGTTCTGTACACCATACATCGTTAATGTAAACGGCTCCTTCCCGCCCGATCGGACGTGTAAAAAGTAAGCCCTCTACCCCGGCATCTGGAATTCATGACGTGAACCGTCGTTAACATTAACCTCTATTAGCACAAAAAACCTCTAATAGAGACATTACATCTTTCACAGTTATCGTAAACTGATGCCAAAATTTACGAATACTTCAGATGTTTACATGCAACAGATCAATAGCACAATCACTGACTGGATCTAAGAAACATTGCAAAGAGGAAAAGTATGATCACTGTGAAAGCTGTACCTCCATTATTCGGAGTCGTTGGTATTCGCCGTGATAATCGTATCACCTAGCAAGAAGGAATGTTAAACAAATTTTTCCAGGTCTTCCAATCTATAAATATGCACTAAGGACGAGGTTTTGCCCCTTTTTTGCAAATAGCTTTTCGTTTTTGATCCAGGTGTATTTGTACTGCTTGATTCTTGCCCTCTCACGCACCATCCAAAAGAATTTTCTGTTCTTTTGCGATAGGTTTTCATTGAAGGAGAGTTTGGGTAGAGAACCGGTTGCAGCCAGGGTGCGCAGCTTCCCTCTCATCATCATCATCATAATCAGTCAGTCAATCATTCAATGCTTTTATTTAAGTGCCCAGGAACAACTTTGCGGTCTTGGTACAGGTGCACTGAGTAAACATGTCAGGCCCCATCGGCAATGGTACAAATTACTTTCTGCAGGCAGTACAATACATACGAAAACACATTATTACAATGTCAGAACTAAGGATAATTATGTAAGTATAAAATTTACATAATGCGTTCAAACATTCAAGAGTAAAAGGAGCGCAACTGTTTTAACGGAAAGTAACACAAGGTTTCTATTTATCTCTATACAGCTGTTGAGAAACTTGGGAACTATATACCTAATCAATTGTTGTCCATATTTTGATCTCCACTTACGAGTGTTCCAATATTCATTGTGACGGGTCACGTAAAATATAATATTTTTGTTTAAATAAAGCTAGTTCTGTTAGAACTAAGTCCCATTTCTTTTTTTTTCATTTTTATGGTGGTGCATAGTCAGCAAAGTTACGAAGTTTTATTATTTGCAAATCATTGAACATGGTCTCAGTTTGAGAATCATAAGGGGCATTGTAGATAAGTTTGCGCATTTATGATCCCCCCCCCCCCCCCCCGCTTTTCCATCTTATTACGTACGTTTGAAAAAAAAAAAAAAGGAGGAGCATTGTGCAAACACAGACTTTGCTTTTTTGAGCGCGTGTTGACGCAAGTAGTTTCAATAAATGCCTAGTTCAAGTTCAGTGGTCGCCTCGTCTACTGACTTGTAAAAATGGACCAACTCACCGGCATCACCACATTGATCGATTCTTCATTTTTTTTTTTCTTTTTGAGAGAGTGGAGATGCACCTTATGAAGAATTCATAAATGCCATTTTTGATTTTGTATTCAGAAATACGTCATCGAAGTCGTTATTTCGAAATCTAGTTTTGTATTGATTCTTTTTTTTTTTTAATTTTCAACGTTTGCTTTGATCTCTAGAAAGGACTGGCAGTGTTTAGATATAAACAAAGCTGCGGCTTCACAAAGCGGAGGCTGTGGAACAAGACTGAAAAAAAGTTGAAGGGAGCTAGAGCGAACTTTCCATCCGCCTCGTTGGTGCAACTTCAAAGAACACCCGCGACCTCTCGCGCCTTTTCCCGCCGAACGCCGCCAAACAATTGCCACCCGCATTTCCAGAGAATAAAGAATTTTTTTTTAACGGAAGATATTTATGGAAAACTTCGGAAACAGCATCGAAAGTTGCGCGCGAGTAAATATGTCTCGTTTCCGTAAACAAAGGGGCAGCTTTTTCGACCGAAAGTGGTGGCGGAAAACTTCGAAAAGTGGGTTTCTGGTCGGATCATTACGAAATGGGTACTCCTCTAATTCGATTTCCTCGTAAAACACTCAATGCGCAAAAAAATAAAAATGTTGGGCAATTGTATTCCACGTGAAGCGTTGCAGTATAGATACGGAACATTACCGGAGCCCGTCGTCTACGCCCAAGGCGCTCTTCATCAGATAACTTAACACTAGCATATAGTCCCGATAGAAGTTCCTGCAAGAAAGGTGCTGGCGCTAGTCGGGTTTGAAAGCCTGCGGCGGTTTTCCAGAACCTCCCATACCCACCGGAATCAGCCAATAAGCGTTGATCACGTGACGTTTCCACTAGCCAATCAACGTCGAGCTTATCGTTCGATTTTTTGGGGGGCTTCAGTAAATCTGGCGACCCCCCCCCCCCCCCCCCCCCTTTTCGACGAGACCAAAAACGTATCACCTTGGAACAACAAGGCTTCGTCTCAACGTGTGTGGTTGTCCGTTTATTTGTATTTTCATTAATATTTTTAATCTTGTTTGTTTTTTTTATTGTAGAATTAGTTCACCAGCTTGCCTGCGTTTTTTTTTTTCACTTTTATCGTTACATAATTATTAAACATTGGGAACCGAAGTGCGGCGCCTGAAACTCGTCTCCGACCGATCTGTTTACTGCGTTCAAAAAAGTTCTCCCTCCTGTTCCGCCTGATGACGTCATCCAAGTACCACGCTGTCGCCCGTCGCGATCCTGGCGGCGTCCCAGCGCCGATGGTGGTTGTTGCAGACGCCTGTTCTGCCGCAGGTCGCTCTCCAGCTCGACAGTCCATGGAAGTTTCAACAGCCAGGAGTTGAAACGCCGCGACGACAGCGACACTCGCGTCTGGTAGTGTTTTCTTTTTTTTTTTTTTTGAACTTTTTTTTTTAACTGCCAGTATTGCGACGTCTGATAGCATGACGCTCCGTTTTTGTGTGACGTCATTTGTTGGCCCTTTGGGAACAGTTTGGATACGCGGGGCGCGATAGGACGCTAGACACACCTGTCGGAAACGCTTTGCGGACAGCGTATAGCCGCGGCAGGCGAACCTTCCTGTTTGCTACTGGAGGAACCCCTGTCAGTAGCCTTTGCAAATCTCTTCTTTACACTTGCGTTTTATTACGTTATTAGATACTAAGTCTGGAGCCATCACCACCCGCAAAACAAAGCTTTGTGGCCTCGAAAAAAAAATACAACATTTAAGAACATTATGGCCTAAAACATGTCCAACGTTTGGTGGTGTATATTTGGGCGGGTACTGCATTGGCCAAACCTCCCTCTATAAATAAACGGGCAACTCACAAAAAACAAAAATTCCGATTTAAGTGCGCATCAGTATAAAGCCTTCATATAAAAAAATTGAAAAAAAAGTTTCTCCCATTTATTAATCTTATTTCCACAAAAGTATTGCCCCGTTCCTCATAAACGTTGTTTTTTATCAAGTATTTTTTTAATGTTTATTTACATGTTTCCCCCGTTTCCACGCGTCACGTTCGAAGGCTTTCATGCAACCGCAATTTAGGGGTCTAACTCAGCGAGGTCAGGAGTGTGTAAATAAATAACAATAATAACATTTTATTACGAAAGCTTTTTTTCTTTTATTCGGTTAATATTCCTGGATAATACAGTGCAATTATTCTTGTGACCGTCATTAATAAGTAGGCTATACTTCGGAAGAATAATATTTGGCGACTTTTGTTTCTCCCTTCATAACTTCCTATGGTCTATATGGTCTATTGGCATCGACAGCTTAAAAAGCGCAAGGCGTGGCCATTCCCGAGCATCTCATTATGCCTCCACAGACAATGAAATTGCAACATAAGTCGATGAGAACAGCGGAGAACCAATCGCAAAGAAGCGTGATCCCAAAGGCCACGCCCTAGCTATATTAAGCTGTCACTGCACTCTCACTCGCCATATGACCGTACAGCTTCAAAAGTAGTTAGTGATTCGTGTACCATTAAAAGTACACCCTATCAAATACAATGGGCAGCACCGTGCCGACTGGGCGTTAATTAACGACAGTTGGAAGAGTGGAGCCAATGAAAGATTTAATGAGCGGGGGACGAACGGGTTCTGTCCGAACTTCTATTTTCTCGCCGACCTCTGGCTGTGGGTCGAAGTCTAGCTAAGACGAAGCGTCATTGTTTTGTTTCGGTAGTTACCGCTTCACGAGGAAATCCAATTAAAGGAGCGCCCTTCGCGGTGATTCTCCGACCGACCGGACACCCACTTCGCAGAGTTCTTCGCCGTCGTTTCCGGTCACGAAAGCTGCCCGTCTATTTTACGGAAACAAGCCAGATTTACTGACGTGAATTCTATCGACGTCACCCACGAAGTTTCGCGAAACGGCTTCCGTG
This sequence comes from Ixodes scapularis, assembly GCF_016920785.2. Lineage (NCBI taxonomy): Eukaryota > Metazoa > Arthropoda > Arachnida > Ixodida > Ixodidae > Ixodes > Ixodes scapularis. Next base: position 12,447,177 of record NW_024609837.1, read on the forward strand.
GAAAAAAAAAAAAAAACCAAAAAACTTTTTTCTTCGGAATGACTGGCGGTCATTGTTGCGGATGCATGGAGGTGGAAATTACGCGGGAGGTCCCAGATCTCCTCTTGCAGTTACACGAACGAGACGAGTGTAAGATACCCTCGAACTCCCTTCAACTTTTGTTTTTACAGTGATGTCTACAACCTCCAAATCTGTTAAGCCCGTACATCGTACAAAAACTAGGATGTTCGCCGACGACATAATAGGCAGTTTTAGGGAACCGTTTTTGCGCACTCGATACGGTACGTTATGGGCTTTTCGGTAAGCACTGCGCATGCGCTATACCGCACAAGACTCGCACAGGCGCAGTTTGTACCAGAGGGCCCATATCGTACCATACCGGATATATATATATATATGTGTGTGTGTGTGAGTGTGGTGTGTGTGTGTGTGTTTTGTTTTTCTTTGCTCCCAGCGATGGATATCTGGACCTAATAGTTTTAATAGATTTCCCAGCGTTTCATTTTTCTTGCCGAACCCGCTCGTCTATAACCTGAGAAGTGAATTCCTGAGAGTACCTCGTCCTAGAACAAATTATGGGCTTCAAATGTTACAGCATACATTGCCAACATTACTGAACTTTTTAAGGGATCACCATGTCTGTCTTGATGCACTAAATAAGAAAACAATACGCACAATATTCACTTCTAACGTTTTAAACTTTTTTCTCCTGCATAGAACTGCCTGTTTTGTTTTTTCGCCTTTAAAATGTTTCTGTTAACGTTTCCTGTCTGCCGATCTGCCGATAGGGGGCAGGGGCTTTGTCAAGCTGCACATTTTGCAGCTTTTTTCCCTGTCTCCGTCACCCATATGTACAAATGGGAGTAAATAAATGAATTGAATTGAATTGATTGTCCGTCAAGTGTGCATTTTCCAAGCACACGATACATCATGATCAGCGGAGCGTTTTAGCAATGATCAAGCACGGCGCCATGTTATGCGGCATAATGAAACGTGAAAAAAAACAATTTAAAGTGGTCACGTTTTGTGAATGACGTAATTATGATGAAACGAGAAGTGACGCGTATGTTCAAATGCATACGTACGGCAGCAGTAAGCTGGTTCGTTGGGCGAGTTGGTAATGATTGAACCTGGGTAAAAATGCGCGCAAAGAGAAAGGGACAGAGAAGGGAGAAGAGACGAGCGCAAACTCACAACTCGATGTATAAGGAGTATTCACTGGACGCCATATTTGTGGGTGTTGTTTAGAGCGCATGCTCAGAACGAGCTCAGATCAATAGGCTGCTAAGACCGGCACTCTGGATGGTGCGGAATGCACGTTGCAAAAGAGCTATGGAACCTCGCCATCAGCACGCGCTCAGAATTCGCACACACAGCTATGGCCGCCAGTGAATACTCTCTATTGAAGGGAGAAAAGAACAGCCCGCGCTCTCAGCTCAAGCCGACGCCACACTCGCACGGGGGCACCAAAGCAGGGGAAGGGCACACATCAACCATACTCAAACGATTGCAGAAAGGCAATTTCCTTGATGATTCATGCCACAGAAGGTGGGCTGACACAACGCTCGCCAAGGCGGAGTATACTAAAAAAATTCAAAAATTTCCCTAGTGTGTTTTTCCTTGAACCTGCCAATTATCGGGTTTTCTTTATTTTTCTTTTTGTAAAGATGGTGTAGACTTACACGCTTGACAATGCACCCCCGCCGTTGAATTTAGAGGAAGATCGTGTCCCCCAAACCGGTCATTAACACACCGTCATATCTGTCCTACGGAGAATCTACCCCGTGAAAGGGGGATTTTATAAATGACTCTGGTTGAGCAGGGAACGTAAGTGTGGACCTGTTTTGTGCTGCACCTGTGTTTTGTAATAACTTTTTGTTGCTTTTGCTTTAATTTCAAAACAAAATTGACCCATTCTTTTTTTTTTTTTTTGGGGGGGGGGGGGGGGGTTGACATCACTATGGAAACTCCGTACCTAATGGCTACCTGTTTTAGATTGTGCGAAATTGTGTGTTTACCACCCTTCACTCTTTTTTTTTTTTTGTCGCCAATGTATTTGTGCAGCTTTTTCCCATATTTTTACTTTTTTTTATCAGTGTTCCGGCCACCTCAGCATCTGCGTTGGAAACCCAGACGATGGAAGCCTCTCAATTTGAGCATTAAAACTGCCTTTGATGATGTGAAAACATGACTTATTTAAGGCTGAAGTAAGGTAGGAGAGAGCTATACCTCGTTTTACGACTTTTGAGTGCGAGGACGTGTTAGTGTGGTAAACCTTTTTTTACTACGCGCATCGACGTACAGCGCCGTCGTTGCGCGACCTCTAGCGGGAAGTGAGCCGGATATGGACGTTCCTGGTCTCGAGAGAAACTCTTCTGACCACGAGCTCGGAGGCCCACCGTTCAATTATTTCTGGGCCTTCTTTGAGGGTGGCGTAAAAGCGCTAAAACACAAATTAGATGGGAAATATCCGACCAAAAGCAAAAGAAAGAACGCCCTGGTAGATACGTGGCTGCTTCCCCGCACAGCAAGTGCATTAAGCGGGAAAGCGACATTCGCAGAGCAAGATGGAATTCATACCTGTCGGGTCGGTTATCATGACGTATTTTGTTTCTCTCTCTCTCTCTCTCTCTCTTTCGCTATCTCTATTTCTATGCAGGTGTGGTTTCTAACCGTTCAAACTTCGCGAAACATAAAAATAATTCTTTATTTCTTTGTAGTCAAAATAGCCTAAGTAATTTGCATCGGATAAATTTTTAAGAACTCTTTTTATAAGTTCTTTATTTAAAGTCGCCCTCTCTATCTCTCTCTCTCTTTCTCGCCCTGTCTTCATTTTTATTTTATTTAATATACAGGGTGTCACAAAAGAAAATTTACACGGTCTTTTTTACCCCAAAAATAAACTAGGCATCGCCGAACGCTCATTCTCCGCCCAAAGGTAGAGCTAGAGGTCACAACCAGATGCCAAAGTTTCAGCCCGATCCGATAACTTAATAAAAAGTTATAAGTGATTTTCTGAAAAGTTCAATGGGAAAATGGAGCCCATTTTGCCTGTTTTCGGTTTCTGGTGCCATAGAGCCCCATGTGTTCGAAAACTCCGTCAGCCGCCATTTTTCCATTGAAATTTTCAGAAAATCATTTATAACTTTTAATTAAGTTATCGGATCGGGCTGAAACTTTGGCATCTGGTTGTGACCTCGAGAGCTACCTTTGGGCGGAGAATGACCGTTTGGCGTTGCCTAGTTTATTTTTGCGGTAAAAAAAAACCGTGTAACTTTTCTTTTGTGACACCCTGTATTACAGACTTTTTTAGGCCCTGGGAGGTTACACGAGAAAAAAACAAATTGTAGTGCAGCACTGCGCAAGAAAAAAAAAAGAACGTTCATCTTATGCATAAGGACATAATAATAGTTAGCAATATGAAAACAGAAAACACTTAGCAACCTAGCGCGATACCTTCAGGTATAAAAACCTTATGTAACAATAATTAGAATCAATACCGTTACCAAATACCCGTAGCAACATATGAAAGCGACAACATTGAAAAATGCGTACCACGCTCACAGTCGTTCAATGTCACATCCTTCAAATGCGAGATAATTAAAGCTATTATTGCCCGTTCGTTGGTCTCACTTCGGGAGACACCTTAGCTACAGTCAGCAACCACCACCACATTCACAGAGCGGGTCGAGTTCGTCTTGCTTAAGACGGCTTCCGCCAAGGCTTCGCGTGAATGGGCACCTCTTTTCGTAAAGCTCCGGGAGTCGAACTCCGCTCCACTTCACGACGAACCGCAGGGGACGCTACGAGCTATTCCGGCCAATCCAAGGCTGTGAACACGTCACGTGACCACGCGCTCCGCGCGAGTCGCTGCGCCTCACCCGATAGTAATATGGCACTGGATTGTCTTAGATGGCACTGGATTGGCTTGAATGGCTTTGGATTGGCTTGGATGGCACAAAATTGGCTTGGATGGCACTGGATTGGCTTGGATGACACTGGATTGGCTTGGATTAGCTTCGATGGCACACGATTAGCTTGGATGGCACTGTATTGGCTTGGATGACAGTGGATTGACTTGGATGGCACCGGACCGGCTGGGATGGCACAGGATTGGCTTGGATGGCACTGGATTGGCTTGGATGGCACTGGATTGGCTTGGATGGCACTGGATTGGCTTGGATGGCACTGGATTAGCTCGGATGACACCGGATCGGCTTGAATTACACTGGATTGGCTTGGATGGCTCGTAGCGTCCCCCGCGGTGCAATGTGAGGTGAAACGGAGTACAGAACCACTTGGTGGGCGGAAAGACAATTCCGAACCTGAATCACTCACCCGGGTCCTAAAACTGCAACGTTCCCGGAGAAGTCGGTGCCGTGCTCTAGGTCCGTTGCGCAGTATGAAATGACCGAGGCACTAGTCGTATTGTTCGGCACTCTACGTAGACTATAGTTGCTGGATAAATCCGTCCGGTTTTTAATAAGGGGAGTTGTTTACGGCCTCGAAAGAAATGTCCTCTAGCCGGTTTCTAGGGCGTGCGACCAATTAAGGAAGTGAGGAATGGGCAAGGTGTCAGCTGACGGAGGCTTTTTACCCTTGTGACAAAAGAATTACGTCTTGTCACAATTTATTTCCCGATTGACTCGCTGTTTTTATTTTATTTTTATTTTTTTCTTGTTCGTTCGTTTTTTTTTTTTTGTAAATTATGAGTCTCCAAAAATCTATTTGTCATCGAGCTTGGGTGGGACGCAAACCGCGTATTACACCTGTGCCCTATTCCGAACAGTGTCGTCCCATAAAAGCCAGGATTCTCTGAACAATAGACCATTTTCTAAAGTCCGTCAACCAACACTGACGGTTGCCATTGCTTGTGGCGACCGTCAGTGTTGCGCAGACTAGGTGGCGCAAGCTACCGCCCGTTACGAAAGGTATAGCCATTAACATCCATCCATCCATCCTTGTACGCGAAGCGATTGATTGGGTCCGAGAACTTCCAACACTGACGAAGCGCTCGTTTTCAACACATGCTCGAAGCATGGGATCAAGCAAGGGCGGATATAGGTGTTCGAGCGAAATTTTGAAATGGGCCTCTGATCTGGCGAACATTTCAGGCTGATTAGATCTTATAACGCGAAACTATACGTTTGAAGAACATCGAGATTCTCCGCTTAACTAATAGAAGTGAACGCCCCTTGATTTTGAAGTTACTAATAATGATACAAATATCGGTGACGTAAACGTGTTCGAGTACGTTGGCGTGGCAATCACAAAAAGAAAACGCAAAATGCACGGCCAGCCATGTTCAAAATATTTGTACTGCAGTATTGCAACATATCGGCTTCTTTTGGTCGAAAAGCCGGAAATTCCTCCTCAGCTTGCTAGCGGATATCTTTTTATTTCGACCGAAGACTTAATTTGCGACCGGAGTGGGATCAATATACCCATGTCATCATTAAAAAAATAAAATGACAAACAAATTGAGTGTTTTTCGTTTTCAAAAAGTACGAAATTCACCCACCTTTTTTTATAAAAGTTAACAATATACAGGGAGTTAGTGAGGAAAAAAAACCGTGTTTTTCGGCCCCGATAAGTGAACTACGAAGCGTAGAAAGCTCAAATTCTGTGAGAATTTGAAGCTAGCGATTTGGACAGAACGCGAAAGTTTGAGAACATGATTTTGCCAGGATCAAAACATAATTGAGTTATCAAAAGATAATTATCAAAAGATTATTGAGAAAAACAAATTTTTTCTAGGAACCGAGGTCCCTCTAAGCCTAACATCGTCAAAACAAGAAATTATATTGTGATCTCTTCTGGGATTTATATCAGTAAAAACATTTGTCATCAAGAAAGATAATATCGCTTTATTGATTGCTGACAAGTTTGTTTCACTAAGTTAGATGCTAAAGAAACCAACGATTGTATTATTTTTCTTTTACAACATTTGGCTTTGGATGGACGTCGGTCTTTGAAATTTTTCATTTTTCTTAGTTATCTTTTGATCCAGGTCTCATAATGTTTTCAAACTCGCCTTATATTTCAACCGCTAGGGCCACATTCTTAAGGCTGTTTACGGGCGTGTTAAGTGCCTTCAGAAGTGTGTCCATGTGCGCTAGTTCGCCAATTATTTTAATGAGTTTCTTCCGAAGGCCTCTGAAGTGCCCGCAGAACGCGCGGGTAGTGTAATTGAAGCTCCGCTCATTAAACGCAGATATAGGGTTAAGGTAAAAACACGCACGAGCACCTGGCTTCGACGGTGTTTTCCATTAAAACTGCTCATCCAAACAAGACGATTTCTTCGAGTCTACGTCCACTCTCGTGCATTCTAGAAAAAGGTGCACACAATTTCTGAGACGGAGAATGGACCATTCAATTCTTTCCGAGAATTGCGGGGTCTCATTGTTCGGTGGCGAGTGTTTGCCAAGTTCACAAACATTCAAAACGGCGGCTGGAAGAAAGCGGATCGCTGGCAAAGTCTTTTAACGCATCCACAGTTCAGAGAACGTGGAGTAAAACGTTCACGCTGCAGAAACTCTTGTGTTCCGGGTTCCATTCTCCTCACCCCCCGCCCGTCTCCATCCGAACGGGCATTGCAACGGCGTGCGGCGGTGTATCCCTACTGCGTGAAGCACGTTAGAGACCCCATGCTAGCAGCCGTACTCGCGCCGGCTAAATTTCTCATCTACATATGCATGAGACACCAAGACGCTCACTAGGGGCTGACTGAATTCGCCCTGTCTAAACACACACGCAGCGTTAATGGTAACTCATTACAAGTTACGGCGCTACCGGTAACGCGTTCCTCTTCTTCTGTAACGTAAAACGTACCCGTTACTTTTTTTTAAACAGTGACGGGTAACGGAGTTGCGTTACTGCTTACTTTTTCTTCCCAAGACTTAAACAAAGTTACACTTAAATTTATATCTGTTTCTAGCCGCCAAGCCATGCTAATTTTCGTAGTTTTGTTCGCGATTTTTTTTTCGTATTATATATAACCGTAATAAAAGCAAATATAAAATAATTATGTTCAGTTTCTGCGTGGACATAATGTTTCTTAAAATGTGGCGTCAAAACAGTAAAACGTATTAATCCATCGTTAAAAAGGTAACGCAAAAGTAACTTGGGTTACTTTTTATCGGTAACAGTAACGCGTTCCTTTTATGTTGAAGTAACGTAGGTCGAAAACGCGCCACTTCTATTTGCAAATAACGAGTAATGTATTTCGTTACTTCATTTCGGTAACGCCTACAACACTGCACGCGCGCAAAACAATTACTGCAGCCAGAAATCCTTTTGTGAAAAGGTGTACACCATCAAAATGTCTCACTCGCAGTTAGTGTCCACGGCGTTTCAATCACTCCAAATATAGTAAAATTGCAGTTCCCAAGAAACCCTTCTTTGCGGTCCAAATCAAACCGGCCGCACCGTTCTTTATTGTTCTTGTTGTTTATCTTTTGGTTTTCAAGCGTGAAACCCTTCTTTGCGGTCCAAATCAAACCGGCCGCACCGTTTTTCATTGTTGTTGTTTATCTTTTGGTTTTCAAGCGTGCTTGTTCTAGCGTCCTTAGTAACATTAACATTTTAACATCACCAAACTCGGCGCAGATAATTCAATCAAAACACGCGCTGGTCAGTAGTCGAAGCAAGCACACGCCAACACAAATAACCGAACACACCGCGTCCACCTCCGCGCGACTAAATGCGCGCACGCTTGTTACGATGTCGCAAAAACAAATCGATGCGTTGCAAACGCTCTTTCCAGCAACGCTAACTTACGTAACCATGCGAGTGCATTTTTCTCTTTTATTTTTTTATTTTTATTTTTTGCGGGTGTTTATTGCGTCCGGTTTCGTCGCAGCTGTTCGGTAAGGAAAAGTCAATTAATCCCACGTGAGAGTTCATCCGCCCCTTCCCCGCGGTCCCTTCGAAGTGGCACCAGCTGTCCACCGTTGAAAGCGATTAAGGCTAGCTGATTACAACCGTCCTCGTGCAAAGTACGTTGCCCTCTCGGCGGTCATTGCCCCGAATTCGATTCAATGAAATCCCGCACACTTGTTTGTTGATTAACGCCGCGGGTCCTTGCCACACTGTCGACGGCGTGCGCTTCGTGGAGCATCTCGCCCGAGTTGGCCGATTCTTTCGACCGCGCAATTGAGATCGCGCAGTTTAGGGTTACGCGGGTACACTGACATCACGCTTCGAGAAACCTAAAGCGTCGCTTTTTTTTTTTCCGCAAAGCACATGGGATCGCCAATCACTGTGCATGGTCTACAGAAGGGACTCCCAGAATTACGAAACTAAAAATGTGTTTACAGCTACAAAAAAAAAAAAAAAAAATGACAGCTTCGCGCTGTTCCACTGAGTGCGATGAACCGTCAGATTCAGTGCCAGGGCGCAGATATTTTGTTTTCTAGGTCCAAACATATTACTAATCTCGACATTCGCCAAGTTTTCTGCGTAGATTACAGCGTATATTCCATACTTGGGTAATAATTCAATTGCGGTAATTGAATTACTGTAATTTAATTACTTTTCGTGATAATTTGTGATTGTAATTAATTACTTCCTGCTAAAAGAAATTGTAATTTAATTATTTTCTAGCGTCAGTAATTGCAAATTTCAGACGCAATTACAATTACTTTGGCAAGACTTTGCTGCGCCGACGGAACCTCTCTGAAATCCTCAGCGCTCGCACAAGCGCCCTGGCGCTCGGTGACACACTCGCACACATAGACACGCACGCACACGCACGCATAACAAAAATAGCTTTGCGTTCTTTGTTTTTCCTTGCTTACACTGCGGGCTGAGAGACAATCGACTTTGGAGCCTACCTCAACGGCGCCGTGTAGCGCCGTCTGCAATGCGAGCAGAAAACAAAAAGTAAACATGCCAAAATATTGAAAGAAAAAAAAATTGTGTTTCAGCTTTCAGCCGAGGTTGGTATGTTTAATTGTCCATGAAGTTATTTTTTTTTTGCCAGTTTTGTACATCCTTCTTCCAGCATTATCGCATATTTGTATCTTTGTATTATTTTCAAGTTTATTACCTCTTCGAATATTATTTGCATAGCCTTTTGGAGGCTGACCTCACACCTGTGCATATTGTCACCAATGATTCGGGAGCCCCGATTCGGTTCTTATATATTTCTGAGTCATTATAATTTCAACTCAATGTAAATAATTTACAATAACATGCAATAACATGCAGCGTTGCTTAAGCCTCCTCAAATATTGGAATGAACAAATGTGTTACATTCTATTGAGCCCATTTAAAGTTATATGGCCCAAGTCGGGGGTTGCTCTCAGAAATATGTAATTGTAAAGTAATTGCCTTACTTTTCAAAAGTAATTTATAATTGTAATTAATTACTTTTTGCGGAGTTGTAATTGTAATTGTAGTTAAACTACATTTGAAGCAAAGTAGTGGTAACTGTAATTAAATTACATCTTGGAAGTAATTTACCCATGTATGATATACTCCCACGAGTGCCTTGCTGAAAAGTCGTCGCTCCAGTATTTTTTGAATGCAGTTATTAAAAATGTCTTACGTAAGTCTAATACATCAAAAGAATCCGCGCAGAAACTTTCTTTGTTTTTTCTCGAGTGATCATTATACGCGAGTCCGTGAAGAATTTGTGTTTTAAATCTGGTTTATTTATTTATTGCCATCATTCTACTTTTTTTCAGTTAAAATTGAGCAGGAGTTTCATACCACTCTTTTGATGGGTATAGAGCACTTTTTATTTTTTTTCTACGACGACGTTGAATTTTTTTCGAGGATTCCTGGTTCTTTGGAGCCTGCGCACAGCAACCGAGACACTGTCTAATACAGGTGGTCCACACCGGAGAACCGAAAGCTCTCTCAATCCGTTCGAAACATGCGAAATATTCAGCTCACAAAACAAGGATGGCCCGCACGATCATCATATCCTGGTTATCAAAAGCAGTCACAGCCATTCACAGTGTGTGTATCTCTCTCTCTCTCTCTCTCTCTCTATATATATATATATATTCCGGGTTTTCTAGTTTAATTCAAACATATTTATTACAAAAAATCCGTACAAAATACAATAATACAGCTTAGGCAGGTGAGTTATACTGCCAGGGGGACATCATGTAGGTGGCTAATCTTTGCGTTGAGTCCGATAATTAACTAAACTTTCTTCACTTTTTAATTTGTAAAAATAATCATATGATTTCAATTAGGAACATGCTCAGCATAATCGAAAACCACTATATCAGTCAATTTTACAACGCTGGAGACTGACTGCCCTTCAACGTTGCGAAAGGGTTGCACAATGGTGCAACGTTAATGCAACCAAGACGTTGGAAGATGATAGGAACTCTGGTAGATGCGATGACCCTCGTTTTTCTTTTTTCGATTACCGTGCAGACGTTTATTTTTCCCTCGGGTACTCTTAGCGCGTGCTATATACGTTTTCACCATAACTCGGCAAAGAGCGAAGACTAAGGCACCCTCAAACCAATCAAAACCACGGAGCCAAGAAGTACGTGACAACTCTCCAAAGGAGGAAAACACTCCGACGCGACCGGGATTGAAGCATTCGCCATTTGCCAAGTTATGGTGGAACAGAGTATACGGAGTATTCACTGGACGCCATATTTGTGGGTGCTGTTTAGAGCGCATGCTCAGAACGAGCTCACATCAATAGGCCGCTAAGACCGGCACTCTCGATGGTGCGGAATGCACGTTGCAAAAGAACTGTGGAAGCTCGCCATCAGCACGCGCTCAGAATTCGCGCACACAGCTATGGCCGCCGGTGATTACTTCCTATATTTAAGCGAAAACGACACAAAAGCTTTAGAGAGGGGAAAGAGAGAGAGAGGGAAAGAGAGAGGGGGGGGCAACCGTAAGAGAGCACTATAGTGGGTGACAGGTCAAGAACGAAGTGGAAGCTCTTCCCACCTCTTTCCACTTTAGTAGAGCGAACACTGGAAAGGAGGCGACCTCCTGTCCACCCTTCGCTCCTCTGAAGTGGAAAGGAGTGGGAGGAGATTCCACTTCGTTCTTTACCTGTCACCGACTATAGCTGTGGGAAATAAATAAAAGAGAAAAAAAAATCTCAGGAGCTTAACAGACCGTAAAAGGTGCTTCTCAATGAGGTGCTAAGGGAGCTTTATTTCATTTATTCTTTGCCTGGACAGCCTGACACCCCCGTCGCGAACGTCACAACCCTTTCAGAAACTCGGCAATACATGTACTTTCCCTTAATGATCTGGGTTCCGACACCTTATTTCATCCTTCTCGAGATGCGGTTCACTTCTCTTCTATTTCTGTCGCCATTTTTTTTTATCCGTTTTCTTTTTCTTCTTCTAATTCTCTGATATTGCGAAATGAGACTGTGAGAATCGGCCCCGCCATCACCGTGAGTGGACGCGGGAACAGGACCGAGCTTCATTTTCTTTCCATTGCGTGTTGGCGTTTGCACGTGCGCCCCTGTGTGTGGGTGAACTGGCGACGCTCGTGCGAGCTGGGGCAGGGGACGCTTTGAGAAGAGAAGAAGACAAGGACAGCACGTGCGGTAACCTTCTGCGGCGACATTCGAAAATGAGCTTCGCTTGTAAATAGACGTGTTTTTTTTCCCTCCTATCCGCGGAGTCCTGTCTGGTTTATTTTTTTCGTCAGCGACCATCAGCTGCCTCCGTCGTCGGGTCCCGGCGCAATCTCCAAGAAAGAACATCTTCACTGGCGCAGTCGACAGGATTGCGTCAGCGGACCACGGCGGCGTGATCTTCACAACGGAATCGGCGGACAGCGACTTGACGCGGCTTTGGTGGAGCCTTCTAAAGAGAAGACTGGACCACCGATCTCCTTGAAGACTGGACCACCGCCCTACTTCGTGGTGACAGAGCTACCTCGGACCAGATGCCGTCCCACTCCAGCGAGGAACGCCTGAGTCTACAGCTCGGACATCATTTCGTGCCTGACTATTCTGAGCAGCGGGCTGCGTCTGTGATCCAGCGGCAATCGTTGACCTTACGGTAAGGTGATTCTTTGATGTGTGCCCGCCATGGATACAGACAGCGCAGAGCGGCGGATGCCGGTTCTAACGCCAGAGCAGAATATGGGTCGGAATAGGGATGTTGACGGGCCTGGTGAATTGTCACCTTTGAGTAGATTAGTGGCAAACTCGCAGACACAAGGGGATGGGAACGGAGGAGTCCGATCATACAGCTCAATTGAAAAGGAGATAGAACTAGTGAGGGAGAAAGAACGGCTAATACGTCTCGAGCTAGAGCTAGAACATCTGCGCTTAGGGAACCGAACGCGAGCCAGTGGAGGCGGCATGGAGTTTAACCTCCGAGATGAAGTTTTAAGCTTTTCAAGATTGATGAAAGGAGTACTGACTTCTATGCCGTCGTCCAAAATATTAGTGCCGAGCTGGTTTGGTGGCGTAGAAAACGTCTTCGAGACATATGAAGTCCCTGAGCGGCTCAGAGGATATCTTGTGCGACCTTATTTCACGGAGAGCATGCGTGCACTAGTGAATAGGGTGAACACGGGTGAGAGAAGTGGGTATGGTGCGGTCAAAGAATCGGTCTTGTTAGAGCTCGGAGTGTCGCGAGCTGAGGTCTCGAGGCCCTTTATTGAAACCACCGCTTCTCTCAAGGAAAAACACGAGAACCCAAGGCAGGGCATTATACCTGAATATTATCGGGTGAAGTGTTTTAAATGCAAGGAATTGGGACACCTTTCCCGCGAATGTCCCCGGACGAAGACACCAGACGAAGAACTTCTGTTTCAAAAGAAAAAAGTAGACGCCAAGAAAGTCAAAGTGGAGGAAGATTGCAGCCGTGAGCCCGACAAGGTGACGACCGTGGTGGGCAAGACCGGCGGTAACAACTTGGATCACCAAGGTCAGAAGAGTTGGGACCCATCGATCCGCGAGGCGCCTTACATTCTGTTACAGGCCGACGACACGGAGCGGTCGTCGGAGAACAATCGCGGCTGCGTGTCTGTGCCGGCGGACGTTGACGGCAGAAATGAGCTGAACGTCTCGCGTGCCTGGAGGACGTCCCAGCGAGCCGAGGATGACCACGACGAGCAGGGGAACGTCGACGACGAAAGGCCGTGCACTTGGCCTGGGCGGCAGGCGTCCCGACAATCTGAGGACGACCCATGTGTGAACTTCGACAACGTCGAGGCCGGTCCCGACATCTTACCTGGGTTGCACAAGTTCCGGCAAGCCAATGACGACCAAGTTGAGAACATGGGCGTCGGTTGCACGGAAGAACGTAGAGTATCTCCTGGGAGGTGGGCGTTCCGGCAAGCCGAGGACGACGACGGCGAGAACGTGGACGACGGCGAAGGACCGAGCTTATCGCCTGGGCGGCAGGCGTTTCGGCGACCCGAGGACGATGACGGCGAGAACGTGGATGACGACGGAGGACCGAACATATTGCCTGGGCGGCAGGCGTTTCTTCAAGCGGAGGATGATCACGACGAGAACGTGAACGTCGTCGACGAGAAAGAACCGGATATTTTGCTTTGTTGGCAGACGTTCTGGCAAGCTGATGACGACCACGGCAAGGAAGTGGGTGTCGACAAGAAGTCGGACATCTTGTTAGGGTGGCTGACGTCACAGCCGGCCGGTGAAGGTGTCAGGGAAAGCGGGGACAGTGACGAGGACACCGTCTTCGAGATGAAGATGTCCCAGAGTATAGCTAAGGACGCCGATGAAGACTCGACCACCTGCCAGCCGGCCACGTATGAGAGAGCTGGGAGTGTAGAAGACGTCGACAACGGCGACCACCTGCGAGGCCCTTTCCTGATTCGTAAATCAAGACAGAGTATAAACTGTCGTCGCTCTTGCGCGGAGAAATTCCGGAAACAGCTACACACCGTACGATTCAAGCCCCGCCGAAATATGGGTGGCTTGAATAACCTGTCGGCAAAGAGGCCTAGGCTAGGAGGCTAGATGCTGCGCTAGTCTCGGCGCGAGATTTGTCGCTGCTTTGGAGCCTTGGCGGGCACAGTAAGAATCACTTTACAGGCGTGTGATTTGCATTTTGGTGTAAAATTCTTTGATAGTTTGAATTCTGACGGGTTGAGTCACAAACTCTGTGTAAGATGTGTCTGATATGTGTATGCCTTTGAGTTTAGTTGTTATATATTATTTTTGACGTTTTGGGTCTAAAAAATATACTTAGTCGGGAGGTGTGAGAATCGGCCCCGCCATCACCGTGGGTGGACGCGGGAACAGGACCGAGCTTCTTTTTCTTTCCATTGCGTGTTGGCGTTTGCACGTGCGCCCCTGTGTGTGGGTGAACTGGCGACGCTCGTGCGAGCGGGGGCAGGGGAGGCTTTGAGAAGAGAAGAAGACAAGGACAGCACGTGCTGTAACCTTCTGCGGCGACATTCGGAAAATGAGCTTCGCTTGTAAATAGACGTGTTTTTTTTTCCCCTCCTATCCGCGGAGTCCTGTCTGCTTTACTATTCCGTCAGCGACCATCAGCTGCCTCCGCCGTCGGGTCCCGGCGCAATCTCCAAGAAAGAACATCTTCACTGAGACCTCTGCCAGATCCTCCGCCGCTAAGGTCACTGAACCGGTACTTCAGATCTCCGGGAGATTGATACGTTGCTTAATCCTCGCACCGAAAGATTATAGGCCCTCTCTCTAATCTTTCCCTACTTATTTCTATCCTCCTCCGAGGCTAGAATGCAGTACAACCAGCCGAAGACAGTCATCGAATTCTTGGGTTTCCTCTTTCTTTCTAAACGCATTACTCTAGGTTTGAAGTTTCATCAAAGTCAAAGCACCTGTTATATTTTCGAACGTGTCCCACGTCGCAACTCCTTCGGAATCTTTACTGGATGAGGTTAGACGTGCGTATTTTGTATTTTGCTGCCCACCGATTCCCACAATGCTTAACGTGACATTACGCCGCGATGAGGCGCTTCGAGGGGGATCGGTGGCCGAGTGGGCTGAAGCGCACACCCAGCTCGACGCGCGTGGAGCGAAAGCTCGCGCTGCCGAACCCAGGGATCCTGGGTTCGAGCCCCACCCCTGCCCGTTTCGATCTGGATGAGCATCGTACCGGCGTGCGGTCGTGTATCACTACTGCGTGGTGCACGTTAAAGACCCCAGGCTAGCGGTTGTACTGCACTGGCTAAATTGCTCATCTACAGTGTAAACCAGTGTCGCCCCTACTGGCAGACCAACCTTACGCTGTATAAATCACTCAAACGTCCAATTTGACTTTTTGAGGCGCTTCGAGTTTTGGAATGAGTGTATAGGGAGTATTCACTGGCGGACATAGCTGTGTGCGCAAATTCTGAGCGCGTGCTGATGGCGAGCTTCCACAATTCTTTCACAAAGTGCATTCCGCATTATCGAGAGTGCCGGTCTTAGCAGCCTATTGATGTGAGCTCGTTCTGAGCATGCGCTCTAAACAGCACCCACAAATATGGCGTCCAGTGAATACTTCCTATTGTTTCCTACAACATCAATACAACAACAACGTTATTTATTTCGTTTCTTTTTTTTTTCTTTTTTAGAAAACGCACGTTTTAAATTTGTCCTTTTTTTTTGCTTTTGAATTGTTTTGGAGCTTGTACTGCTTTCTTCTTTGGGTAATATATATCAGTGCCAGAAATGTGAACCTCTCGTTCCTCCTAAACCGAGGTCAGTCTGTTTATTCGTCCACAAAAGACAGGCTGCATACAGATTCGAATGCGAGTCACCGCAAGATCCGTGCTTCGAATGCCGGACGGCAATGAGTCCAGGGAGAAACTTGGCACGAGGCATTCGAATGACGGTGACTAGTATATTTCCAGACTGGTTTTTGTGTGATGAATGAGCGGCGTGACTCTTGCCTTATACATGTGTGTGCGAGCGCGGACGTGTGTGTGTGCGTGTGCGTGTGTTGGCTCGCGTTTGCACACTGATTTTTGTATGATGAATGAACATTGTGACTCCGGCTCCATAAATGTTAGTGCATGCATGTGCGTGTGTTTGTGTTTATTCGATGGTGCCGGCACGAAAACCGGGAGCTTGTTCCTGGACACTCTAATAAACACCAATTGATAGGTTGATTGATCGATAACTATTGTGAAACGTCACAATGAGCTCTCGGCCGTTGATTGGTCCTGCAGCGTGCCAGGGCACACCTACGCAACGTGATACCCGTCGTGCTTACAACCTGAAATTTGCTTCCCTTAATCTATGAACGTATTGCAATCGAAGATTACCGCGGCAGCCGCACGATGGCAACCCATTAATTGTCGCGGGAGGAAACGTGGGTTCTCTTAATTAGAGCCGAGCTCCTAATTGAATTCAATCCAATCTTGTATGCGTACGAGAAGCTAATTGCTAAACCGATCTGACGACACGACGGGGGACGGGAGCTCACTGGAATCGTCACAATTTCGTCGTTATTTTTTTTTGTGTGTCTAACGTACAATGTTCAGGACGTTCAGGGCTGGAGTATATTGCTTTTGTAGGATGTTCCCATGGGAATATTTCACCGCTACAATAGAATCAGCTCTAGCTGCGGGATATAAAGAGAAAGAAGAAAAGTACATTGAAAACAGAACGATGATTAAAGGAGAAAAAAGAACGTGAAAAAAAGCCAGAACAAAGTGTCTTTTGTTTTTGTATGTGATAGGAGATGATAGATGTAGATGGGCTTCGAGAGGACGTGGCATTTTTGTGTGTCCGTATCTTTCTGTATTTCCGAGTTTGACGTGGAGACAGGTATACAATCGGACTTTCTACCATAGTTGCGGACAGCTGAAGGAACGCAGGTAGCGGCGACGCCTGTGCATCTCATTAAAGCTGCGCAACCAATGAGATTGCCCCATCAGCCAATAAGTACGACGAAGAGGAAATCAGAAAGCGAGGGTCGTGAACATGGTAGGCCACGCCCCCAGTTTCTCAACACGTCAGTGACTATATAAATAGCGTGTCTGCGCACAAGAGTATGGCGTCTATCACTATATCCACCGTATTTCGAATTTTCCCTGTCATTCTTACGTTGGCATTTTATGGCACAACGGACGCCCCAAATCCCTTTTCGACGTTCGGTCTGGCAACTTTGATCGCCATCATCACCTTAGTGTATGGCACGTCTGTGCCTAACTAATGGCGGCCTTCTTGAGGCTGGTCTGCGGGAAAAAGTTGAAGAAATGCTACGAAGCAGAAGATGTGTGAGGGATGTGTATACGTTCTAAACGTCAGTATACAACACGACGCGCGCGACTTGGATATAACGGCCGCGTAAGCGTTTGCTTCGGAGTGCGGTCCAAGCGTTTTCTTGGCACAAGTTTGGCTCTAAAGCCTTTTTTGATGGTGGAAATGTAATGAATGGGCTTAAGGGTCACCGCTTTGTATACTACCCAGTTCTTACGTTCGCACCATCGAGATTGAAATAAATCGAGAAAAAACTGTCATTGGCGTGCAAAACTGACGGTGTCCAATGAAATAGTATCTATCGTTATAACCGATTCACAGGACGGTCCGAATCGCGATTTCCGTCCGCGGACTGTGTACCACGTGACCGCGACGTCACCGATTCCTGCGATTCGCGCCTCGTCCGCGGACGCACGGACTTATAAGGTCGAGCCCCTTTTTTCACTCGCGGATTTTTGGCGGGAAATTGACTTGAAAAGCGTTTAGCCTGAAAACGGTACAATGTTTTCTTGTTGTTGTTTTCCCGGACGATTAAAACAAAAATGGCGCATCATTGCGTTTCGTGCGTTCCCTGGTTCATTTTGTCTTGGTTTCACGCGTAAAAGAAACTGCACAAACTTCGTCCGGCTGAAGCGACGCAGGTTCCGGTAATCCTCCGGGTCCCTGTCTAGAAGCTCCCCTCAATACTCGTCTAGCACGCGGCGATAATTCTAGTACGTCCAATCAGGTTTTCACAGAGCAAGGCCTTTCTTGAGGCTGGGGTGTGCTTGAGTGTTGCGCCCGAGCGCGGAGTGCGTGAAGGCATCTCCAAACGCCCCTCCGCGAGCCCAGAACTTCGTCGCCTCTACGCCGAACCCTTCTCGAGCAGGACCGTGCCTGTGTCACTGTCATGCCTGGGGTTAGTTATGCTAGTGGCGCTTCGCGCGAAGTCTATCATGCTGTTTTGTCTCGGTCTGTACGTAAAAGCGCCGTACGATTCTTTATCGCGGTAGCAGACGTCGACTTCTCTCTTGGACAGCGGTGCCACGGTGCGATGGTGCGATGTTAGAGCTTCGCGGCACTGTGGGATGGCGAACAGGTTCGGTCCGTCCTCGCTGGCGTCTGCTCGTTGTCTCGCTCGTGTGAATGCGCTTGCAGAGACGGACGAACCGCGGACATGTCGTCACGTCATAAATCCGTCCGCGGATTAGTTCGTCGTGTGAATCGGCCTTTACCGGCCATAGTTTGTTGAAAGTGAAACTGCACTGAATTCTGAAAAGGCTATATTCCGAACTTCGATGGCTACTCCCGCGGTGCTTTAATATAAGCAATATTACGATGTATATGAATGATATTTTCCAACCCTCGAGGGGGCAATAATGGCATTACCTTTCTTACTAGGTATCGATAGAACGGCGAATGCGCTCTACAGGTTCGAGACGCATTGATTGAAAGATCGAGTCGCGACATTTGCCGGAGATCTCGCTGATCTTCCAAATGCATTCCAAGTTCGAAACTCCGGCTTGTTCAGGAGTTCTCTAATCGTCTTATAGAACCTCAGCCCTTTCAAGATGTATAGCGTGGTAATGCGATTGTAGAGTTCCTTCGGGAACACGCAACTTTGACCTTTGAAGGGGTTTGGCTCTGCCATCTGGTATGCACCGCGCATCCTTCGATCGAGCGAGCACTCAGTTTTCAAGAATCTCTTAGGGTGCTCCAGTCGCAGTCTTCTAAGGTTCCGTTGATAGTGCTCAAATATTTAGACGTGTCGTGGAATTGAATTGTTCACGTGTTTTACTTTGTAAATGTTTATTTTTTTATTCAAAAAGGCACTCAAGTTGAGACACTTTTTAATCGGGTGAAATAGATGAATTTTCCCATCGATTTTGTTCAGGCTCGAGCTGCTTTGAATTACGCTTAATAAACTCAACCATTAAACAACAAGCTACATTATCCTCCAACGTCTAAACATCCATCATTTTCTTTTAACTTGCGTACAGATGGCATATAAAGGTGGCATATCATGGAAGCTCTAAAAACAATTATCTGTGCACGCCTCTTTTTTTTTTTTCCTACTGCGTGAATGGTTTACAATTTCCATTCCTGTATCTATTGACTTCTTGTTCAACTTAAGTATATAATACGAAGAAGCTATGATGCAGGTTTCGGGGGTAATGCTTCCTTCGGTTTAATTACTTCTTGATTCGCAGATTCTCACTGTAATCAAGTTACCGATTTCATATTTTATTTACTACTTAAATTGTCCGACTTTTTTTTTTTTTTTTTTTTTTTTTTTTTACAAATATCGTTTTGCATACCCTCCTCGAATGGAGAGCGTTAGTAGTTTGTGTTTTCGTTGCATGATACTGCTTCATTCCACCATACGTGCGTGCAGACTATACTTCGTTTCAGCTTCCGTCCGAGCGCAGCCAAAGGCTGAGGGACGGTTCGCGACTTCGAGAAGAGCATTCCCACGCACCACAAAGTAGTTCACAAAAGTAATTTCTCTTAAAAGAACTGCTTTGTGCATAGAAACTGCACAATCTTCCAGATGTGTACTGCTGAGAATGATTTGCAACTAAAGGAATCAAATCTCTGAAGTTTATGTTTCTATTAATATATGTAAATGCATGTGGTTTGGTGAAAACATGTATATCCGCTGGCAACACGGCTGCAGCGCTCGGTTTTTTTGTGTGACTTCGTTCCCGTAATCGCCGAATCACGTGCTTCGCTGCTTTCATCCCCGAGTAGCTTCAAAACGCCCTTTAGCAAAGGCACGTTTGGGCGTCAGGCGCGAGAGGTCGTGATGAATGTCTACTTTCAAATTCGGCAGGAGACTCGATCCGGCCGCGTCGTACCGCGAATGCATTGTAAACAAGCAAAGCGTCCGGGCCACTGCAATTCAGATACGCGGCGAAATCAGGGCACCCCTTTACCTGCCGATCACATTGAACGCCGAGAAGCTGGTGGAAAGGACTGCGCCTCGAGGCTCGAGCCCTGGTATATCCAAACAATACAAGGAAACATCAACGGCCGGGTCATCGGGGACCTTGCAACGTGTACACTCGAAACTATGCCGAACAAGTGGAAAGCTCGGACACAGATGCCAGCGGCCAGCCTACGTAGTGACATCCCCTGTGACTAAGTTTTAGAACGTGAAAGGGCACTTTTTAAACTTGTAGCAGACGATATCGTTGATACACCCGTAGCAGACGAAATACTTGGCGAGCGGGGGCGGCGCGGCCGACCGGCGGCGCAGCGGAGTGATACAAAAGTGCAGGCGAGATCGCGTGACCTACTCCCGGCGTGTGATTGGCTCCGGCCGCACGTAACTTTGGCTGCGCTCGGACGGAAGCTGAAACGAATTATAGATGCTACTTGTGAGAATGGGACTCCCACTCTCACATGTCCCCTCCAAACCCGGCGACACATTTAGCCCGAACAAGTCATCGGCGGTCTCATCCGTTTTAAAGCGGTGGCTTTCTAGTCCCAACCACGCTCAAGGTCATGTCCTCAAAATCATGTCCTCAAGATCACGTCCTGAAGGTCACGTACCGCCCATGGCCGAAGTGTAAGCTCGCGTAAACCAAGGTGACGCAATGCTCGCGGCTGAAGTGCAAGGTCGCGTATCAAGCTCACGCAAGCGCCGGTTGCGCAAGCTCCGTTCGCGTACGCGCCGGCCACGTAAGCTCGCAAGCGCCGGTCACTGAAGCTGACGTGATCTCACGTTCTTGACGTGATCCTCGACGTCGTATTAGAGGTCGTTCTTGAGGTCGTCCTAGAGGCCGTTTTAGAGGTTGTCCTCGACGTCGTCCTATACGTCGTCGTAGGCGTCGTCCTCGACGTCGCCCTCGTTGTGCGCACGGAATATTACAACCACTTCAACACCGTACTATTTCCTTTCCTGATTGTTTTCACTAACGATGTCCCTGTAAAGCGACCGCATTTCATCGCGTTCTGTCGAATGAAGGTGCGTTGAAGGGCTCGAGGCTGAAGGGCTCGAGGCTGAAGGGCTCGAGGCTGAAGGGCTCGAAGCTGAAGGGCTCGAGGCTGAAGGGCTCGAAATAGCGGCGAGTCCGCCCACCTCCAAGGTCCCGCTAATGGCGGACCCCAGGACATCGACCTGAAGGTAATCGTTCACGACACACGGGCAGTTCATTCGACGCCAATCGCACGTTGCGGGAAGCGTGTACGACAAAAATGTGACGACACGTTCAAAACCTCCTGTCCGACCAAATGCACAGCCACGAGGGCGTGACATCCATCAAGAGTCCGAGTCTACGAACTACAGTGAGTACTTTATTTTCATCACGCTTCGCGCTTCGCGATTTATTCTGCGCCGTTCTCATGACACAACACCATTGGCTGCGAGTAACACCAACAAGCCTGAAACTCGCCACGTCCTGTGTTTCTTGATATGTTACATGTCACTACGTCACCATGGTGTTACCATGCAATCCCCAGAGTCGCACGCAACTATGGCTATCGCACAATCTTTAAGCTATTCACGGAAATAATTTTTTAAAAACATTTTGGAGCCTTATCACTACACACACTCTGATATGAAGAAGGAGATCGTGTTGGTAAGGCTTCGAAAACAGAGAAGAATATAAATATGGAGGTGACAGAACACGGACGCTACCAATTTCCGAAACGTTGCTGATATAGTCAAGTCACTGCCAAGCTGAGAACGGCAGGGAGGGGCTTCGGTGTGTCCCGCCTCCAGCGCAAGTTTTCGGCCTTCGACAACGCTTCTTCGTCCGGTGGACCTCGAGCAAGCACGCGCGCAGCCAACGCACGGTGGAAGGCGCGGAGCGCGCGTGCTTGCTGGAAGCCGGGTTGTTCGAAAGACACGCCTTGCCGCTCTCACTTTTTCAGCGACTGTATTGGAGAACATTGTAGCCGTCTGCCTTTGGTATTGTCTTCTTGTTTTCTCTATTCTGTGTCGCTGTTTCCACCGGCTAAGTTTCTACTCTTCCTCGAGGGACGCCATTTTTCTCGCTCGAACGCTGCCACTTTCGAAGCTATCGATCGCGGAACTTCCAAAACAGTTTTTTTTACATAGCCGCTCTCGCGATGGCGAAAACTTGAACTGATAAGGGACCCCAAGCTGTCGTCTCCTCGGAGTTTTCAACTTTTTGAAGTGGCCGACTTAAACTAGCGAGTCGAAGGGAAATATCCCAGAGCGCGGAGAGAATTAGCATTTCGTCAGATGTTCGGGGTCCACCGAGAGCTGACACGCACCGAATGGTTCCTCGAAGCAAGGTCGTTAAGTAGCGGAGAATGGAAGCAGTTTCAACAGATTGTTTCTCGTTCTAAATGTATAGTATATATATATATATATATATATATATATATATATATATATATATATATATATATATATATATATATATATATATATATATATATATATATACAGTAGTGAACAAAAAGATATTATATTTCGGTTTTACGTGGGTAACTTTTCTTCGAACTGTGATACAGATATAAAAATTGTAATGGAACACTAAATTAACGTATTTATAGAGTAGAAACTGATGCTTACTTAAATATGAATCCATTTTTTTTTGTAATCGATATTTATCGATTACAAAAACTTGTCGATTTATCGATATTTGTAACCGATATCTTCGCATCGCGTACTCTTCCCATTATAATATATGCTTATATTAAAAATAACCCATTATAAAAAGCATAGAAATTCAATATTCTTTTTTTTTTACTGCGAACGGCCACGAGGTGACGAAGAACAAGGCGCAATTTGAAAAATAAACAAAAACCTACCGGTGTCGCAACAACCGACCCCTGGTGGCTAAAAAGGCTGCATTATGGTGTACCATATCAAAACAAAATATTATTGGCTATTCACTAGACGTCGAGCAATACTTCTGTAAGAGAAACGAACTATCATATCTTTTTGTTCACAACTGTAGATACATATATGTGTATATATATATATATATATATATATATATATATATATATATATATATATATATATATATATATATATATACCCTTTCATCGTAGTAGTTACCTGACCGGGGGATAGAGGGCACTGACCCGCTCAGCGTCACTCTACTGTAAGGGACTTCACTCTGCTGTAAAGGGCTTCACCCTATGCCTAGCGAAGACAACACAGATTTAAAAAAAGTCATTAAGTTTTAGAGACAGCGAAGGGAGAGTGGATTTCAAGACTGTAGAGATTACCAAGCGAACATTAAGGGAATGGTGGCAGAAAGCGAGAGAAAACTAGGTATTTGCTTATTAACTGATGGCAAGGGGTTTTTATAGCCTCACTTTCTTTGCAGTGCGGAGTGAATATAGATTTCACATTTAAATATTTTCAGCTCAAATGGTAAAAGAAATTGGCTAGGTGGCGTAAGCTACCGCCCGATCCAGAGGGCTCAGCCGGATTCATCCATCCGTCCATCCATCATTGGGTTGCTTCAATTTGGTTAGTTTCGGTACCAAAGTGCACGGCGCTGTGTTGTTGTTTTTTAATTGTTTTTGCCTAATTTTCTGATACAACTGCTTCCTTCACAGCACACAATAATTGGGAAAGGCATTGGGCCGCTTTGAGGAGTAGGAGGTGTTTTTGAGCCTAAATTGTGGGCATTCTTTTTTTTTTTCTTTTTTTTTTTACGCAAGTTTTTTTTTATGTATTTGATTATGGTCGGTTGCAAAATGTCTCACTGACTTACAGGGAAGATTACCGCCGTCTACGGCCGTACCCGATGATGCTAGTTCAGAGAAAAAGAAACTAATAAAAAAACTAGCTCGCGAATGCGAACCAGCGTATTGACACCTTGATTAGCATTGTGCTCCATCGGGCAGAACAGTTGAACTCGCGAGTTTACTACACACTGTTTGGTTTCGTGAACACCCAACTTTTAGTGAACTTCGCAAATTAAAAAAAGATATCGTATAATGACGCAGATAATTTATATAAACAAGTATTATCATCT
>NW_024609837.1:12476281-12878119 GCF_016920785.2 Ixodes scapularis
TAGGCTTAGGGGCACCGGGTGGGTGGATGGCCAATCGCACTAAAACGCTTTTCGGCCATACGATTTCGATAAGCCTCAACCTCGTTGAGATTCCCCGTCCCACCGCCGCTGCCGCCCCGAAGTGGCGTCTTTATAATCTTCACGAGGATGCTTTCGTCGTTATTTCTGTCCTTAGTAACAAAAATCAATATGTAAAAGCAAAACAAAAAAACTAACTGCCGTTTTCTAGTTTAGACACTTGCGACTGCTTACTCCCAGAGGGGCTAAAAACCTCCCTTAAGCCTTTGGAACTGCTTACGACCGTTTGCGCAGCGGTCGTAAAGGAGTCGAAAGGGGCTTAAAACCGGTTTTTAGTCTCCCCGGACGCTCTGACGAAAACAATCTAGTAGACAGCACCATCCGTCGACGAGGAAAACAAAATAAATACATATTTGCCTTAAAGAAAGCACCGACGTAGTAATTCGTTTGTGGCTGCTTGTTCGATATTTTTTATTCGTTTTCCAATTACCTAACACGCTAAAAGTTGAAAACAGGAGAATGGCGCATAATCGCGACTCCGTAAAAAAATTACGAAGTTATGTACAGTTTGCCATATCAAATGCGAGACAACGTTTGCCTGGCGCATCAAATCAAGAAACACCGTGCTTCTACAAAACCTTAACTTCAAAATAAAATGCTAAAATTAAATGGCTGGAAGCGACGACAAGGGATAATAGTCGGGCTAGTTGATAGTCATGTCAAATTAATTTAGAGAAGCCAAATTATGATACGTATAAGTATTCTTTTTTTTTTTTTCAAGAACTATATTAGAGTGGAACAATCTCCCCAAAGAAATAGTATTAAGTGATACCCTAGCTTCTTTCGAAATATGCATATCTGAATTGTATAACCAGCCTTCTGGCAGTGCATAATTTCGATTATATGCTTCAGATACTTGAATCGAACGGGACTTCAGTGACTCAATTTATCATCTGCTCATCTTCTCTTGCCTCTTTTTATTGGCCTTTGTTCGATCTGGTTTTTGCGCGCACAGTAGCGTACGCTCTTGTAAATTTTAGCCGTGAGAAAATATTATACTTCAAAAAGTTTGTTTCGTTGTGTATTCAGCGCGAATCACCAGTGTACTCTTGTCTTCCGTGAGTTGTAGTTTACAAAATGTACCTTCATACGTATGACCTAGTGATCAATTTTGTATACCGTAGCACTCCCGTAACAGCCCTGACGGGCTGACAGTATGGATAAATAAAAGAATAAAAAAAACATTCAGAAACGAGGACAACTTGAGAAACGGTGCTGAGAATGTTAATTAAATCGTTAAACAACGACGATGCGAAAGCGATACAAATTATTTGACCGCTAATTAAGCTTATGACGCAAAAAAAAAAATCTTCCTCTCAAAGTTTTTACCGATAAAGCAATAATGTTTCCAGAATGCTTAGTTTTGACAGTTCACGAGAAAAGAGGCGCCGGCGTGAAAGCAAAAGAGAAATTAGTAGCACACTCGTCACTCCAAGGTGGTTTTGGCGGCTAAGGCTCGAAAGAGAGAACAGAAGCCAGCCAGCCGGTCATTAAGTATAAATAGGGTTCAGCGTTTTCGGCGTTTAAGTTTTCGTCAAATTCGGAGGGTGTTTTTCGAAGTTTATTCTTTGCCAAAAGATTCCGAGTATAGGAGTTTATATTTGTTTGATTCCCGATTCTCTGAAATTCGGAGTTTATTATCGCAGTGTTTCCTGTTAAATATAAATAAATAAATAAATAAATAAATAATAACCGGATGTAAACGTATGCCAGATAAAAAAATAAAACGCTCTTGTATCAATTAAATTGTCTTCAGTTGAATTTGGCGTTGGTGCCATTGATACTAATTTGTCCGACGACAAAAGTCGTACACAAGTGCTGCTTTGATAAAAGTCGATACCTTAAAATTTATAAACTCCCGGGGGCAGTCGCTACGAAGCTCGTAGTCATCCCATCCTATTCCATCAATCTAGCGCGCGGCCGCTCGAGGTGGAGAACTTTCAACTGCCCCTCTTCCCTATTTGATGCAGACTCACTGGTCCATAGCTTTCCCTGTTACACAAACATGTCCTCTCATTTCTCTAAAGCACAAATCGCATGGCCCAAACTGGAAACCAAAGGAGTGGCTTTTGTCGTGACCCGATTGTGTAACGACCTGTTGCCCTGAATGAACCTTGATGATATAAGCGGTAAAACCCTTTATGACAACGGTCGCGGCGGCAGGTTCACGTAGCCGGCGGCGACTCTTCGTTCCACTGTCGGATGTCGTCCTTGCGGGAACTCGTTGTCGGCACTGCTTCCAACCGCCGTGAATGGTAAGAAGCGTTGTCCATGACGATAACGCTTCCTGTCGGCATTTTGTCGAGGACACCGTCGACCCACTTCTCGAAGCGGGCGCCATCCATTTCCTCGTGGTAATCGCCGGTCTTTTGTCCACGGAACACGTCCAGGCAGCCGTCGACGAACCTTCACCGCTCCCGATGTGGGCGACAATAAGAGGCTGGCCCTTCCCCGATGGCTGCTTGAGGCCAGTCGAGAGACCACGCATGAAGGTGTCGTGAGACGAGGCGACGGTCGTGTCTACCCACACCCTTGAGACAGTGTGCCCTGCAGTGCCGTCACCCACGTCCCGTCCAAGTAAAAGGTCTTCCGATTATCTTGTCGGTGACGTGCGATCTCATGCAGGTACTTCTGCTGCCAGGCGACGATGTCCTCTCGTTCAATCAGCCGCGAGTTTCGTTCTCTCTTGTCATGCTCGAATCCGATGTCGTGGAGAAGGCGACGCACAGTCAAGCCTTCAGCGAGGGAAGTTCAGTGCTCGTGCAGAACTTGGCCGTTATCTTCTTGACCGTGGGGACCTCGTTCCGTCGAAAGAAACGAAGGACGCACGATCTCAGCGCGCACAACGTGAAGTCGCCGTACCTGACTTTGCGCCGCCTCTTGCCTTCACTTGCAGGGCGCTTCCGAGAATGTGTCACAGCTTGTCCCTCGGTTTCTTTCGCCTGCTTTCTAATCTCAAGGATGGTGCGTACACCAACGCCAAGCAGTTTGCTGACTTTGATGCAGGACTCCTCCACAGTGAGGCCGGGCTGGCCGGGCTTGGCAGGCGGTTCGTGTCGCACCTGAACGTACGCGTTCATTATCAGCTGCCGTGCAACTCGGTTCAGGACATCGCCGCTCTTATGCTTCCTGTATAGGCGCCTTGGCGTAGACGGCGAGGCTGCACCAGACTCTCTTAACGAAGAAACGGAGTAATTGCATTCCGCTGTCTCCACGTAACGAGCCGTTCCTCGGCCCTACTTAGACTGTCGTCGTTGTTATGAATTCTATAGCAGTGGACAGAAAGTGTCATTGTGGCTGCGAGCCCCCCAAAAAATAAAACATGGGCGATACCGAGCGATTGGACAAGAACGCTGCGTAACAGTTCTGCAAATTATTCCAGAAGCTCAAGCATGAGGTCGGGTCCAGTCAATGCAGCCTTAATCTTCCAAAACTTGCGAAATCTCTGCACTTGATGGCACTGATGGCCCAGGCAGGCTTGCGCCATCTATCAATTGCTAGGTGTCGCAAGCCACCACCCAATTATAGGCGCTCAGCACCCTCCCCATTCATCGATCCATTCATTCATCCAGGACCGGAGCGTTGCGAACTATAGGATGTACTGAGTTAAAAATCAACATATAGATAGAGTCTGTGGAACGTGCAGAGATAAGGGAGAGGCGACTGAATACTTTCGACTCTATTGTAAAAGGCTCTACCCAACAGCTTCTAAAGATGGTAATGATTTAGTAAAAGCGTTAAGATGTAAGTCCAGCGCAAACAATATATAGAGTGTGAAAGCTGACATTACCAAGTCGGGGCAACCTGAGTAGTAGCGTAAATAAAGAAATACATAAATATTGTTGTTGTTGTTGTTGATTTTTGTCAATCCATTAGGCAGAGGGTGCACCGCACCCTCTGCCTAACAGGTGCAAAGTAGCGTTTCTGTCACACGGATTGTAATTTTTAGCAGTATTGCTATAAAAAGGTATAACCTTTATGTTTTGCGTATTAGGTCGGAGGCTATATCTTTTGATATCAAAACACTGGCTAGATGGCGCAAGTAGTCATCCCATTCGAAGGGAAAAGCCGCCATATCATCATTTATTCATCTATCTATCAATTTGAAATAATCGGCCGTATGCATCCATCTATCCATCCATTCATTCGAGTAAAAGTTTGGGAAATATTTTTTTTTATTCTCACACAAAAAAAAAAAAAAGACAAGCGACTGCTTCTGACTAGAACCGCAGTCGCGCTCGTTAGACATCATGCAAAAAGAAAGAGTGTTTGCTTCAGACATGTTAATAAAATTAGCTGAGAACACGCCTCGACCCTTTTCGAAGCACATGTTCACTGCAAACATAAGTATGCCTCTAACATGCCTATAGACAATCTTTGTATTACAAATGTAATAATACTGTCATACGAGAAGAAGAAAAAAAAGCACATTTCAGACAATGTATTCAGACTGTCTTTCGTAGAATGCAGTGTGAGCTCGGCTTCAGAGAAACTATCTCATCCAAAAACTGTAAGTTGAGATAGTTGGTCCTCATTCATGCCAATATTTTATGGAAAAAAAGAGAAAAAAAACAACAACACAGGGATAAAAAGTGGGAGGCAACAAAATACAAGGCACACATTCAACTAAATTTTTGTTACACGATCTATATAAGCATTGGAAACTGCGTACGCGCAAACAGGAAAAAACACCAAGGTTAAAAAAACGGAAACACAAAGTAAAGAACTAAGAAATCACTAATGCATGACTGAGGCTTGACTGAAAAAGGGGTGCTCCTTATCAGGAAGGGCTACCGAAGGAGTGATTCTATACAGACGTCGCTCCCGTAATCTTTTTTCATAGCAGTTTCGTGAATTTTGCGATATAGTCTTGCTTTGAAGCTCGCCATTCCTTTTGTTCCATCAAATTTTTAACAGAAAAAAACAACAACAAAAAAACATTGGTGGGGAGCTTTGAAGCGAAACTATAGAGCAAAAAAATGCATAAAGCTCCCATGATTAGATCACACGGGAGCGACGTCCATATAAGCGATCTCGTTCAGCAGCCCCTTCTGCTAAGAAGCACACCTATTACCCCCGTGCGCGACAGACAGGAGCGCTGCGATCGCTCGATGGTGACGTCATGAGGACTGGTATTTTCTCCGCTTTGCTTCGGATGCGTGATTTAGCGTGTCACAGCAGAAACTGTTCGCTAAGTGTAATTGGTTTTTGCTGTCACGCAAAACGTGCGTAGACGAAACCTAAAAACAAATCCGAATATGTTAAGCGAAACGATCGGAAGTTGTGCGTAAGTTATGATGAAATCTTACGATGCTGACCGAATTCGTCCTTTTCGCTGTTCAGGCGTTCCTGTTCTGCTGCGGTCTCGCTAGCCCTGCTGGCCTGCCGCCGCCGCTCCGATGCCCTGCAACTGCCTCGTCATCTCCGTCCTTATCTGAACTCATGCCAGTACCTTCAAGCCTGCCGGAACCCTATCTTCTCATCGACATCGGCGTGGCGCTGCGATCAGTGACGTCACCTTCGGCGGGAGCTATAAACACCGGCCTACAGCACTTCCAGTTCATTGGGCATGGCGAAGTGAAACCAACCACGATGCTGACCGAATCCGTCCTTTTCGCTGTTCAGGCGTTCCTGTTCTGCTGCGGTCTCGCTAGCCCTGCTGGCCTGCCGCCGCCGCTCCGATGCCCTGCAACTGCCTTGTCATCTCCGTCCTTATCTGACCTCATGCCAGTACCTTCAAGCCTGCCGGAACCCTATCTTCTCATCGACATCGGCGTGGCGCTGCGATCAGTGACGTCACCTTCGGCGGGAGCTATAAACACCGGCCTACAGCACTTCCAGTTCATTGGGCATGGCGAAGTGAAACCAACCACGATGCTGACCGAATCCGACCTTTTCGCTGTTCAGGTTCGTTACGCACATTGCTCAGTAAGATCTAGCAATAGGTTTCTTGTTATTTTGCCATGCCCAGGCACTTGTATGTGTATCATGTATGATTGTTTTCTTGTTTGTCGGCTCCTGCTTTGTGGGGACGTTGAATCAAACCCTGGCCCCGACAGTGATTGCATGTTAGATAACATTCTCAAAGGACAAGCTGAGATCCTTAATGGTATTCACGACTTGAAGTCACAGCTAGTTGCTTCCGATGCAGTAATAGCCTCCCTTCGTACTAAAGTAACTGAGCTGGAAAGACTCCTGCAACTCATGAGCTCTTCTACATCCAAAATAGATGGTCTCGACAGCACGTTAAGTTTGCTCCAGACTAACACAGCACAACAAACTGAAAAACTTGTTGATCTTGAGGACCGTAGTCGTCGCTCTAATTTAGTGATTTATGGATTACCAGAGCCAAATAATGAAACTGACCTTCAGCTTAAAGATCACGTAGTCGGGGAACTGTTTGAGAAGAAACTTGATGTGAAATGTTGTTCAATTGGTAGAATTCACCGACTCGGTCGAAAGAAAGCTAACCGTCCGGTCATTTTGTACCTCCAAGATTATAACGAAAAGCAGCTATTCTGAAGAACGCTAAAAAACTAAAAGGCACGCACATCTTTATTGAAAATGACTATTCACGTTGCACACTTCGAAAGCGTAAGCTGCTGTGGGAGAGTGCCAGGAGTGATAAAGCTGATGGAAGGCGTGTCTTTATGGTTAACGATAAACTTCGCATTGATGACGACACGTTTATATGGGATGACAGCAAGAACGCACGGGTTAAAATTTCATCTACGCACCACCAACCAGAAAGCACGTGACATCACCGGCACTCTCCACCACAGTACTTGCGCCTTCTAAACATTAATGCCAGAAGCATAATAAACAAAACTGTGGAGCTTGAAAGTGTAATGCTTTGTCACGATCCTCACGTGACAGTATTAACTGAGACGTGGCTAAGCGATGAAATCGATGACCGTGATATAGTTGCTGGTTCATTCAATATATACCGAAGAGATAGACCCTCCCGTGGTGGCGGTGTAGCCGTCATTTTAAAAAGCAGCCTATCTGCTGTAGTGCTAGATCAAATAACTGATCATGAAAGTCTGTGTCTTCGTGTTACTCACGGGAAGGAGTCATTCATCTTGATCGCTGTATATCGCTCACCCTCATCAAGCAATGAATACCTGGCTAGGCTTTATGATTATATACTCAAGTATTCCAAGAGCTGCATGCTATTGGTTGGTGATTTTAATTTACCTAACGTTGATTGGCATAATTTATCATCCTCCTCACCCTCTGATCAAACCATTTTCGACATTGCGTTTGCCTGTGACCTTTCTCAAGCAGTTAATGTACCCACACGCGTCCAGGGTGATTCATCGTCCATTTTAGATATTGTCCTTTATAGTAGGTCTCTGTCTGAGGTACAGGTATCAGTGGAGGATGGTTTGTCCGACCATAAGCTTGTTTCTTTCTCCTGCCTCATGGGCAGCTCGGATGATTTTGTGGCTCAGAAGCGCAAAACTATTAAAGATTTTTCTAGGGCGAATGACGAATCTGTTCTAGATTACCTTGAGTTATCCTTAGATACATTTTCTGGGAACGACGTTAATTATTTGTGGAATAAATTTAAATCAATCTGTCATTTTTGTCTTCGAAACTTTATTCCTAATAAAAGTAAATATGTGCGCCGCAAAAACCCCTGGATGACACGCGAAATAATTCATCTAGTACGGAAAGTAAAAAGAAATCGTAGAAGTCCAGTTCACAGTTCCTCCCTCCCCTGCCTAAAGCGAGCACTGGCAGCTAAAATTCGCACAAGTAAGCAGTTCTATCATTCCAATACACTCACACGATTCCTTAAGACAGATCCAGCGAAGTTTTGGCGACACCTCAGCTCAAATCAACAAAAAACTGTCGATTATGTCAAAATTGGGGAAATGTTGGTTCACGACAAACAACAAATAGCTACGGAGTTTAATCTTTTCTTTCAGTCAGTGTTCTCGAAGTCTTACACTAGACATTCCTCCTTTAACGAAGAAGCTGAGATAAGCTCAGAGTTCATCACGTTTGAAGGTATCTTTTCTATGCTACTTAACCTCAAACCTAAATCGTCAAATGGTCCTGATGATATACCAAATGCATTTCTTCGTCGTTACGCTGAGTGGATTTCTAGATTCCTTGTTGTTATCTTCCAGATGTCATTTTCTTGCGGCGTTGTTCCCTCAGATTGGCGAATTGCTCGGGTTGTACCCGTTTTTAAAAAAGGAGACCGTACGATGTTAACGAATTATCGCCCAATTTCACTTACCAGCTCTTCGTGCAAACTACTGGAACATATAATTTCTAATTACATCAATGATTTCCTCGATAAACATGAAATAATCTCGCCTTTTCAGCATGGGTTCCGAAAGGGACTTTCTACTACTACTCAGCTCATTTCAACTATTCATTCTTTTGCTTCTATAGTAGATAGGCCTGGTCAAGTCGACGTCATCTTCCTTGATTTTAGCAAAGCCTTCGACAGAGTTCCTCATTCCGGTCTTATATACAAACTAAATGAGATTGGCCTTCCCAGCACAGTTGTTCAATGGATTTCAGCTTATCTTCAAATGCGAAAGCAATTCGTCGATGTAGTCGGTCACCATTCTGATCCTCTTCCTGTAATTTCGGGTGTTCCGCAAGGAAGTGTCCTTGGCCCTCTTCTTTTTTCAATTTTTATTAATGACCTCACTTTTTGTATAGATAAAAGCGTGAGTATTCGTTTATTTGCGGACGACTGTCTATTGTTCAAGGATATTAACTCTACTAGGGACCAAGTTGTTCTGAACGAAAGTCTTAATGCAGTTTCTAGCTGGTGCGATCGTTGGGAGATGAAGCTTAACCAAGAAAAGTCCTTGTACATGCGCATCACTAACAAAAAGTCCTCTCATCAGTATGAATACTTTATTGGTGATAACTACATCTCTCGGACGATGAGCTTTAAATATCTTGGTATTACAATTTCTAGCAACTTATCTTGGTCCTCACACATTGAACACGTTTGTGCAGCTGCCCGTCGAAAACTAGGTATGATAAGGCACAAGCTTAAGCACGTGCCTTCTCATGTGAAACTTTTAGCCTATAACACATTGATAAGAACGAAGTTAGAATACGCCTGTACAGTCTGGGATCCATTCACAAAAAAAGATATCAAGATACTGGAAGATGTTCAAAAGCAAGCAGCTCGTTTTATATTTAATCGCTACGACCCGCATGACTCACCTGCTGCCTTAATTCAAAGTAACAACATCATCTCTCTTGAATCACGAAGGAAGCTAGCTAGACTAAAATTTCTTTATCAACTCTGGTTTAAAAAACTCCGGCTTGAATCGTCGTCCTTTCTTCACCCATCCTCGACTAGGCACACAAGGCATGACCATCCGCATAAAATAACTCCAGTATTCGCTCGAACAAATGCATTTAAATACTCCTTCTTTCCCAGAACCATCACAGAATGGAACAGCCTACCTCATCACATATTTATATCTGACAATGTTTTGGAGTCGATTGAGCGTTTGTTTGATGTGTAACGTTGTGCATTGTGTTTTATTTTCCTGTTCCCCACTACCGCCACTCCTCCCAACTTTGTTGTGAGCTATTACATGTGCTTTATTACAATTTTTGCATACTTTTCCCCTGTTCCCCTCTCCCATTTTACGGATTACCTGGTGTTGCGTTTTTTTTTACTTGACTTTTGTAACCCCCAATCCTGCTTGGGCCGCAATTGGCCTGCAGTATTCCTAAATAAAAAAAAATAAAAAAAAAATAAAAAAAGATAGCTTCATGACCGCCAACATCACCGCCCGGACACTTTGCGCGCTTTTCGACTTCAAGCAGAAAACGAAAGGAAACGCCGGATTCACAGGTTTCCGCAAGCAACGACAACAATCCCAACTACTTCAGCCGCAGCTCAAGAAACAAATCGAAACAAGTGGACCCATTCTGTATGACCAGTTTGAACCTTGACCTAGATCTTTCGGTTAGAAGGTGAGTCTTGTATCTTCGTCGTCCCCTCATCGTCCTCGGAGTGTTGTGCGGTGGTGGCGGATGCTCTCGTCGCAGTCACACCCGTCAATTCTATTTGCTGCTTTCTTCCATGTAAAGAACAACTGAGCACATTATCGATAACCTTCGCATCGTGTGGTACGTACACTTTACATTTCGTGCGTCTTTCTAAAACCAATAAAGCAAAAAAGTGCGAAAAAAAAACAACAACCAGCGATTGGAATGATAAGTTTAGTTCGAGTTAAGCGGATGAACAATGCTCATATTTCTTGACTTTCATTTGGCGACTGCCATTACTTCGAAAAAAGAAAACACTAAGGCGAGTTTATTCGGTTATTAACGCCAGGGAAAGAGATAGCATGCGTCACAAAAACTCCACAGTGTTAACTGGAGACATGGGGACAGCATTAGCTGCAGGAACGCCTCGCGCATGTTTGCTCCCTAGATATCCACGCTTTGAACACGTCTGAATTAACAGTCTCTGTACGATGGCCAATCGGATGCGGCCTTCCCACAGGAAGACAGACACCTCAGAGAGTCTCTGTAGGCTGTGGTTTGTACGATGTACTCTAAGCGGTGTGTCTTCGCCTAAAGACCCTTGCCTAGGGGAGTTTACACAGCGTCCCCTAGCCTGTTTCCGAAACAAATTACGAGGTGCCAGGAATTCTAAGGACATCGTGAGGACGTGTGCTTGCTTGCTCTCGAAGTTCCCATCTGTTTCGGTGGTTTGTCTTCAAGTACCGAGAAGCAACGGTTCCCCCACACGCCTTTTCCATTCAGCTTTTTTTTTTTTTTTTTTTTCTTGTGGTTTCGGTGGGAGTATTTATGTTTACACTTTAACAAACAAACAACTGCTGGAGTACAGAGCTTCAAGTGTGCCCATAAAAGGGCAGTCACTAATTGAAAACTGGGTTCCGCCAAAAACACACACATATTGAAGGCGCATTTTTCTAATTGCCCCTTGTTTTTTTCGCGAATCACCAGGCGGGAGTCAATATTGACCGGCTCCAGCCGGCAACATCGAGTGCTGCACCATGGTGTTAGCCATCGCTCCGGCCCTGGAAACCAAGTTGCGTCGCCCCAGGCAGTTTTTGTCTCTTGGGTCGGTAAATGGGATTATCGAGAACACTACGGAGATTATTCTTCGAGTTTTGCGAAACGAAAGAGTGTTTATCGCGCTGCTTTTCGCTTCCTCGTACATACGTTGGGTAAACACGGGAAAAAGGGGCACAAGTGTTTCATAAAAGGGCTTCAAGATATGGTGTTTGGGTTACCGAAGTCCTCGACACTGTAGGGGCTATTCACTGGCGGCCACGCTGAGTGCACGGCTGCTCCCTGAGTATTTGCAACGCGCATTCCACGCCGTCCAGAATGCCGGTCTTGGGAACGTATAAGTGTGTGCTCGGTATGAGCATGTCGCCATATCTAAGTGCTCTGCATACTGGACACGAGTGAGTGAGAAAACGTATTTATTAAAGGAATGTATCCCATTCCATTAATAAATACGTTTTCTAACTCACCCATGTCCAGTATGCAGAGCACTTAGATATGGCGTCCAGAGAATTACGCCGTCTTACGGTCTCTCTGAAGATATGGGAAAACGTGCGCGCAAAAGACACCATAGAAACGGAGTCCATCATTTGTGCAAAGAATCTTCGAAGTGAGTATTACTTCCGGTATAGACCTGCCAGCTTCTTTGAGTTTTCTGCTCCCGCCGCTGCGCAGTGTTTTCAAGATCGACCATAGGAGGGCGTAATTCACAGGGGATGGCCAGAGCCCTATATTGGGAGAGTCTGGCCAGTGCGTGTGGCGACACAGGCGCCAAAGAGGAGAAAAGTGAAGGAAAGGGAGGAGAACGCCAAAGGGGCCAGAGAGAAGGAAGGGAGCAAAGAGGAGACGACCGCCATTTTAACGCAACACGCTGTAGGTGCCGAGCATTGTTGAGGTTACGCGTCGTCTGCTACGGGCTTATCTCTTTTTCGCCTGAATAAAAGTTTGCGTTCAAACGTGGAGGAACTTCCTTCGTTAGCTTTTTAAGCCACCGAGGAATACCACTATATCATTTGCTTACCGGAGCCTGCCAAATAAAAGGAAAGAACCGAAGTTAGGATCTCGATCCCATGCATTCCGCCGGGCGAAAGAATAAAAATGGCGGCCCTCCCCGCTCAGCTGGGAGCAGCCAGGAGTTCACGCGCGCATGCGCTCACGCCTCTCGCTCTGCGCCGCGAGCTGATTGGCTCACTCGGGAGGGGGGCGTTATGACGGCGAGAACATAGACTGGCCAAACTCTCCCCACTCACGGCTCTGGGGACGGCGGGTCCCTGCTTTTCATTGTCGCTCCGCTGTCAATGCGCCGAGAGCTCTGATTGGAAGGATTAGGGGGTAGACCCGAAGCCAGCTGCCTTTGTCTCCATTGCCCTCGTCGAATACGTTACAACGCGGAATGGCAGCGTCTGGCGTATGGCTCCAGCGCATTCGAACGCGTTCAATTCGAGTGCAGTGGAGACAAAGGCTGTTAGCTTTAACTCTACCCCCTAATCCTTCCAATCAGAACTCGGCGTTCTGACGAACCCGCGCGTTTTCGCCTCCTTCTCTCCCTTAGTTTCTCGCCCCCATAGGATTACATGGGTGCGACAGTATATAGCGCGTCGAATTGAGAGGGGGACCAATCGCACGTGTCCATTCCCTCTGCTCCTTTTTCCTCTTCTACCCAATCGGAATCGTCATATCTCCATTCGATGCGCTATGGTCGCATTCATGTATCCACGACTAGTAACCATACACACAGACCCACACTCTACAGACAGAAGAAAGTATGTGGATTTACATTCCTGCAGAATACGAAGGCCGCCAATCACGGCGTACAGTCGAAGAATTCCGGCGAACGGCGAGGCTCACGGTACGGCACAGTGACAACGCGCGTAACACTTCACTCGCACTTCGGCGGTATTCCGTTACATCTACCTGGGAGTTCTTACGTGGACCCACGGGAGTATTCTCTTACATCCAATTGGTAGCTTTTATGTGAACCTATATCAGATTATTTCCTCGTATACATTTGGGAGTTACCTAATGGAGTTTTCTTTCACATCCATCTGGGAGTTATTACGTGGACCTATTTTCTTTCACATCCATCTGGGAGTTATTACCTGGACCCAAGGGAGTATTATTTCGACTACGACGACTGCTAACGACTGCGACGTCAATCGCTGTCGTTTTTTTTTTTTATCTCTCCTCTGCACAACTTCTTTACGCGACTCTTCCTTTTCTTTGTTTTTATTTCTGTTTTATCTACTTATTTTTTCTCCCAAAATGTAGATTCGCCAGACAGCAATTTCTTTGCTTATTCTCAGTTTACTTTCCTACCAATGTCGGGGACGAAAAGCTTATTAAAAATAAAACGGACCTTTCTCTAACAAAAATAGTCGAATATATCTTTTTTTATTTATTTTTTAATAAACCGAATTTGAAAAGTTACGTCTCAACTTATGGGATAAAAACAGTAAAAGCGGATTGTTCAAAATGTTCACTCGGATTCAAGTTGTTTTCTTATCCTTTTCATTGTTCAAAAACCATTCCACTGAGGCTTGCATATGTAATGCAGAACCGTTAAAGCAACTTGTTTAAGCCAGCCTCTCATGCGCGCGCACTCATTTCAAAAAAAAAAAAAAAAGATATTCAATAGAAGTCCTCGCCGAGACATATTTTTGACGGCCTTCAGAAAAAAACGGGCGAAATCAAAATCGGAAACTCGGATTTCCCTATGTCGTTAAAAGTTTATAGCGAAAAAGAAAAGGGAATGGAGCCGAAAACGTCATGCACCATCAAGCCCGGATTCGAAATTCCTCCGAACTCTCCGTCTGCTCTTATTTAAGCTGAGAGTGCAGTGGGAGTTATACGCGATCGCCGGTCCAATCAAAAAAACCCCCTCCCATTTCAACGTTTGAACCCTGAACTCTTCAAGTGGGCGTGGTCACGTGGCGAAAGACGGACGCCTGATTGGTCCAACGAACATGTAGGTTCCGCCACACTGTCACCTTAGGGATGATTGGTGTACAGTTCGCCGGAGATTGTTACACCTCTTTGATGTCTCGTCGTTGACGAGCGGACGTAAAAGACGCGTTTATCGTTTTCGGCTCGTGGAATGTGCTCGTGTAACGAAATGAAGTGTAGATGTTGAAACTTCGAAGGCTGTTTGCTGTGACCTTGAACCAGCTAATCGATCTTTTGGGTCGGTACGGACGTTGTAGCGTTTACGCGGAAATGTTTCCGAAAAATTCCGGTCGTGCTCATGATGGACTCCGGAACCGGGGGGGGGGGGGGGGGGGGGGGGCTAGAGCCCCCCCCCCTAAGATTTTTCAGGATGGGGCTGAGCCCCCCCCCCCCCCCCCACTCCGACTTCGAATAACCGCCAAGCTATTTATTCATCTATTGTAATTCCTGCAGTCAGCAAGGCAGCGGAAGAGGCCGGATCAACGCCAGATAACCTACTTCCGCTTTGCCCAACAAGGTAGACTGTCGGAGTGAAGTCAATGAAAAGGTTCACTGAAAACTATGCTAGAGTTTAGGAGACACTGAAAAAGCTGCTACAAGGAGAATATTCGATTGCAGACAGCAGCAGGGCCATTTTGAAGGGTTATGACTCATGAGAGGCTTTTGAAAAGGTTTGAAACGCTGCTAGGAATAAACATTCCTATAGCTTTGTTCGGTCTATGTGAAGAACTTGCAAGGTTACTGCAACGTTGAACGTTTCAAAGAGGTATCAAAGAGGCTGCAGAGACTCCCTGCGAGGCAATGTCCCGTCTGCGATCTGAAATCGCGTTTGAAGAGCTGTAGGAGTGCACGAGCTCAACTGCAATGTGACTAGGTTTGAAGGACCCTCGCAGCGCAAGGCCGACAAAACTGCCAAAAAGGTTTGAGATGAGCAACAAACCTCCTCCGCCAGTTCTACTTGATTGCAAGGCAGCGTTACGGAAGGAGTACTTGGCGGCTGTTGACTGCATTATGAGCGAAACTCAACGGCGGTTCGAACACCCTAATAGGAAGCAGCTAGTAAAACTAGAGAGCACCTTGAATAACGCCGCCGGGGGAAGACAGTTCACAACAGATGATCTTAAAGAGGCCCTAGGAGTGCATGCATGTGATTTTGATCTGGCCCGACTCTCTGCGCAGCTTTTAGTTTTACCGGCTCAACCTGGACGACATCATCAAGGAACCATGTTGAAATAACCTGAGACTGGGGTAGAGAAGAAGCATCAAAGCGTAGAAGGGACAGAAAATAGACAGGACGACGCCTCAAACTCAGCTAACTTCATTTATTTTGTCCACCTCCTTATATAGTCCCAAACTCAAGGTCATCTCCACCAACACAAAAGGATGAAGTCTAAACAGTTCAAGCGCCACAGCCTTCGTCAAACAATGCAAGAACTAGAAAAGAGTCAAAGTACAGGCTAGCTGGTGGAAGTCAACCATTTCGTCGTTTACCCTGAGACTGGGTTTTTTTTTTTTTTTTTTGAAGAGCAGAAGTAACAGAAAAAACAGACAGGTCTCAAACTCAGCTACACGTGTATTTCAACAACTTCCTCTTATATAGTTCGTTTTCGTCGTCAACAACCAATCACATACGACTTGTCCTTTGCACCGTGACTTTACAGGTTCCACTCTATCACAAAAGAAGCGGACACTCCCAACGTTTCCAAGTGAAAAGGTTCTAGCAGAAGATATGCCTCACCAAGCTTCAAGCAACTCTTTTGTGTCCTCACAATAAACAGGACAACAGCCCACAACAACATCCCACTCAAAACCGGTCACCTCCAAAATTGTAGAAAACAAACAATACACACCAGTACACACCACAGACAATACACACCAAAGAAGCCCTTCAGAATGACTAACTAAAAAAAAAAAACATTTAAAACTGTAAAAATTGCTTGCAGCGGTTCCCTATTTGCATGGAAGGTTGACTAATGCAATTTCCCAACGATCTAATCCTAATTGTTTCTCTTACCACCCTTTTAACATCGTTGCTTTCCTTAACAACTACATCCGTTCCAGACCAATCCGTTCCAGACCAATTCGTAACAACTACATCCGTTCCAGACCAATCCGCCAGGAATAGCGGTGGATAGTTTTCTTTCGGTACTAGACCTTTATTTAAAGTCAACGGTATTGGAATACGAAGGTCGCAATTTTGTGCAAAAAGAGGGGGTCTGTATAGGTTCGTCTGTAGCGCCTTTGTTAGCGGAAATTTACTTAAATACGGTGGACCAGCAAGTGTATGACAAGGTAGAAGAGTTGTCTCCAAGGTGTTTTGTGAAAAGATTTGTGGATGATATCTTAGTTTGCTCTGTTCAGGAAGGATTGGACCAAGTTTTAGAAGAAGTAGTAAGGTCAGCGGCGCCAGAGTTGAGATTCACGTTAGAGAGGCCAAGGGGCGAGGTCCTGCAATTTCTCGACCTGCGTTTACATTTGGAACGAGGTCTTTGTTGGGAGTATGGGAAGGAAAACCCAAAACCGGTTCTGTCAAAGAGTAGCTGTCACTCGAAAAATGTAAAAGCCGGGGTAGTCAGATCTTTGATTAGTAATGCTTTGGTGAGATCATGCATGCATTTCGGACCGGAGGCACTAAAAAACCAGTTGGAAAGACTGGTAATGGCAGGATATGGGGAAGAGTACATCAAAAGGCAGATTGCCCTACAGTGCAGGGAGAAAAAGGGGAAGACGCAAGAAATCAGGAATAGGTACGCTGTGGTTCCGTATTTTCACGAGGTGTCCCAC
Organism: Ixodes scapularis; assembly: GCF_016920785.2. Lineage (NCBI taxonomy): Eukaryota > Metazoa > Arthropoda > Arachnida > Ixodida > Ixodidae > Ixodes > Ixodes scapularis. The sequence goes on from NW_024609837.1 coordinate 12,493,124, forward strand.
AATCTTAGAGCATGTGCAAAAAAATATGGCGTGGATGTCGTATTCAGCACGGATTTTAGGTTAGATAGATTGACACCTTTTGAAACGGTTCAGAGGGGCTGTCAGAAGGCGCATAGGGAAAAGTCGGTGCCGTGTAGCGTAGGCGTGGTGTATGAGGTTCCTTTGGCGTGTGGTTTTAAGTATGTAGGCCAAACCTCTAGGTGTTTAAACGATCGTTTAACAGAACACAAAAGGAATGTTAAAAATAATGCAGCAAGTTCGGAGTTGGCTAAGCATCTGGAGGAGTGTAGAAACTGCACAACGGATTGGTCTGGAACGGATGTAGTTGTTAAGGAAAGCAACGATGTTAAAAGGGTGGTAAGAGACACAATTAGGATTAGATCGTTGGGAAATTACATTAGTCAACCTTCCATGCAAATAGGGAACCGCTGCAAGCAATTTTTACAGTTTTAAATGTTTTTTTTTTAGTTAGTCATTCTGAAGGGCTTCTTTGGTGTGTATTGTCTGTGGTGTGTACTGGTGTGTATTGTTTGTTTTCTACAATTTTGGAGGTGAGCGGTTTTGAGTGGGATGTTGTTGTGGGCTGTTGTCCTGTTTATTGTGAGGACACAAAAGAGTTGCTTGAAGCTTGGTGAGGCATATCTTCTGCTAGAACCTTTTCACTTGGAAACGTTGGGAGTGTCCGCTTCTTTTGTGATAGAGTGGAACCTGTAAAGTCACGGTGCAAAGGACAAGTCGTATGTGATTGGTTGTTGACGACGAAAACGAACTATATAAGAGGAAGTTGTTGAAATAAACGTGTAGCTGAGTTTGAGACCTGTCTGTTTTTTCTGTTACTTCTGCTCTTCAAAAAAAAAAATCCAGTCTCAGGGTAAACGACGAAATGAATGCAAGAACGTTGACAACGTTTATAGGTCGACGCGATAAGGCAACATCGATCCACCCTCAGACTGGAACAAAAGGATCTCTTCCCCTATTATTGTTACACAGTCCATTATATTAAAACATAATAAACCCTCTCCACAAAAAAAAAATAAAATGAAATGATAGTTGGGCCAAAACACATGGAAAATAATAAAGTTGACCTTGAGTTTGGGACTATATAAGGAGGTGGACAAAATAAATGAAGTTAGCTGAGTTTGAGGCGTCGTCCTGTCTATTTTCTGTCCCTTCTACGCTTTGATGCTTCTTCTCTACCCCAGTCTCCGGTTATTTTAACATGGTTAATAGTCACCAGCTCGCCTGCACCCTTACAATTTTTTCTATGATCATCAAGGAATTTGTCTCCGGGACTGCTCAGCGAACGGCGACCTTTGGTCTTCCTTGATACGATCAACACACATGGCCTTGGGGCCTATATATGGATCTCTTTCCTTCATTACGCTTTTGTGCGCATTTTCTATAGATATGTAGTAAGATGCCATTGCATATACTGTAAAGTTTAAACGACTTAATTTCACGAGGACATAATTTTCGCGAATTTCGCGAATCGCCTGCAATTCGCAAAAAATAGGTCCCGCAAAAAATTTCGGTAAAACGTAAACACATTAAAATCTATATTGAGATTCCACCACGTCGCGAAAATGAGAACCCGCGCATTATTCCAAAACTTCAGTTTTGACCCGAATCGCGAAATATTGAGCCCACGAAAAATAAGTCGTTTACGGTATGTAATTCTCTTGGCTTACTCGTTTTTTTCATAACGTGGATGTCTTTTTGGATGAACATTTGAAGAATAATAAACGTGACTCTCTGCAAACTCAATTATGCAATGCTGTGTATCCTTGTAGGGATTTTGAAACTGTCTGAAGCACTATGCATAAGCGTTTTCGCGATATTAGAGAGTTTTAGTGGATCGTACGTAAAGGCTTTGAGGATCGGAAGGTGCATGTGCAAAACGCAATATATTGCGTTCTACGTGTGTGCATTTCTGACCCGCAATTACGCGAGGCTCTTGCGTACGAGCCACTAAAACTCCCTACTGTTGCTTTAAAGCGGGAAGGAAAAGTGATTGCACACGCTAAGTAACGAACTTCATACAAATAATATTTTATTTTTTTAATAAACAATAAGTAAAAATAGAATAACAAAATTCAGCTCCAGCCCTCCTCTCTTATAATAAAATATATAAAAACAAAATGCTTGCAAGCATTTTGTTTTTATCACTTTGTTGCTGCTGTCGCCGTTGTTGTTGTGCCTGTCTGTGTTCTTGTTTGAACGTGTGTGCTTCATGCGGAATGTTAACTTTAGAAATCCATCTTAAAAAAAATTACTGCGGCGTTTTCTTCATTGTCCCCAATTTTCCTGAAAATTGGCTAAACAGACCAACAAACGTCGCTTAAATAGTAACGCAAATGTTGGGCCAAAGCTATTTTCTTTTCGTGAAGTTCTCGATTTTTCAAGTCTTGGCCCTCAACCAGTTTTTCCGAGTGAAAGTTTCTACTGGGGAAAAAAAAAAAAAAGAAAGTGACGTCATCAGAAGTCAGGGGTTCACTCTTTGAACTGTAGACCTTGTTCCCAACCGATTACAAGCAGTTTCATGGTGTCAAATGAATGCTTTGGAAGCTCGCTGCAGCACCCGCGTCGTAGCACGAAACAATTGTGTTCTGCATACTGTAAAAGATTACTTTTTTCGCGGGCTCAGTACTTCGTGATTTAGGTAAAAGCTGACGTTTTGGAATAACTCGCGGGTTCTAACTCTCGCGACGCGGTGGGATCTCAATATATATTCTAATATGTCTACATGTTACCGTAAAAGTCCGCGGTACATATTTTTCGCAAATTGTAGGCGATACGCGAAAATTAAGTCGCTTACAGTAGTTTTGTTTTTAGACTGCCCGCTCGACCTGCAAGCCTGCCTCCCCCTGACGTCACGGCACTGAAACGCGCCGGTTAATTTGAACGTTGGTTTTGGCATCATTTTCGCTTGCCGATTTCACAACAACTATTTTTAAATTTCGCAATACTGAATAGCATACAATAAACAGTAAAGGCCCGTGATTTCGAGAATATTGTTAGTAGGAGTAGCTCTAAACATCGCCTCTAGCATTACCCGAACTGCCAAAACCTGACTAAAATGTAGGAGCCGGGCAGGGAGCATTCCTTGGGCGCATTTCGGCCACCTTTGCTCTTAAACAATGATAAGCTGGGATTATAATAATAGGGATTAGGGTGGTAAACAGCGTTCGGAACTGAAAGTCTCCAGTTTTAATGGATGGCTTTCCCCTAAATGCCACAGAAATTCAGTGCCCTCTAATAGATAAAACAACAGTTTAAGTTTTCGTATTCCAGTAATGGTTCGTGTGTCAACGGCAGGCACGACGTACACCCGTGAGCGAGATGAAGGTGAACAGCCCTCTTCTTGTTTCTGACGCTCCTGCAAGTTTTGGAACAAGCTCTGTTCCAGAAGAGGGCTAGAACGCAAAGTTTAGACCCCCAAGCCACGTACCATTTGAGACGTTGAAAGTAAATATAGCTTTAGGGGGCCGTAAAACAGGCAAGAAACCAGGTGAGGCGTTCACCTTCATATTGCCGGCGGGTGTACAAAGGTGATGGTGTTCTCCTTTTCTTTTAATTAAGTTGTTTCTCTATTCATTTTAGTTCCGATGATAACAAGAAACTACCCCCATTACCAGGCGCTTGCCCGAGGGAAACTTCAATTAAATTCACCGAATCAAGGGGCTCGTGGGCCGAGTGTGTGCCAACGGAATGATTTAACGCTGGCGCTGCGCTTGAATCCAATATGAGTCATTCACTGACAATATTTCATTCACTATTTTGATGCTAGGGGTTGCATTTCACCTGCCGAAGGCGAGCATTCGAAGACTTCACATGACGCCCTCAAATGTGTAACGTGCTGAATAAGCCATGTCATGCGGTCATAAAAACATTCGATTATGTTACCTTTAATTTTACTCGAGAGGTTAATCAATAAAAACGTTTTCGTAACAACAACAAACAACGAACTAGCATGTTGGCTACTCGGGCTATGATAGGCATACCCAGGCTCCATGTTATCCGCATCAGGGGCCTGTCTTCAACTTGCTTCCTTTATCAACCAACAAAAAGCCGCCATTCACATATGGTCTATACACCTGGATGATGATAGCTATCGAAGTTGCCAGACTGAATTTCAGAAATAGTTTAATAACGTGCTGGAATGAATAAAGAAACGAGCCACTGGGTGCCACTAGTTATCTGGTTGCCATACGGTGCCTCCATCTGCCGGCCGCTTCCGCTGACAGGGTTGCGGCACCAATGGAGCCAATGGAGCGCCACAATATGGCGCCTAAAGTCAGTATTAGCAACCTTACTGGAGCAAGCTCCAGTAACATTGAGTATTAGCTCCAGATTGGGTGTGGGTCCTGTAGAGTGTGTGTGACAAACAGGGTTGTAAAGTACCTAGGTAGAAGTAACTGGAAATCGGTATCTAGGCACTTTTGTTGTACCTGAGGTACAAACCTAGGTACTTTAATTTCTCGGTATCTGTATTTGTATTTTAGGTACATTTTCCAGTGACTTGTAACTAAGTGAAGCTACTTTTTACACGTACTTTTCAATTCACTTTGTCGAAATGGTATAAACTATAAATGTTGAAGTATTAACACACTACCATGTGCCGTGATTAACATTGAGTTGGGTACGGCATTGGAGGCACTGACTTGATCGAACGACGTTTTAGCGAACGAAGCCTCGCCTATGATGTTTCGTCGAACGACACACTTTAGTGAATGTAGGTGCTCATTTGACCGAACGGTGAATTAGCGATACCGTTCTAGCGACACCAATTTATTTAATCGCTTCGGAACTCCGTTTCGGGAAAATAGCGACCTGCTTCCTTCATCTCAAACCGAAATAGACTTCATTGCGTGTTTGAAATTCCTCTGACAGCTATGCAAGGAAGGAGATAACTTGGAACGATGTGCGCCGTTTCTGTTGTCCGTATCTTGTCCTGGTGGTGACACTGTTCTGCCATAAATACAATATAAAATATAACTGCAAATAAATTATAATTACAATCGAAAAGCAATGTAACATCGCGTATATAATACAGTTTCCACTCAATAAATTGTACTCAAATTTTGCACTTATCAAAACTGAAAAAGTTCGAAAGAAAAAAAAAAAAAACTAATTTTTCTTCTGACTAACGAAAGAAAAAATAAAACGAGGAAGCTTGAAGCCTTTCGCTCGTCGTCGCGAAGGTTAGGTGCATATGCACTCGACTCGTGTATTTCTTCATGCGGCCGACGTCTTCTGGGCCCGTCGGCGTCAGCACCGGCTCCGAGGGCAAGAACTTCAATAAGCCAGTTTCGGCGGTTTCGGTGTGACATGGTAAACAGTGGAAGCTGTGGCCTCGGTGAACCAATTGGAGCGTGAGGACAAGGCACGTGAGGACTCAACACCGATGCGGACATGGCATTTACTCCAATAAAGCACATTTATCGAACTCGTTTTTTTAGTGTATTCTTAGTATAAAAAGCCCTACTTCCAATATATTTTTACAAATTTGGGGAAGATAAATAAAGACAGTATCTTTAAAGTAACTGTACCTGTACCTAGGTACATCTTTAAGCAAGTACCTAGGTGCGTACCTAAGTACCTTTTCGTAGGAGTAACTGTAACTGTATCTTAGGTATATTTTTTAAGTAACTTTTACAACCCTGGTGACAAAGTCGTGGTACAAAAGCCTTGTGTTTCGTGAAAGTTATAGAAAAATTGACGCAATATGACGCCGGTGAGAGCATCGTAAAGTTTGCCACAAAATGGTGGGTGTTTCCACCGTCAGCGAAGCGGCCGTCAAATGGAGGCACCCTAGGTTACCATGGTGATCTTCGAGACCAGAAAGAATACTACAACTTCTCGTTCTGTTTTCTTACGTCGCTTACCTTCGCCGAGTGTCTCCACTATGACAGCTAAAACTTTCAGAGAAAGGACATTAAAACTACAAGAAAATAGTTTAAAAAAAGCTGAACTAGGGCGCACGTGCCGTTCATCGTACTGTTCTTTTTCTATTTCTCATCCGTGCCCTTACAGCCACCGACGTCCACGCTCTTAAGTTTATTTAACAATAACCACTAAGCAGAACCAATCATATTACTACGTTGAATGTTTACGCTAGTTTTTTTTTTTTCGAATCGCTCTAACGTACAGCGAGTCTCTACAGAAAAAGAAAAAAAAAAAAAAAAAACGAAGAAGAAAGATTTGCGGTTTTGAAAGACCCCTTTAAAGAACCGCTACTCGTGTTCTGAAGAGAGCGTCGGCTGCCTGAACAACAGACAAAAGAATTCGCAATCGAAGTCCCCGTACAATTCACAGACGCTGTTTACAACCGCTACGGTTCCTTGGATACTTCCGTGAAGCAGCTTCGTGTGTCCTCATCTTGAAGCGAACCGCCAAGAAGTGCCACAAACGCTCTCCACGAATCGGAGGACGCGTACCCGCCACGTTGACTTGCAACCGCTCCCGGCCAAAACTTAGATCCTTGGAGTCACGTGGTATTCGGTCCCTGTGCTTCGATGCATCGAGAGGTATCCATTGCGTTCCACGCGATCCAAGTTCGGTGGAAAACGAGCTAAAGATTCCCTCCGGGGTAATTTCAAGTTGGAGTTCTTTTTCATATAAACGTGTAAAGGGTTAGGTTAACGGAATTGCGCCGGTCTCAAGTTGTTGTGTGTTTTTTTTTTTTGTTGCCCCGATGGAGTTTTGTTAAAGCGCTTCGAAAGCGGCGTTCTCCATTCGTTGCTATTGAAAGCGCGCGACAAAGAGCTTACTGCTTATACACATTTCACGCCGCCAAAGAGCTATAGAAATGGAATTCGCAAATTTCAGCGACGGTGGTACCGCAATGTGAGAATCACGCTCCCTAGCTCCTGGATGATCGGCCTCACAATAAAGGTGCTTGCCACCCTCTTCCTGACGTGAAAAAATAAAATAAGGTTCTAATACTGCTCGTATAAAGCAAAACTATAATTACTCACGCGTCGCAGACCCAGCCTCGTACTGGTGTTCTACGACGATCATCCAGATGACAGCCATTTTGATAGGCACAGGTGCGCCCCCTATAGGTCGTGAAAGTTGCGAATGGACCTTTTCCAAATACCGACGGCACCAGGCGGTGGCTGCACGAACTAAAAATCAAGGAAGTGACCTACCTGCGCTACCAATCGATACTGGGAGCTACGCTACCAGTTGCTTCGCTCTCTGAGCTGCGTCGAGTGCACAACGCGACTTTAAAGAGGGAAATCCGTAGCGACCACCCAAACGTCCTGTTTTTCTTTCCGTCCAGTTTCTTTTTTTTTGTGTAACACAATTATATATATGCTGCAATTACGTGCTCTACTCGTCGATCTACAGCCTCATTACGAATTTCCTCGATTTTTCGTGCCGACTTCCACCGCTTGGCATCGGGCGCTCGTACGTGCGCAGGACGCTTCTCGGAAAAGGTCCATCGAATGCACTTAAAGTGGTACTGACCTAGAAGACAAGGCGTGCGCGAGACATCATTATCTTGTGGAGAGCAGGTCGTCCTCTTCTTGCGCAGGGGCTGCGGTGACGTCAGCACGACGCCGAGCTGTGATTGGCTCTGATTGAAAGGATAATGGGTAGACCTCAATGCTAGATGCCTTAATGTCTACCCACCATTTTTTTTTTAATCAGCCAATAAAAGTTTGGCGTTCTAGGCATCACTCTTGAGCAAGAAGCAGACGGACTTGCATTCCGCATTGAATCTCCGGCCCCTTGGGGGTCTTGTCGCTGTTGCTGTGAGACGCTGACCCCAACGTTACTAAAACACTCAGTTGGGAAACTCCCATAGAGACAGCTTTGTAAAAGTGGCCCCAATCTGTCTCCGAGCACCGAGCTAATGACGAACACAACGCCACCATTTCTCCCGCAGCGGCCACTCGAAGAACTGCACGTGACTTGAATTTAGGCTTTAAGAACAGATACAGCGGTAGGGGTTACAGGGGTGCCACCCCCGTCTCCCCGGCGGACGCGCCGCGTTCAACCACCGAAGTTAAAATGCACCTAGGGCGGGATGGGCTACCTGAAAGGCCCGTTGAGGCATGGTTATATGAAAACAACACTAATTGTTTCGCAAAACCTTGCGAACTAAAGATGATAAAAACATCACGCGCCCATCATTTGGTACTAAACTCCAATAAATTTCATACAAAAAGAGTCTTTTCCGTTTGTTTTTACGCAAAAACAGGCTTTCAAAAAGCTCGAGGTGACCATAGTACAGACAAATGATAAAGAGTGGCGCTGTTGTCGTATTTAGCTCGGTCACGGTGGACGCCAGCGGCCCAGGTTTCGACGGCGAGTTTCCCAACTGAGTGTTTTAGTAACGTTGGCTGACCCGAACTAGACGGCGCTGCATGAATCTACTGTACGGATAGAGATTGAAGCAGACAAGGAGACGAGAGCGCCTGGGAACGCCAAAGCACCGTGCTCTGGCTGGAATGATTACTGGATGGATATACGTCTATTGTAGCAGGCTGGATCACGGATCGAGGCTTGTTTTGGTAAAGTCGAGTGGCACCACCAACGGCCTTTGTTTGACACCATCAGTAAATACATGAAATTTTATGGGAAAAACAAGGGAGAAGTGAGATTTTTCTCATTTGTATTATATTTCGGACGGCCGAACTTCGACGAACCTTTCTAGGAATGGTGAGAACTTTTTGTGAAGTGATGTCAATACACTGAAGTTTTAGGGGAAAAAAAAAAACTTTTCTAATCTCGGGCCCTACGAGCAGCCAAAGGGAACCACGTCGTCATGCAGGAAGCCAGAAAGATTTGTTTCGATGCTTATTGCTGTATTTTTATTTACGACGGATTCCGTTTGAGGTATTATTTTTGTTTCCACCGAGCGTTAGGAAAGGCAACACGTTGTGTGGCCGTGTGTTTTGTATCATACAGCTTGCACGGTGCACACGCCACCTTGGCTGCGATCGTTTTGGTTTCTATCGCTTCTACTTATAGTTCGGGTCACTAATCTTAACAAAGGATGGTTGAAAGCCAGTGGAACCTCGCTAAAACTCATCGATTCCAGCAGACGACGGAGATTGGCACGCTGTTTGTGTAAGTTAACAACCTTCTCGACAGCTACTGACGACTGCAAATTCTGTCTTACTATTCCTCCGAAACCTCATCAAACTTTCTTTGCCGCATACATTTCACACGAGCTTCAAGAAGTTTATCTTCATTCATTCCTCCCATAGACTCGGACGTATTGCCAAGTGTCAAACAATGGCCGCCGACATGGTGCCACCGATGGGCTCTCGATCCACGATCCAGCCTATTACAGAAGAGATCAGTGGCGGGTAGACGATAAGCCTAGATGCCCTTGGCTCTACTCGCCCTTCTAACACGTTCGAACGTTGAACGTCTGCGTCCAGAGTTCGGCGTTCCCCTTAGAACGCGTTCCAACAGTGCCATTCCAACCAGAGCTCGGTGTTCCGACGTTCCCGCGCCGCTCCCGTATCCTCCTCTCCGTCACTTTCGTCCCGTATAGACATTTTCCACAGGAACGCCGCCATCTTGAATTGACGTCACTTCCAGTATGGGCGAAAACATTGTTTTGCCTTTGCCACGCCAACAGAAGGCATTTACAATATAAGCGTAAACGTCACACTTTGTCGTTTTGCCTCCCCTTTACTTTTTTACCATTTGCAGGTTGAAACGTTCGATTATTTTTTCGTCGCCCATACCGGATACGCCTATTAGGTGGCTGGGGACGAGAGTACATAGAAAAGGTCTATAGTCCCTGGCGGACTGAAAACGTCAGGGCGCGTCTCTGGAACGCCCGGCCGCCTCCAGCACGCGCTACATGTCCTCCGCCGTGCTTTAAATTGGCTGCGCAATTGTGGTTCTTCTGCTTCTTGCACATGGGTTCCGATGATGTCCAAACGCTGAACTAAAAACACCGAGCTCTTATTGGCTGATAGAAAAAAAAAAATAGTGGGTAGGCCTCGAGGCATCTAGCATTGGGGTATATCCAGTGTCCTTTCAATCGGAGCCAATCAGAGCTCTGCGTCGTTCTGACGTCATCGCCACTCCTGCACAAGAAGCGGATGACTTGCCCTCCGTATAGTGTGCGTAGCGGTTGATCAATAAACGCCTCTTCGTTGCAGAAAGTTTGAACGCTATATATCAATCAATCAATCAATCAATCAATCAGTTTATTAAGTCACAAACAATTACATTTGGGACTAGGCGGCTGGAAAAAAGCTGCGTACTCGCAGCTTGACAAAGTCCAGCGCCCCCCAAAACCAAGCAGCAGTGATGGGGGCACAGCTAGGTTACAGAAATTCTAAATATACAACTCTTATACAATAACCACAGAAGAAGAAACACAAGAAAAACAGTTCGATATTATAATATTCTTTTATTATATCGTTATATAATTATAATATAATTATAATATCGTGGCTAATACATTAATATTCCGAAAACAAGTTTAGAGAGAATTTGTCGCGACCGTCGAACGTCGATCTCGGCGACGCTTTTGTGATGAGAAACTTGATTTCAAGTAACCATCTAAATCCCAAGCTACCGAATTTCGCGGGGAAAAAAAAAGGCCAATTATAAAAAGAGAATTTAATAAATCCCTGGAGCTAGAATAAACTCTGGAGCGCTTAAATCTACGCCATACAATAACAACAATTTCATGTTTAACGAATTTATTTCGTAATGCTTCATATCTAGAAAAAAAAAAAAAAGTTCGCTCGAATTTTATTATGGAGAGTAGTCATCCTTGAAATATGAGCAACAGAAAGTCTACCGGGTTGAAGGGTGGCGGTTTTTAGTCTAGGCGCGGTCCAAAATAATGGCGTCTGAAATACCAGAAAATTCGCGCTGCTTTGCAAGACCAATTCATCGCAACTCTCTGGAATTCCCATGAATAACACTTTTGTTGGATTTCTCTTATTATATATGACTTGGCGCCAAGTTCTTAATACACAGTGCAGCAAAATGTCTGGTCCTTCAAAAAATATATTTTTAAATGCTTTGTATGAAAAACAAAAAGTCTTATACCCCTGTCAGACGGCGTTCTAAAAGTGCCGTTCACTAAGCTCCTTTATAAAATAGGCAAACCAGCGCACGCCCTAGGGCACGTGCGCACTCAACATCGTTAGCAGATTGGCCGATTTTATAAAGGAGCTTAGTGAAAGGAACTTTTAGAACGCTGTCTGACAGTGGTATTGAACGAACAGCAGAATTTTAAATGTGCCTGATCTGGTGAAGCTCCTTTAATCAATAACAACTTGGAACCGGATACAGTCATGTTTCGTTATTATGGATTTCTTTATTATCGACCCTTTCCCGCCACAACAGACCCTTTTGAAAAACGGGTGTCATGTGGTACCGACTGTGAAGAGAGAAAGAGAGAGATTTTATGAACTCGGATTACAAAGGGCACCCAAAGCTTCAGTCTAATTAGTTTTGTTTTTGCCTGTCTTGTAAATAAATGAGGAAAAAAAAAACAAGTAAAAAAGTTAATTTAAATGAAGTAATAAAAGAGTCTTTAATCTATAAACTTCAGTCTTTTCTCAGCCGAAACAATACGGAGTCTGCACATAAACAGGATCACCACGTCCTTTGAATGTGTCTGATTAATTTCAGTCCGTTTCGTCCGCCGCAAGTTTGAACCCAATATAAGACAGATCCTAATTATTCTTCGGAACTGCTGCAGTTGTGGTTCAGTTAAGTTTGCCTACTTGTCGGGAGAACAAAACGCGCCTTTAATTTATCAGTTCCAGTCCTTTCTTAGATCGCAACAGAATAGCGTCTGCTAATACACAGCGCTGTTTTTGTTTTCTTATTTTTTAGTGTATATAGAAAAGTGCAGTGACTTGGATTCGTTACAAGTTCGCGCCAGATAATAGAGAAACACTCGCACGTGCTCCTCAATTTGGTTTTCCACGGTGTCGTTCTTCTTTCTTTTTTTTTCGTTTTTATTTTGTTAGTAACTATATAGCGATGAGGTTAGAGGAAGAAAGGCGTGTGCGTCATCTTCTATGATCACTCACAGCTTGAGAACGTTGCAAATCGATGCGGCCAATCAAACAGTACCAAAAAGTGCATCGTCAAGGCGCCGGTCGTCTTGGTGCGTTTGGTCTCACCAACCGAATATACCTCGCACAGGAAAGAAAAAAAAAAAGCGCGCGATTATGGCACAATATGGCCTCCTATATACTGACAAAGCCTGGCAGCTCGCCACGAGAAGTGGCTGCCGAAATGGAAAAAAGAAAGAGCGGCGGGCAACGAATGAGAGGAGAGCCAGGTGACTGGCGCCCCGCTGCGGCGAGGCGCCGAAACACGCTTCTCCCGAACGAACAAGTGTGTTTCGGGTCCTCGCCGCTGCAAAAGCTGTGCGCTGGCGTCCAGGTGCCCCGAGAAATGGCTCTTTTATGCTCTGTGCTATCAAATCCCCGAGCTTTAAATCTGCGACCGGGCACTCTATGGCTACGCCGTCGAACTGCCAGGCTCTGTGAGTATATAGGAGGCTATGGGCGCATTTACTGCGTGTCATTTTTTTACCCAGTGATGGCGCACGGACAGCGACGACGGGCTTCGGGAGGACACAATTTTCGAGATATTGCAGGATTAATCGATTAGAACGCCCCAAAAGGAATCGTGAAGCTAAAAATAGAAACGTCATTGTAGAATTTACCCGACACTGCGGTAACACAACACAGAATAAAAAAAAAAAAAAAAAAAAACGACGGGAAGAAGGAAAAGACGTCTCAAAACACAGGTGAAACTTTATTGCAACAGGATCCATTTATCTGGTGGTTGAAGTTGGAAAGGGGGAAAGGGGAAATCAAGGAAAAAGGAATGAAAACCCGCAAATGACACGCTCTCGAGGATGAAGCGGAGCTCGAGTACAAAACGGGCGGTGCGAACACGAACTGAACTGTATATCTGTCAGTTTGAAATCAGAAAAACGGTATAGCTGGCTTTTCCAACCGATAGTTTACAGTCCGAACATTGGAAAATCTAGCCTCAACCTCTTTTTAACCTTGAACTGACAGACACAGATCGTGTTCGTACCGTGTGTTTTGCCCTTAAGCTCCGTGTTTGTTTGTTTGTTTTTTTTCGTTTTTTTTTTTTTTTTAGAGTTCGTCATTGTTTTTTTTTCTCCCGTTTTTTTTGGTTTCCCCTTTTCCCCTATTACTTGTTCAGACCACGTATAAATAAATTCTGCGGCAATAGAAGTTCAGCTGTGTTTGAGACTTATTTTCTTCTTCGTGTCGTTTTTCTGTCCTCACCGCAGTCTCGGGTAATTCTACAATGATGGACTTACACCAGCTCACTTCCGCCCTCACGTTTTGTTCGTTGTTATCAACATATTAAGTGCCGCCCCGCTTTTCTTGAGCTGCAAATGACAACAGCATGGTGTTGTTGTTGTTGTTGTTGTTGTTGTTGTTTTTGTTGTTGTCGTTGTCGTGTTTGTTGATGTTGGTGGTGGTGGTTTTTGTTGTTTTTGTCTTCTCGGGTGTGCTTAACGATAAGTGGCGAAGTGAAAGGCGAACAAACTTGTTCGGATTAGAGCAGAAAAAACATTAAAAAATCCGTTTCTCGAGACGGTAGGCACGTAAGCACACACGGATCGATGGTAACAGTAGACAGGAATCAGAGTCCGTTTAAAGACACATCCCTTATTTGAACAACGCAATTGTTATGTAACCATTTGTTTGTGTGTATTCCCGAGAGCATGGAGTGTCGCCGAATAATACGACTGTGCCTTTGCCGACGTGGGAAAGAAATCATGTGTGAAACATAATAGACCGCGCACAAATAGACAGAACAGACGTGGTAAGAAGATAACTGTTCTGTCTATTTGTGCACTGTCTATGATCATGTTTAATGCATACCAACCAGCCAGCTTTCTACTTTACTTTAGTCATGTGTGATCATTTTCAGTTACGTTAATGAATCTCCTCATTTTATGCGTCCTCCATACAGGGCACCACTACAGCTCAAACGCATGAAGAAAACAAAATCTCTCAAAAACGTCAGTGATTATTATTATTATTATTTTATATAGCGTTTGCAGTGTCTTTACAACCGCGTTAATTGCTGCTTGAGTTGGTACTAAAGTATCCGATCTCGTTTATTCCTTTTAGCACGCATTTATGCTCTGTTTCGCGCATCGTGTACAACTGTCCCAAAGCTGCCTGTACGAGCGCGTCCCATTCATTATACACAAACGCCTGCTTCCAACGTCAAGCTAATGCACGAGGACGCGTTCTCGTGATATGCTACATCTATCCACACGCTCGTACCAGCATCTTTGAGAACGTTGTAGCAGGAGTGAGGTAAAAACAATTTAGTGTTTTTTTTTTTTTTTTTTTTTTTTTCACGTGAAAAATAAAAAATGATTTAAGCACCGCCAAATATCCAGTTTCTACCTAAACGTGACGCAAGCGGTCCGGACAAAAGGAAAAAGCCTGAAAGTTTGAAGTTATGGGACTTATAGGCGATTTTCTACATTTTATTTCCCAAGACTATGGCTGCCGAAAAATCCCACGAATGTATGGAGATGAACGGCGGGTGGTTACCAGGAATCGGCCACATTTTCTGATGAAAGCTTTCCAAAAATTACTTATAACTTTTGTTTCAGATAGCGGCAAACTTTGAAACTCTGGCATCTGGTTCAATAGGTTTATACATTTTGGCGGAAGCTCAAGTTTCAAAGATAAGAATTTTATTTTTTTTTTTTTTGGCAAAAAAAGCTGTTTTTTTTTAACGTATTGCCGCGCAACATATGAGCTGAACAGTCCTTTAGGCGTCTATTGTATCCATCTCTCAGCTTTTATGAGAGCTGTTGTCTGGTCTAGGAATGGAATGCGAAGTTGAATTCCCGTACGTCGTACCGTTTTGACATAATATGACATAATATACGTTACGAAAACCACAGACGCTGGGGGAAAAAAAAAACGGATCGGTTGTTTCAGTTCATATTGTCCGCGGGGAGCACATCCTATAGACGCTTTACACACGCGCCAGATTACAGACGCCATTGCCGACCTTCTATTATCTTACCAAGATATCAAACCACTGAAGCGGGCTTTGGAGAGCTTCCACAAAGGCAAATGCTGGGGAGAAAGACACCGTCGTATCTAAAATTCCAGTGACCTGTCCTCCTGTGGTTATGATGGAGCGTAGTGAAAAATATAAGAGGAAACAAAAACTGAAGGTCGGTTATGGCGGCGCCCATGCACAGACGCTGTAAAGCGTCTATACATAGCTCGCAAGTGACGTCATTCGCGGACATGACAGTATCTTATGTCCCGCGAGCGTTCCACTCGTCGTGTCAGTTTCACACCAGAAAAATTGTAGTTCGAACGCAATCGGTAAGTAGAATTATCCTTCCGTAGCCCCCAATGGCGACACTCGCAGGCTACGCATACACGACGTGGTGTTAAACGGTGGCGTATACACGAAGAAACTGAAAAAGAGGAGGAGACAAGAACGTGCGTGGACACCAGAAGCTCGGGTTGGGATGATGAGAGAGTCGACGCAAAGCTATAGCCGACCTTCGTCTCTCCATTCTCTTCTGACAAATACGAACAGTAAGCAGAGGCAATAGCAGCCAGCTTTGCCTCTACGCGCTAATCATTCCAGCTAGAGCTCGCCGCTCTGACGTGTCCGGAAGCTTTCGTTTCCTCCTATTCCTCATTTCTACCCGCACAGTGTGTCCGGTTCTTTATAATCGAGACGACGAGCCGAATACACGACCTCAAAAAAAGAAACCAGGCAGTTTTTTTTTTTTTTTCTCTCTGCTTCTTTCTTAGCTCTCCAAGCCAAGAAGACAAGCACGAACTTCAGTGCCCTCGTATAATTACGCCGAAGGGAAAATGCGTGTACGATCGAGGAACCGCCCGTCGCGTCTCAAATGTGGGCGCGGATCCACGCGCGTGCCTAAACATCCGACTTTCGATTAGTTCCCGGCAGACTTTCGTTCGCGTAACGAGATCGAAGCGCTGGTCGTAATACGACGAAACGTTGGTCTAGCTTAAAGGGGCACTGACACATCAAAATCATATTTTTTTTTTTTTATTATACGAAACGATAGAAAACGATGCCGGGACATTACCCTCAAAATTTCAAATTTGGGAATTCAGTATTTGTGAAGTAAAAAAACAATTTCCAAATGCCGAATTCGAAGTTCCCGCGCGATCGGCGCCGGTGCCTTGACGTCAAAAATTGCGGAGACCTGAGAGTCGACTTTCTTTCACCACTCCCTGCTGTTGCCATGGCGACCCAAAGCGAGGAGGAAAGGAGTGAGCGGCGGCGTTGCGGCGGACCGGTTTTGAGCGGTGTCGCCTGTTTTCCGTTGGAGGATACAAATCCAGGAGACGGCACCACAACGAACTCCCGATTTTTGGTATTTCAAAAAGAAGGGCCGTAGTGCGTTCGCAATTGCGTTAAAAAAACATGTTTTAGGATTGCCGTAATTCAATGTTATAGAGATGTCGCCTACAAAGCTTCTAAATTTCCTGATTTTTGACGTCACCGATCAAAAGAAGCGAGGAGGCGAGAGGGGGGAAAATCAAAGGCCAAAAATAAAAAGGCGCGCGCGCGCGCGGGAAAAGTTTTTTTCGCGATGCGGTTTTTTTTTGCGTGTCTATGACTGCAACTTGCATCGTTTTAGACAATAAAAATTAATACGACCTTTGGGGTGTCAGTGCCCCTTTAAAGACCGACGACCAGTTCGCTCTTTCCACTTTCTCCTCCCTTCCTCCTCTCCCCCTTTCTACCCTGTACACCGTTGCCTGTTTCCTCCTCCCCCATGGTGAGGAGGATCTTCTGCCTTGCAGAATCTCGAGTCTGGTCGTCGACCTTTAAGCGGTGTCTTCCCCCGAGACATTCACCCCGAAGGACGAACGACCGCCTAAGACCACGTAATCCGGTGGCTATGAGATCCTTGCCCGATCCGACACGATCAGTCGCAAAAAAAAAAAAAGAAAAAAAGAACTCAAGTGTGCACAAAACGTGACGTATTTGTTTTTGCTGTGGTTTTTTTCTTCCTGCGAGCATAGGGTTGGCTCGGTGTGCTGGGCTTCAAATGTACACACTTTCCCGCGAGACACTTGAATTCTATGTTTAAACCTAAGAAAACAGCCTAAGAAAACAGCCTGCGCTGTTCACTGAGTGTGTCACCGTATTAAGTGCCACAGCGCGTACTGTTTCATTGGCAGGGGCTGATAACTTGTGGGAAAAGAGACGCTCCAGGTTTGTTAAAGCAGACGAAAAAAACGCGAAAATAACAAATTAAGTCGCACAAATCTGATCGAAAAGAAAAAGAAGCACCCTATGTGTAGAGACGTGAGAACTTTCCCGCTGGACAGGGGAGTTAAGTGGAAAAGCTATCTTCGCGAAGCAAAGGAAAAAAAAAAAAATCTCATTATATCTGTTAGGTTGCTTATCGGAATGGATCTTGTTTATTTCTTCCAGTGAGGTATTAGGCATAGGACGCAAAACGAACAACTCTTTTAAGTGAAGCCGGAAGTAGAGGTCGCGATCGGCGAGAGCGCCTCCGAGGGTGACCGGAAAACATCAGTTGGCACCAAATAAAGCTGTCCTTTCCGTCCAATGGCGTCTTTTGCTTTCGGTCATCGTTGGGGTCGCGTGCCCTCCCAACGGAAGACTTCCCCGGCTTCACCTCTGGTAGAGGAAAAGGAGGAAAACACATTATTGATCCGAAAGGAGAAAAAAATGATCGCGTGAATGCATTTCTTTTTCTTGGTCGAAGTCCCGAGTGCAGGGCCAAGTTGGCTCCGGTTATCCGGCTGGCCCGCTCGATCAGCCGTCGCTGGTCGTCAGCCGCTGTGCTGGAAAGTGCAGCCTCACGGGAGGAAAGGGAAAGGGTGGGGAACCGGTTGAATGTCCCTGCCCCGGAGTGCCGGGCAGGCCCAGGTAGAGCGCCAGAAAGTGGGTTGGGTGTGGGTTGGCATCCCGGGCATTTGTCCGGGTATGGGGCGGGGAAGAACGGAGGTGTCATGTCGCCTCCCGAAGCTTCCTAAGCCCCCCTGCTATCCTCCTCTCCCTCTTACAGTCACTGACAGGTTCAGGTGACTATATTCTCACTTTTTGATTGGGTCTTTGGCGGTCTTACTGGCTGCTCTAGCTCATTGGCTGTGGAACGGTAATAATATTAACATTTTATCAACTCAACAAACACCCTTTTTTTAAGTTGTTGGCGTCTATGGAAAATTTATTTTGGCTCATCACCGTAAGACGCCTCTAATATCCCAATGGAGGGATGTTTGTAATAAATTTACTCGTCTGCATCGCAGTTACTTTTTTTTTTTATTACAGTACAATCCACTTATAACGGTACCACACATTACGATGTACTGCTTGTAACAATCAGTTTCTAGAGTTTCTAGACTAAAGATGCTTCATTTCTAGTATAGATGCAACAATATTTGGTTATAACGATTGAAGTTTCGGGTTTTCTCTTTATCATTATAACTGGACTGCACTGCACTCCCCTTTACAATATTTAAATTGTGAAGTGCGGCGCCAAATAGAGCTGTGACCGCGTGGAGTGACAGAAGAAAAATAAAACAACAATGGAATGAAGGAATCAATGTTTTTCACGCGTTCTCGAGAGAAAGTATAATTGAGTACAATTACTATCTGTCATAACTAGGGTTTGGCGTTTTCAATAAACACCGTTAAACAACCTGAAATGTTAACCCCCGAAGCGGTTTTATCAACATCGGGAAAACCGAAAAACCTTGATTTGAAGATCTGTGTTTTTGTAAGAGAAACCCAAGCGCCACGGAAAGAAAATCTTTACCTAACGATTTATTTTATGTTAACCAGGAACAGAGCCCGCACTGAACTGTCCGCGAGACTACTTCTTTCTTTGGAACTCCATCTCTCATTCTGTTTTTGTCTATTATCGGTACTGCGACGTTTCTGAATTAATTGGGACATGCTCAAGTCCGCTAGAGGTAGGGAAATTTCACACCCATGTCCCGCTTTCTTCCAAAAACGCCGATTTTTTCTTCGATGCCAAAAATCGAATCGAGAAACACCAAATCCGCAAAATAAATAAACCCCCCCGCCAAAAAAAAAATGAAAAGACGTTTACAATTCCCTGCAACGCCGAATTAGAGCGCAGCTCTTGAGGAGGAGGAGGGGAAGGTACGGTGAGGAGGCTATGCTACTCCACCTATCCTTACCCTCTCCTCCTCCTCTCATACTCGCCCCCCGCCCTCAATTTAGCGGGAAATTTTCGCTAAACTTAGCGGAAAAAATTCTCCGCTAAATTTAGCGGGGAAGTTTTTCCGCTAAATTTAGATGGGAATTTTTTCCGCTAAATTCAGCGTGGAAAGTTTTCCGCTAAATTAGCGTGGAATTTTTTTCCGGTAAAGTTAGCGGGAAATATTTTTCGCTAAATGTAGCGGGAAAATTTATCTCTAATGCAACGCGCGGTGTCGTCATTATGAGAAACGTCCCATAATGCAACGCAAACGGCGACGCCGCTCAAGCCGGAAATAGGCGCCTAAGAGCTGCGCTCTAAAACACCCCCGAATTTTTTAGAAAAATGAACCCGCTGCGGTTTTGTTTGTATTACTGTTTTTTTAAGTAACCAGAGTTTCAACATAGGTCAACATAGCACAATGAAAACCTCCGTCAACCCCCCACTTTGCAGTCAGAGCAACCTCAAAGGCTGCGAACAATTTCTTTAACACAAAATGTAGGATTCACATAACTACTCTACGCAAAAAAAAAAAAGAAGCGATAATATCAATTTCAAAAGTACACAAAATGTATGCAATCTAAAGGGCAACTGACAACCCGACCATCGATTTTTTTTTTTCTTTTTTTAACGCCAATGATTGGAGACGGTCCCTAGGCATTGTCCTAAAATTTACAGCAAAATCTCCGACATCCTGCTTCTTTTTTTTTTTTTTTGTTTTGTTTTGTTTGTGCCGTGATTGATTAAGTTTAAACTGTTTCACTTCACGTGCGATTGAAGGCAGGGGCTCCAAGAGCGAGCGAAACCAATTTACTTGGAAAACAGGCTCCGCGTGTGACGTTCACTTCGGCGGGGCTGCCTCGGCGCCGGAATGTGAAGCCCGTCCGCCACTGCAGCATGTGTGTATGTGTGTGTGTGTGAGTGCAAGTGCGTGCGTGCGTGCGTGCGTGCGTGCGTGTGTGCGCGTGCGCGTGTGTGTGTGTGTTTGTGTGTGTGTGTGTGTGCTCCAGGGGATGAGGGGGGGCGGGCCTGGACATGACATTTGTTGGCAGTCCGGCCACCATCGGCTGCCAACCGCTGGGGTACCAAAAGCGACCCTATAAAAGGAGCAAACAAGAGGTCGCAAGTGTGCTCTCGGACGATGTAGATACTTCTCTATATTTGTAATTGAAGAGAGTTTATCGTGAGAGACCCTCCCGTCCCTTAATGTTCCTACCGGGAGTCGTCCTGCGGTTCCCGTCCTTGCCTGGCCCTCGGTCGCAACAAAACACACAACTGGTCTGCTTCAAGAAACCACTAAAACATTTAAATACCCATTCGTCAGTCATTTTACACAAATCAAAATGCCCCGACTGTAAATGTCGCCCGCTGTAATGTGTTGATAGCTTGAACTAAAAAGAAAGTAAGTAGACTCAGATATGTCATGAAATATGCATCTGTCATACGTATGTAAAAACTTTCGCAGCGCTAGTTGTTTACTTTTCAATCAAAAAATATTCATGCCATTTACCGTTAGAAAATCTATTTCGCGTTCCCTTGGCTACAGCTAGTGTACTGAGGTGCGGAATTACATTGTTCGACAACTGTACAAAGTTATGGCAGAACAAAATTGATCGTATTCTAAAAGGTCTTTTGAAGAGCATCGGATACTAAATTGATTTTTCGGCCGACTCGAATATTTTCGAAACGCTACAACCGCCCAATTTCCATTCACTATCTGCGCAAAGTGTTGTGCTTCGTCATTTTTTGGTGCAATGACTACAAAATTTCCTCTGCTTTTCAAGCAACTCTTCGTGAGACAAATCTTTTATGTAACACCTCGATGTTTGACGCGCTATGGTAAACGAGTGCGTGTATATTATGTAGTACCCTTCATTTTCAATAAGCTCCGGGAAAATAATCGGCTACAACAAAAATAAATTTCAAATAAATGTTAAATATTATTAAAATATAATGTACCTGGATTTTTTGGCGTTCTTATACATTATATTGATTGTATTTACTCTTTTCATGCCGTGGCTCCTGCTTTATTTTCCTCCAGTGACCGTGTAAACTAAAAAAACGGACCAAACATACGAATTCACGTTTTCTTTATTTATTTTATGTTAAACAATTCAGTGCTTGTGTAGATTTTTTTCACCATTGCACATGCATGCTGACCTCGACAACTCGTCCGTCTCCGACCGAACTATAAATAACCAAATTTCGCACCCCGTCGTTTTTTTTTTTTTTTTCGTTTTTTTTTTTTGCTGTGTTTATGTATGTTTGTAACTCTCTTCAAGCTGCAACAACTGTAGCAGCAACTACTCCTACTTGAAGATAACGTAATAAGGTGTGTGAGTGCGTGCGTGCGTGCTTGTTTATGTGTGTCGGTACGTGCGTGTTGGGTACATGCACGTGCTTTTCTGCTACCTTCTACTCTGCTACCTTTAAATGCTGGATCAGGTGCCACAAATCCTTGCTGGCTTTGACCAGTCCCGAAAACTGAACTTGCTGCATCTACGATCGCCATTAAAGATTATGATGATGATGATGAGGATTTAGAAGAAGAAGAAATCATCGGACTCCGCCCTTCCTTTTGACAGCCTGCCACATATTAGTCTTTATTTTAATAATTTCGTCAACTTAAGGCCCCTGCCGAAATCCTACCATCTGGACAAGAAGCAGAGACCCTACGGGGCTGTCGATCAACGTCCTACCATCGTCTGAGGCGACCGCCGAACCGCCCCCACAGTCGTCGCTATGTTCCCGACGACCGGCTTGTCCCAGTATCACTGAGGTCGCTTGAGTGCCTGGCATCGGAATGTTCAACATCGCTCCGAGCCACCACTCGACGCCAACTCCGCTGTTGCGCCGAGTGAGGGCTCTCTTCAATCGCCTGCACCTTCCGACTCGATGATGACCGGACACACTGCTTTCACGGTGGGAATCGTGCGCTCATTACGCGCACGGATCTCACGGTGTGCCGTTTCCACAGCTTGCTACCGAGCGCTTTACCATCGCACCCTGCTGCCGCCAGTTGAGTTCCTGCCAAGGCCACGTCGACCGACACCGAGGACACGACGTGGATCGTCATCCTCTGCGAAAGAACTCTAACGGTTAAAAAGGGGTGCCGTAAGGCCATCGTCGACACTGTCGGCAGTCAGGTTTCACTGGCGATTACTAACTTCTTGGGTGTACGTGAAATTGATTTTTTGTGCTGCGCAGGGCTTGCCTTTTAAATAGTCATGTCTGACCCAAAGGCGACTGAATTCACTGTGTGTCTTAAGCCTGTCCCAAGTGACGGGTGCTTCTGAAGTGTGCTTCCTGTAACCATGTGTATCACCTTGACGCGTGCTCCGGTATCTGTGAGGGGACATTCAAGCCAGTGGGGTCAGAGAAGCGCGAAAAATGGACCTGCCGTGCAGGTAGAAACCACGAGAGTAAGAGAAGCGTCGGCAGTGACATCGAAGCACCGGTCAAAGGGAATACGCGGTGTCTGCGTAACTTGCAGAGATCAGCTCAAAACTCGAGCTGCTTTACTCTCTCAAAACGAACGTCGACCAAATCTGTGACCTTCCAGCTAAGCTAGACGACTTGCTGTCTCTGAGACCATCAGTGGACGCAATGAAGGAGACAATCAAGAGCCTCCAAGAAGTGGTCAAGAAGTGTGAGTCAGTCATGCAATTTGTTACAGACAATGATGAAAAGTAAAATTACTTCGATCTGAAGTCGTAGCGCTGCAGAACACAGTGTCCTGCAGCGCTGTCAACCAGTCCGAAGTGATCGAACAACTAGAAACAAACATAAACGCGACTGAACAGTACAGTCGCAGATTCAACATGGAAATCCATGGGATTCCCTGCGTAACTGGTGAAGGTCTGAACAAAACGGTAAATGACATTGCGAAACAAATAAACATAGTAAGCTTTAACCCTTCTCAAGTGGTGCCATGCCATCACTTGCGCTCTAGGCGCGATGCGGCTTCCCCCAATATCGATCCAATTCACCTCAGTAACTGTCAAAGAACAATGAACAACTCGTAACAAGTTGGCCACGCTTCCTCGGCCTTATAACCAGCAGAAAGTCTGTTTCAATGAAACTCCAACCAAGATAAACAAAGAACTCTTCAGGCAAGCGCTAAACCAGAACAAAGAGAAATCATACAAATTTGTCTGGGTTAAGAACGGCTCCATCTTCGTGAAAAAAAGACGAAACTTCTGCGCCGGTGCGAATCTCTGGCACCAGAGACTGAGGAAATATTCTAGCCATGCTGAACTCAGCAGTACTCACTGATTTATCCTCGTTTCTTGATTTCCTTCCGCCTAGTCCTAGTGCGCTTACGGTGCTACATGTTTATAGACCGACACGCGGGCTTTACGTCACGGAGTTGCGGCGGCGCTACGATCGCGCCGGAGCCGGCTGGTGTGGGCAAAAGGGCGCACGTTTCGCATGGGCGTCATAGCATTTCAACAAGCCGCGAAGCTGTTTTGCCGTTAATTTCACCGAAATGTACAAGAAAAGTAGCGGAGTGAGTTTTCACAAGTTCCCGGCAGACTCTGAAAGGCATATATAAAAGGTGGATAATATCCGTGGGTCGAAAAGAATGGTCGCATAGCGCGAACGATCGTTTGTGCAGCAAGCACTTTCTTGAAGGCAAGTGCGGCTTCCATTTCAATCTCCGTCCCGAGGCTTGCTTATGTGCAGGGAAACCGTCGTCTGATCGAGACCACCCGGATTTTGTTCCCACGGTGTTCGTGCACAAAGCACCGGCCAAGCGTTCGTCGGAGGCTCGCTACACCCGTGCTATACCAAGCAGAAGGGGATCGGCGGCAGAACGGCAGTGTTGTAGGCGTTACTGAAAAAAACTAACGAAATACGTTACTCGTTACTTACAAATAAAAGGTACGCGTTACCAAGCTACGTACCTAAAAATGAAAGGAACGCGTTCCTGCTACTGCTAAAAAGTAACGCACGTTACTTCTGCGTTACTTTTTAAATTATGATTTAACACGTTTTACTGTTTTGACGATACAGGTATGCATAAACTCATATATCAAGAAATAATATGTTCATGCAGAAACTGAACATAATTACTTTATCTCTTTTTACGGTTTCACCTAAATACGAGAAAAATCGCAAAGAAAAACTTGGCTTGACGCCTAAAAACACGGAAAAAAATTGAAGTGTAATTTCTTTAAGGCTTGGGAAGTAGTAAAGAGTAACGTAAGTACGTTACCCATTACTGTTTCGGAGAAGTAACGAGTAGGTTACTACGTTAATGGAAAAAGTAACGCGTTCCTGGTAACGCCGTTACTTGTAGCGTGTTACCGCCAAGAGTGCAGAACGGACAAAGTGTTACCGCTTGTCATGCCTTGTAGTCATGAGGGTAGGAAAAATATCATACCTTGACATCAAGACGCTGTGTGTATTTAATCAATTATTAAATACACTTCCGTTGACCCACAGTCTGTTGATCCCGCCAGCAGTGCGGAAACCGACTCAAAGCAATCGTAGGCCTCGAGACTTGTACGCATGCACCGTGCCGGCCGTGAACTGGCTTGACGAAAACAATAAATAAACGACGACGTGAGCTGTCGACTTCGGTGGCAGCAACTTCACGTCGGAAGTCCAGCAGGCCTTGTTTACGGCGTACGGATCCTCGTAGGCAACGCCGTCCACGCACAGTTTATTTCGGTACCGTTGCCGTTCAGGCTCGGGTAGCGAGCTCAAATAGTCGGGCATAGCATACGACATACGTTGTCAGGAAATACGACGCACAAATAAAGCTAGAAGCGTCCCTACATTGTCAACAACGAGCGAACGCCATAGAACGCAATGGCGAAAACACGGAGAGCCGGGCCGCTTCCGTTCACACAGCTACCGCGCATGCGCGGCTTTCCGGCCGTGTTGGTAAACACAGCCGCTCCGCGTGTCAGTCTAGATAAGGAGTATTAAAAAACATTGGAATGAATTTCAGAATGTCGTTGGAGCGGTTCACATTACAGTCCACGCTTTCGTTCTAACTGATATCAATATACGTGACGTAGACATTTCGCTAAGTCAATTTTCCTTACCCGGTTACGCAGCGTCCTTCCTTGCCCGTAGCCAGTCTAGAGGAGGCGGCATCGCCGTTTACGTAAGAGATGGCTGGTCAACTGCAGCTATAAGGGTTTCTTTCGAACACGTCCCAATGTCTCTTTGTTTAACTTTTAAATAACACTTCTGGAATATCGCACATGGTCTTTTACAGACCGCCATCGGGAAATGTGCTCAAATGTCTGGATGAGGTAAACTTGAATCTAACGAACATGTCACCAATCGATAAGCTTTGCCTAGTGGGTGATTTGATTTCAACATCGATTTACTGAAACCTTCAAAATCAACAGGATGCGATTATTCAAATATTCTTGCCGACCACGGTTTAGAAAGTATAATAAAATCAGCAACAATGGAGGAACTCCTTCAAAATAACCTGGTCATTTCGTGTATCGATCACTTAACTGTTAGACGAATACTGTAAAACCCTTTATTTTCGCGGCCCCCCGTTTTTCGAGAATCGGTCAAATAGGACATAATCGCGGCCACTAAATTTCGCACGTTCCAGACGTTTCCATTGAAACTCGCAAATTTCGCGAATTTTTCAATCCGCGAAATTCGCGAAAATTAAGGGCTTCCGAACATTATCGGCAGTAATTGAGCAAAAGCTGGCGGATCACTATTTTTGTCGCGTGTCGATTTGATATGCCTATGAACTTATCCGGAGAACGCTGCAAGAAGCTAAGAAGAATTACAATCGTTGACTAACATCACCTTGATAGACTAATTGCAGCTTATGACTGCATTTCATTTGTGGAGACTACAAACTATACCAGGATGCGTACTCTTAACTTGTCGGTATTGCCAAACACTTCAGAAGAACGTGTACAAAGATGATTGAAGTAGAAAGGTAAAGACGTTTAAAAATCTCTGTAATGCAAAATTAGAGCGCAGCTCTGGAGGCGGAGGAGGTGAGAGTGCAGAGGGGAGGGTATGCTTCTCCTCCTCCTCAACTTCTCCTTCTTTTCTCCTGCCGCTGACTTTGTTCATGGGTGAAGTGCTACGAACTCGTGACGTCATTTTGCCCGCTAAGTTTAGCGGGGAAACTGAATTGGTCTTGAGGTCACGTGACGTCAATTTCCCCGCGAAGTTTGGCGTGGAAACTTATCCCGCTAAATTTAGCGGGGATATTTTCCAGCTAAATTTAGCTGAAAAATTTCTCATCCAAAGTTAGCGGGAAATTTTTCCGCCAAATTTAGTGGGAAACGTTCATATGACCTGGGGTTATTCCTGATGGCCTGAAAAGGGCCATAATCAGACCACTCTACAAAGGTGGAAATTGTACTATAGTTGAAAGTTATAGGCCGATTTCCATTCTACCATGCTTAGCACAGCTGATTCTAGAAAAGCACATCCTATGAACAATGACGTCCTTTCTTGGTCGGTCTGATCTTTTGTCTTCGTCACAGTATGGGTTTATTACGGGGTGTGACACCGATTGTAACTTGAAAGTCTTGGAAACACGTACGTTAAATTCCTCTATAAAAAAAGAAAAGAAATTTCCATGCGCACTGTTCTTAGATGTGGCAAAGGCGTTTGACTTCATCTCGCATAAAATATTCTTTACGAAAATGTTCAACTACAGTTTTTGAGGCCTCTTTTTACTGTTCTTTCAAAGCTTTTTCTTTTTTCCTTTTTTTCAAATCTTACACAACAAGTTTTTATTTTGTAATACCCGAAGCGCGGCAGTGAATTTGAAGGCCGGAGTTCATCAGGGTTCTGTGTGGTCGCCACTTTTGTTTCATCTGTACGAGCCGCGTTTTTCTACCCTTTTTGAAAGATGAGTGATAACGAAACATTATTGTGTTAGCTCTTGTAAAACCAGTTGTATTGTTCAGCGCTCGCTAAAAAAACGTCAAGCGTTTTTCAGTACGTCGAATGTACACCAAGTATGGAAAGAGAATGCGGTCTTTCTTTGTTCCGGACATTTTTAATAGATTACCAGCCTCGGTTCTTGGGATCGACTCCAAAAGACAGCTGCGAAAGAAAAGCTTGCAAACATTGCGCTATATCTTTTTGCTCCATAAACTACTACCGAACTACTTCTGCTATGAAATATTTGTGCGGTATATATTTTTGTATTTGACGTGTGCAGCGGTTATAGAGGTTACAGCAAGTTTTCTGCTATGCTAAGTTGCGCTACGCCTACTAGTACTTTCTGTCAGCAAGACTTTTACTTTCGCAATCCAGCTGGTCGGTTGTACTGTTTGTAACTTCGTAGCTTTTTTTCTTTTTTACGTTCTTCGTTTTGAGTTTTTTTTTTTTTCGTCGTTCACTTTGGTGTGTTGTGTACGGTTTGCACGCTTCTCTTGAGTAATTTGGATATTTTTTGTGGCTTCCTCGTTTTTCAAACTTGCTGTTCAATATCAATGCCATTTCTATGTGTCACCATATTGTGCTTACTCAATGCAATGGCTGGGTCCATTTCCCACAAGCCATTAGACACATTGGCGGACCCGTAAACCCTTTCAACACTAAACACATATCAATAAATTATTATTATTATTATTATTTCATCATCCTGTAATCAATGTCAGCCGCAGTTTTTAGTTACTGTGTAATCATTTCTAGTGCCACTAGATAAGCTACGCTTCAGAGTAACGATACTTACCTATCTTGTGACTTATGATCATGGTTGCCAGTTATCTGAAGCATAGCCTCCTCTGTACTCAAAAAGCCTGGCAGTTCGACCACGGAGCCATGGAGCGCCCGGTCGCAGATTTGGAGCGCGAGGATCTAGTAGCACAGAGCATTTCTCGGAGAGTCTAGTATTCAGCGCACAGCTTTGGCAGAGGCGAGAACCCGAAACATGGTTTTCAAACCCGTCGAGAAAAGAAGCGGTAGCCCGAGGAACGCGAGAAGCACGAGCAGACATTCCATCGCTCGGGACAAGTGTGTTTCGGCGGCTCGCCGCAGCGGGGCGCCAGTTACATGCCTCTTGTCTGCCGCTCTATTGGCGACGTGCGCGACCGAAAGCGTCGCTGTGGTCGGCCTTCCACGATTGGCCCAAAACCTGACTATGACGTCGGAAAGGGTATACCATCGGCGGAAATAAGAGGAATGAAAGAACTTTAATTTCGACGGTGTTGGCAGTGTTGCTTTGAGAGCGCGATTATTTCAAGCTTCCACCATGCTATTTACAAACACCATTGAACTTGTTCTTCGCAAGGTAATGACGTCACAAGGGGGAACCATAAGAGGGCGCTACCGAAACATCTCGCCGCTAATACCTTCTCACTTTGGGCGGCCGTGTCTCGTGGCGATCTGCCAGGCTTTGTCAGTATAAAGGAGGGTATGTCGGAAGCTTTATCTGATATCGCAGGAAACGCTTTTCCGTCCTCCACGAATGCATAAACAGTTCGCGACGTAGCAAAGCAATATTACGTGAGCTTCCCAACACCGAATCTACTGCTCAGGAAGTCGCACTTTGCAATCATGACGATCGGCAGTGGCGTCTGCTCTGCACAAGCACCGAAATGGCGGCGCCCAGAACGATCGGGAACAGAGTGCCGATACTCTAAGCGTAGCTCATTTAGTGGCTGTAATAATTTCTAACGTACGACTTTACGAAAATCATTTATCTTTAGGAAAGGAAGTGGCGTAGAGCAATACTTTTGGTAATTTCAATAACAAATCAAAAAATTTATTTCCAAAAATTTTCTGGAATTATGCGGCGCTGCCCTTTAAAGGGAAGCTGAAAAGAGTTTTGAAGAAAATGAGTTATGGCTTCTGTCTGGCGTAGTTTTTTCCTGAAGAATATAAACATCAAAATAATTTGCCCTCAAAACGACACTGAAGTTAAAAAAAATATATATATATTGAAAAACATTCCGCCGCTCGCCGCCGCCGAACGTCATTGGTTGATCGAGCCGTGACGTCATCAAACGACTAGGCGCGATTCTAATTGCATCTTTCGCGCAGCGATCAACTGGCATCCCTTACCTCGTTTCGCCTTGGCTTCGCGTAAGCTCCTCGGATCCGGTGAGGTGCCTGCCTCTTCAGTAAAAAGGTGCTCGGAACTGCTGGACTAGCAACAATTTACTGAAGATAAACCGCTTCTTTTACACCATTAGTTCCGAGGTATGAAACTAATGTGTGTGGAAGGAGAAGATCTTCAATAAATGATTGCTGGTCCAGCAGTGTGTTTCCGTTCTTTTTTCTTTCTCTCTTTGTGTATCTTCCTGCGTACAGCTGGCATCTTTCGAAAGCATGGATCAACAACCATTGCCTCCGAGATTTTTCGCGCTCTCTTCTCCGGCCTGCCCTAACACTCTGCTGCCCGGCGGAAAAAAATCGAGCCGACCCAGTTCTCTATACTTTGTTTCATCTTATGTTGTGCCGCAGCGGAGGCTAGAAGCGCGAGCTCACAGCGTAGGCAGCTGCCCTTATTGCACGAGAGCTTGTGCCGCCGACATGTGCCCTAAAGCAAGGAGCTCGCACTTGTAGCCTTTCCTGCGGTACATCATAAGGTGAAACAGAGTATAGATGCCCACACGAGGCGCTTCTAACCAAACCAGAAACGGAAACGGAATCGATTCAAAGCACGTTGTCAAGTGTGAGCCCACGGCATGAAGATTGCATTTTCATTGATCTCATCATCAGAATAGACAGGTAAGTCGATCTTTGTTGATTCGTAGCTTTTATTCGCAGCTCCGGCTGTTTCGCCCGGATGATACCTCAGAATGCGAGATTTAGTGCGAATTCTTATTTGTCCTCTACGGATACTTTCTGGGCCGGCGAGAGGCGGTGAGCACCATTTCGGGCTGCTCCTACAAACAATTGCAAGTTTGGCGCCGCGATTTGTGCCCCCCATGCTATGCCCACGTGCGTGCAAGCACGTGCAGCGTGCGTGTGAGTGTAGCAAGCTTGCATTTGCACGGGCTTGTCCGCACGAACAGAGGAGACGTGGCGTCGGCCAGTTGTCCCGCTTGCAATCGTCTATGGCAGGTCTTCACGGGGCGCCATATTTGAGGACGCTGTTTAGAGCGCATGCTCAAAACAAGCTCATAGTAACAGGCTGCTAAGACCGGTAATCTCGATGGTGTGGAATGGACGTTGCAAGAGAACTGTGGAAGCTCGCCATCAGCACGCGCTCAGCAGTCGCGCACACAGCTATGGCCGCCGGTGAATACCCCCTATACTTCCTTTCACCTCATATGTGCGAGCGAAGCCAAATCTATACTCTGTTTCACCTTGCGTTGTGCCGCAGGAAAGGCTACAAGCGCGAGGCTCCTTGCTCTATGGCACACCTCGGCGGCACAAGCTCTCGTGCACCAAGGGTAGCTGCCAACGCTATGAGCTCGTGCTTCTAGCCTTCGCTGCGGTACAACATAAGGTGAAATGGGGTATAGAAGGGCGAGATCAAAGGTTCCGTGCGCTCGTGCTTTGCTTGAGCGCGCGAGCGGGGCAGAAACGCACAAAGCGCTGGTCTCGTGCTTCTAGCTGTGGCTTCGCTCGCTGATAAGGTGAAACAAACGGTAATGATGATAATTCGCGGCTATTTATTTGTATTGTTCGGTTCGGTTGCGAGTGCCACCAAGAGCCCCGCAGTAACAGTCACTATGACGCGGATACAATGGCCTGAGAAACGCAGCCAGCGCGAGTTATCTGGGCAACGTTTCGGCCGCAACGTCACATATGGCAGCAGATTCCCCTCCCCACCAGCCGAATGCCTACCGCCCCTCCCAGGCCTGACCCCTAAATCCGACCCTGGTTTAGCGCAATGTCAGCGCTGTGTTTAGAGCGCTGTGGTGCATGTGTGAACAGGCCTTTCAGAGGCCGATGCTTTTTCTACATTTTGCTGCTGTCGTAAGATTCCCAAATGTTGCCTCTAAAGAACCCTCCATTTTTTTTTTCTGTGGTTTCCGATTTGCTTTAAAATTGGATGAATACACGGATAGGCATCGTTGAACTAGCAACCAAAATATTACACCAAACATTTTTTTTTCTCGCACAGTATTGCATTGCTTATTTTCGTCCCTATCGTTTGTTTAAGGTGAAAATTTCTCCTGGCAACACTGAAAAAGGGACATCAGTGGCAAGAACGGGTTTATTCTTTGTACAGTAAAACTTCTTCCCCACTGATTTCAAAACGGTTGGTAGTGGGAAATTAATGTTGTGGGAGCTCGCTTCAATACTCGCTCAGCCACAAGAAGCAAACCCGCCACGTACTCTCTTTTTTGGTCCTGGGCCAGGGACCTAAATAGGCTCCTGGCCCAGGACCAAAACGACACAAGTCTTTTTTTGTTGCGACGCGTAGTTTTCGCAATATCGAATTTTTCCACCTTTCGTGAAACACCCTGTACATATAACTCGTTGGTTATGAGACAGAAAATGAAATCTGAAATATTAATTAAAAGTTTTATTCATCGATATATTTGTAAAAAATATATAACGCGACATTTGTGTTTTTGCTCATTTTTATGCTCCAGCATATAATGTCAGACGCCAAAGTTTACCACCCAGGGTAGCTTTCGGGGGCGTGTTGACACGCCTTCCCCCTAATACACCCGTATGTAATAAATGCCTTTTATGTTTCATTGTCTCGAGTAAACACCGCCACCGAACAGCCACGTCAAACCCATCCGCGGTATCCGGCAGTCTTGGATAAATAGTGTCTGGCAGTACGCGATTCGAGGCAAACAACGTATACGCTTCTCTGACGTTACACTCAGGCGACGTTCCCCTCAGGAGATGTCGGCCCACGGGGACACTTTCCCCGATTTCAGCGGCGCTTTGCGAAAACAAAAACAAAAACAAAAGCCTGCGGGCTCCGCTAGTCGAACGGGCGGCGTCTTATCGCACTCTCGACAGTGTTGACATTGCGCGTTCGACTCGGGAAGAAACACAAGAAAGTGCGCGGCTCGCAATAAGGAAGCCGGTGGTAGTTTGGTTTTCCGCAAACGGCCGCGAGAAAACCCGCGCGTCCGCACCGCGCGCATGCATAAGCCAGTCTGCATATACAGGGTGTTTCAGAGAACGCAGGCCCAAATCGCTCCTGCGAAAACTACTCATCGCGACGAAAAAAGGCTTGTGGCGTTTTTGGTCCGGGGCCAGGGGCCCATTTAGGAAAATTATTGAAGTCCGGGATAATTAAGTTGTTAAGCATTTTTGCGTAATTAACTTTTTTAATATTGTTTTTAAGGGCACGGTTTAAATTAGAAAATTGCTCAGCATCATCGAAAAACACTAAAGCAACAGATTTCAGAACGATAGAAGGCACGCGAAGCATTTTACGGCTTTCTGAAAAACCACACAAATTCGACCGGTTTTTGAGTTTCGGTTTGCTATCGGAGCGCATCTCGGTCCCGGCGGCACCGCGCCCCGTGGAGAGATAGTGCAATCAACCTCTGCTGCGCTGTCATCGCGCGACGCAGCAGAGGCTGGTTGCACTATCTCTCCACGCGGCGCGGTGCCGCCGGGGCCGAGATGCGCTCCGATAGGAAACCGAAACTTAAAAACCCTTCGATTTTGTGCGGCTTTTCAGAAAGCCGTAAAATGCTTCGCGTGCCTTCTTTCGTTCTGCATCTCGTTGATTTAGTGTTTTTCGATGATGCTGAGCAATTTTTTTCTAATTTAAACCATGCCCTTAAACGCAATATTAAAAAAGTTAATTACGCCAAAATACTTAACAAGTTAATTATCCCGGACTTTAATAGTTTTCCTAAATGGGCCCCTGGCCCAGGACCAAAACGCCACAAGCCTTTTTTCGTTGCGATGAGTAATTTTCGCAGGAGCAATTTGGCCTGCGTTCTCTGAAGCACCCTGTATAATGTCGGATGGAGTCACAACGCTACTGCAAATGCGTAATAAATCCGGCTGTGGCGGCGGTGCACGGTAATTTGTCTGTCACTGTACGAGCGAGAAAAGCCGAACGTATACAAGCATGATTATACTGTTTTCCCGAATGATCGATTGCACTGCACGAGCGCGGTCCTGCTTGACAGCCAGCCAGCACTGCGCAGTATATGTAAGGGCAGTTTTGTATTTCGTCGTTAATCTTAAGAACCGAGCGATTGATTTCTAGCGGGTTCCAAATTCGACGTTTTCCTAAGGGTTTTCCAGTAATAAACATGATAAAAATGCAACACAAGCACGCACCGTAGGCTCTTGTAGCCTTACTCTCTGTAAAAAACTAAAATATTTAATAATACCCCCCTCTTCAAGGAAAAAAAATCTTATCGCAAAATTACTTTTGTTTACCCCTATTGATATGTGAATTGCATTTTTCTTTCTGAGGGACAAATATGAGGAGTAGAATTGTCTTAAGAGCGAAAATAATGACCAATTAAAATAAAAAAAGAGCACTCTGTAAGCGGCAGCGATAACAACTGCGTGGTAATGTATCTAGTTAGAATAGATAAGCTGGGCAAAATTATTTATGGTAAAGGTGTGACTGCAGACGGCTGCGTTCAAAACGCTTGTGCCACTTCACCCAGCTTAATTTGCGTACTGAGTAAACTAAATGACATCAAGCATTCGAAATGCGATGTATTGCTGGCAAAATTTCAGACCCCTTGAGAACATGCGTTTGAAGACCCCAATGTCGACCATTCCCAAGGCGCGTGCATGCGCTCTGCCCTTAACCAGATCCCGAGGAACTCCAGAGCGTGCTATGTACAACGAAGAGTTCATGTTGTTGACTCGAACCATATGCCTCTCCCTCTCTCTCTCTCTGACAAGCGGCGGCGTGGACTTTCCATTTTCCCGGGGGGGGGGGGGGGGGGAAGGGGGGGGGGGGGTGCTGCGCGTTACCTTTTCGCCAGAACTGGGGATTGAAGCTAACGAAAGGACGCTGGGATTCCAGTTCCCATGTATTTTGTCAATAAAGGCAACGTGGGTGTTATTTTGTTTACATGCCACCACTAGAAGCTCGTTACATGGCACGTAAACAGCGTCTTGGTAAGGATCATGGCCCGGGCCCGGGGGCGGGGGCATAGGCCCCGATGCCCCCCCCCCCCTCCCAAAGTCTTCGCCTATGCTGACAAGTATAGCTTTTGAACCAGTCGTGTACTGCGCCTCATACTACGTAGGAGGGAAGTTTGGATAAAAGAATCGTGTGATTGACCACGTCAAAGTAGACAACGTCTAACTGACCTCTGTCATATATAACACGAGATGCGGTAGACATAAAACGAACAAGATTTGTAGTCGTTGATCTGTCGCTCATAAACCCGTGCTAATTGGGAATCGCCAAGTCTCGAAATTTGAAAGACAGAAATTGATGGGCGACCATTTCAAAAAGCTTAGAAAATGAAGAGAGAAGAGAAAACGGTCCATCGTTACAAACATCACCTTTTTTTTCCGACTTAAGGACCCCAACAACAGCAGCGATGTTCCACATTTCAGGAAAGGTTCCCAACCTTAAAGAGTTGTTACATACTGAGCACAGTACCGGCGTGAATATATCGTGATAAGTTTTGAGGATCGCGGCAAGAATGCCGTCGGACCCTACTGATAATGCTGCTCTCACTTAATACGGGACTCCAGGCATTCCTCGTCGACGTTAATGCAACTTAACAAATCACCAAACCCATTTAAGTGACGCAGCGCAGATTAGGAACACTGCATACTATCCTTGTAGACCGACCCAAAGTTATCAGCAAACAACTCGAGCACGAATTCGAATCGCTTTCATAATTATCTAGGACTATTTTCGACTCGATATGCCTCCCAGAACGTGATTTATTGTACCTACAGAATTTTTTTGGATTATGGACACGATCTGTTTGCACTGAGTAATGATGCAAGCACTGAGTAATGAGCAATATTTAGGACTGTTTTACATTGGTTTCTGCGACTCTTGAATTTCACCTCTCGCTTTGGGAGGCCACTTTCCTTAGACCTCATGTGAAGGAAGTCCTTTCTTTTCCGTAACGTTTTAGGGGCGAAGCTCCTTAGGGTCTAGCCTTGTCCGTCCGGCGTCCGTGCTCACATCGATTGCCGTCCCCATCTGTCGTCTTAAAAATAAAAAAATAAATATTTGCGCAGTCGGCAGGATTCGAACCTGTGCGGGGAGACCCCAATGGATCTCTAGTCCATCGCCTTAACCACTCGGCCACGACTGCGGGACGAGTAGGGGGCTCTGAGATGTGGTAGTAACTCAAGAGCTGGGTATGTCATGGATGAAACGTTGCATTATAGCCGCTCAACGCCTATACAGGAGAGGGCGCTGCGGTCAAATGCGCATATAATCGCGTTAAACTTTGCATGCATTGGCTCAACGTTTATAGACGAGAGGGCGCTGCGGTCAAATGCTCAAATGCGTATATCACCACGTTCCATACCACACATTCCATACCAACGCAACCCGGAACTCATCACCATACCCATGAGCAATAAAAAGAAATCAACACCATCAGCACTACCTATGAACAAAATCAGTATCATCAGCACCACCAGAGCTTCGCCCCAATCAACATCATTCACCACGTGGAGATGCGTTCATTTCTTTAGCTCACTGAAAAACCAGCAAGAAAAGCGAGATTTAGTAACTATCCTCAAGAGAATAAAAGTATCCATGGCGTCCCGAATAATTCGCGTGATGAGCATGACCTGGTCACTTACATCAAGAAGTTCCAAGATTGACGACCAGTCAAAGCTTATGACGTCATGATACATCCCAACATAGTCCCCTGCCAAAATATTATATGAGGTGTGCGGCGGGGAACCACCAGAATGAGCACGAACAGAGGAATTTTCAAAAGAAAGCACTATATGAGGTGCAGGATGATGTGTATCCTGTGGAACTAACGAGAGTTCACCCCTTGCTACATGTACGCTGTCCATATTTGAGAAACAAATCTATATCATCAAATTCATAACTCGGAACATCATTGTGTTGTGTGAGATTTCAGGAAGAAGAAAAGTTTAATAACTGGGGGCCTTTCTGCCTGCAGTAAACGTTGTCCGAAAAAAATCACCAAACCGTGACCAATTGATTACGGGAGCATTAAAATTCCCTGAGGTTAAGACCCCGCATCCCTGTAAGTCATTCACTCTATTCTCTATGCCAACAAGACAACTATGAAATTCTTCTGGCGGTGCCTGGGGAGGGAGGTAAAATAAACCGATGAAAACGCGCACTCCCTTTGCAGACTCAATCTCGACCGGTACACTCTCGGGAAATTTCTCCAAGTCTTCGCGTCTCCCTGAGCGGTAGCGCCTGTCGACTGCGACCAACACTCCGCCTCCCGTCCTGCTCTGCGGGGTAAAATCTCTAACGCGACGGCGCACCTCACAACAAGGAGAGAACATAACCATGCTTCAGTTAAACAAAATATAGAGTAATTCGACAAGGTAACATTAAAGAAAAAGCAATCGGCTTTTTGTACTCAGGCCGTCTACATTTTGATAGAATAAATCAAAGTGACTCATCCTTGGTTTCTCCAACGGTCGAGGGAGCGGCGGCGGCTGCCTCGGATGCATTAAGCAGGTCTTCGCGAAGGCCGTCTCGGAAAGCTTTTAAAGAGGCAAGATTTTGGCCACACGGTGAGATTAGTAAGCTAATAATAATAATATTAATAATAATAATAATAATATTATTATTATTACTAATAATAATCTTTAATAACACACACGCACACACACACAGGCACACGCACACGCAAACACAAACACACACACACACGCACAAACCGATAATATCTTCTCACAAAGGCACAGGGTCATAGTTTTGTCGGTCTTAAAAATGAGCGGCAGAACACACAATCACATCAGAAAAGTAATGCGCACATACAGACATGCACAGGAGATTGAGAAGAAAATAAGAGACCGTAGTTACTTTGGAAGCAGGAGCGAACTATCAGAGGCCAGTTTACTTCCTCACAAAAGAAAAATAGAACACACACACACACACACTTTTACACAAATGCTTTTCCTAAGAAGAAGAAAAAAAAGCAATACTTTTTAAAAGGAAAAACAAAAACGATATTCGTAGTCACAATTACTCTTAAAATTACTTGATTACTTTTCATGTTTTCTATACTTTTCATAACATAAATCAATATTCGTAGTCAAATATAAATATCTCCACCAATCAGGTTTTCAGTGATCAATCGAAACGTACACAAAAATGAAAGATAACACTATTTCACACATAAAAAAAAACTTGCTCCTCAGACTTTTTTTTTCTGCTTTTTAACGTTTTGTTTGAGTTAATGCAAAGCAGTGATTCTGGAAGGTCATGGAAAACATTCGGCACATGAAATGAGCGCAAACTTTCACCATAGTGAGTTCTCACCCTCGGAGTGAGGAAACATGAAACAGATCCGAGTTCACCAGAGTGACTAGACGCGACATTGAAATCACTTTCCCAGAAATGTTGCCAGATGACAGTTTGAAAGAAAAGCGGGTAAATAGACGGCAACTCAAGCGAAGCAAGCAGCTTGGCGTTGTATGAAAAGTCGCTGTTGTATGCGGCACTTTTTACGAACTCTTTTAAAACACGGTCAATCCTTAAATGCCAGAAAAGTGAACACTTGATGATAGACAGTCATGATGTGCCTTAGTACACTGCAAGCTAAGGCATCCATGATATTCCTTCTAACTGATAATAGTATAAAACCTTTAATGTGAAACATCGTGCACTACACAATCCTCAACCGTTGACATACGCGAGACATGTGAGCGTTCCATGAAAGATCACAATCAAAGTGAAAACCAAAGTAGTTTACTGAGCTAACATATTCGACAGGTCTTCAATTAGAATATGGACAACTGCAGTTGTGAAGGAACAGTGGAAAAGTCAAACTTACATTTTTTTAAGGGCTGCGGAAGCAGATCAGTTTTGTTTTCGAAGCATCTACACGTAGCTTGTTTGTCGAAAAACAATCAATCATTTGAGTTGTATCTGCCTGAAGCATTGTCATCGCACGCTGGTAGACAGGTGCCAGGAAAACAAAACAATGTCATCCGCATATTGAAAAATCATGGAATTTGTCGTTACCGCAGAAATGTAATTTACGTAGAGGTTGGATAGTAAAGGAGACAGAATGGAACCCTGCAGAACTCCAAAATTAAGGAAAACCTGAGAGCTGCGACGTTGTCTACTGAAGCAACCCGCGCATGATTGGAAAGAAACCACGTGATCAATGTATGAAATGGTCCCCGGAAGCCTATTTTATAGAGTTTGTCTAAAAGGATGTTGTGGTTCACGGTGTTGAACACTTTGGTTACATCAACAAAGAGGGCACACACATACATGTTATTCTCAATGCAAGCATGGAGGATATCGCAGACTTTTTCAAGGAGATTAGTGGTACTACGACCAGCAACAAACCCATATTGACTTGGCAAGATTATATTACATTTGTTGATAAAATCGGACATAATAACGAAAATATGTTTTTATAATTTCTGTGAAATGCAAAATTGTCTTGAGGTTTGCCTGTAGGATGACACTTGGTTTTGTGCATCACCTTTGAAAAGAGGAACAACTAAGGCTTGTTTTAAGTCCTCTGGCACATTAATAGTAGGGCCGTTAACACCTGGCAGTCTGAATCGCTTAAATCTAAATAGGTATGAACCGCAACTCAGTATCTAACAGAGAAGGAAGGAAAGCAGATTGAGAGAGAAACAGAGTTCCGGGTATCGAATACTCCACACTATCAAGCGAAAAAGTAAAAAATTTGTAACAGAAACAAAATATTGAACGCGTTGAAAATAGTCGCCATATCAGTCCCAAAATGTTTCTGTAATGTCTTAGTTGCGTTCTTTTTTACATAACCACGAAGCTCATTGACGACAGTCCAAGTTTTTCTAGAGTCCGAGCGAGCGTCCAATATCGTTTTAGCAAAATAGGTTCGCTTCGCTCACCAAATGAGGGCATTGACTCGATTTCTTGACATCTTGCACTCCAGTTCGAGAGAGATATTGTTCGGGGACAATTGAAACTTCTTCAACAGTTATTCATTGTGAGTAATAGCTTCACAAACATCTGGGGAGAGCCAGGGCAATGTGGGTCTTCGTTTCTTGACAAACACAACGGTTATTGATAAGTTTCGGAAATTTTCAAGGGTGTTGATAAACGAAGAGTACATATTAATGCTGTCGGTGGATACACTTTCAAAAATGCCTGCGCGTCTACTTACCTGCAAAACACTGAAAGAGCCAAGCTCTGCGATCTGCGAAATCAGTTCAGCAAATGATGAGGCGGAACATCCACTTATGCCAAAAAAATTAGGTCTGGGTTGTGGCATTACGCGATGCAAGCATGACGCTTTGCATTGCGTAATGCCACAGCGCAGACTTCATTTTTAGGTCTAAACAGATGTTCCGCCTCATCATTCGCTGAGTGGATTGCGTAGATCGCAGAGCTTGGCTCTTTCAGTGTTTTGCAGGTAAGTAGACGCGCAGGCATTTTTTTAGATTGTAGGAATCTTTCCCAATCCTATTCTTTAATACGCCGATCGAAACGGATTAGTCAATCCTCAAATCGTCAAATTGCCTCCATTTGATAAACTGTACTCGAAATGAAACCACATTTGCAGGCCACAAAGAAATGACCAGCAAGTTTTAGTAAAATTACTGCAAAATGGATGGAAGCGTCGGAGGCTCGAACATTAATGTGGTCACGGCATGAAGACACCCAAGGTTCTCATTTAATACTTTTTCTCTGGTTGGACATTCAATTGTAGATATTATGTCATCCTCGGCAAGTATTGATAAATATTCACAAACGAGTGAATTGGAGATCTTGGTGGTGCCAATATTGATATCTAGTGCAAGCAAACAGACTGTATAGTTTCAGTCGGAAATCTTGGGTGTGAAATACTGCGAGTGCTAGAATGAAACCTTAGCTTGAGTTGCTGACCAAGATTTGTTCTATAAATACACAGATTCCGCCACCACGAGTTTTTTGGCGAAAGAAAAAAAAAATATTGAAAATGTTTTAGCCTGAATTCAGACATATCGTCCGCACTTACGCTACTTTCGGTCAGGACAATAGCGTCGATTTGGTCACTGACCTCATAAAAAATTATGTTAAATACGTCCCACTATTTTCTAATACTGCAAATGTTAGCATGTATAACAGTGTAAGAATCGTAAGAAAAGCTAAAAATCAAGCCGTTGAACGGAAGGAAGTTGGGGCACTGAAAAAACCTAGGCATGATTATACGATGAGGTCCAGGTCACTTCGCTGAAGAATCCGTACATGAGGGGAACCTTCTTGCTTTATGACGAAGATTTCTGTTGTTTTTGTTGTTTTTAATCCAGAAAAATGTATAGCTGTGTTCCTTTCCACGAGTATACGAGCCAGCCAGAAAGGGTTTCTGTTAGTTTTCGCCAGATTGTCATTGAAAAACACTTTTTCCATTGAGCCGTTGGTAGACAATAACCTCAACTTGCTTCAAGCCTGCATCAATGGTCTATAACTTTTATGGACGCAAATTTCGCTAAAATGGGCGGGCTGAGAGCTCGTTTGCCCGATGATCTGAGAGCAAATACAACGTTAGTTGGATGAAGTTCAACAATCCCGAGCTTGCCTGCCACCCTCACTGCAATGGAAACGGGAGCTTCGAGTATGGAAACAGGAGCTTCGTATATGGAAATACATGGGACTTTCCGCCCGTGTATTTCCATATATTGACGTTTACTATATTGCTCAGCCTCATTCATCTCCCTTTGTAGGCTTAGGATGGTGTCAGTCTGCTCGAAGACCGTGGCCTTCAGAGCTTTTGCCAGCGTGCGCAGATCGTTAATATCCGTCGTGTGAGCAGATACCGAGGCGAAAAGGCTGTCATACTTCTCTAACGAAGCGATCGATGTTGAAACCTCCTCTATAGACGCCTTCATCTGGTCAATATATGCAAAGTGTCCAGTCTTTGCGTCGCGAGAAGGGTGGAGTCACTTTGCGAAATCGCGTCAGGCATCACGTCAGCGGCTCCCTCAGAACGGTTGCTATTGGAACAGCCAAGCTTGCATCTCCATTTTTATTTTATTCTTGTGTGTATGTGTTCCTGGTAGCAAACGTGGAGTCGGCAATGCAAAAGCAGGTTTTTCCGATATGGTAATCGCGCTCGCACATTGAGCACTTCATGTGACGGCCGTCTAGTGAAATGACCTTCCGGCAAGCCTCACAAACGAGGGACATGGTGGCAAGCTTACTTAATGGCAGAAAGACAAACGATATAGCCAACCGGCAACGGCCACCCTTATAAAAATGAGTTTTGACTTTTTATTGAAAACGTGTTGGCTTCTTGTTGACTGTGATTACTTTCTTTTGACTTTGACTTTCTGTTGACATGGTGAACAGAAAGTTAGTTGACTTTGTGTTGAAACTTTTCTGATGATTTTTGTCAGCCTCAGTTAAAAGAAAAGCTGTTGATTTCTATTGACTTTATGTTGATTTTTATCTGCTGACTTTCTGTTGACATGGTCAACAGAAGGTTTGCTGATTTTGTGTTGAAACTTTTGTGATGATTTTCTTCAGCCTGAGTCAAAAGAAAAGCTCTTGACTTTGAATTGACTTTATGTTGATTTTTTTTCTGCTGACGTTCTGTTAACAGTGCCATCAGAATGACTGCAGACGTTCTGTTAACTACGTGTTGAAAATTTTCAGTTGACTCTCTATAGCCAGTGAGTGTCAATAGAAAAGCTACAGACTTTCTGTTGATTTTTTATTGAACATTGTACACCTCGACTAGATGTCAGAAGTGGCTGTTTTTCAATGGTCTCTGACAAGGTGAGAACGGGAAGCAGCTTCACTTGTCCCGCCTCCAGCGCGAGCCGCCTACTACCCTCGACAGCGCTCGCTTCGGCGTTCGTGTACGTCAAGCGCGCGCGTGCAATCAAAGCACGACGGAAGGCATGGGGCGTATGCTGGAGGCCAGGCGTTCGAAAGGCATGCTCTGCCGTTCTGACTTTGAAACTGACTGTAGTGACTTGAACGACTATATTAAATAGTCAACTAGTAAAAAAATAACTATGTGAAAGTGGAAAAACTGTCTTGACTCGCTTCGTCCTGAGTGGTGCCATGCAGAGAAGCGATAATATTTCTTCTAGGAGCCGTATTTGTGGTTGTAGTTTTAGCGACTGTCCCGAATTATTATTAGATGTACAGTCGGGAGCAAAAGTTTGCGGGGCACCGGAGCGCGTGCCGAAATGCATCGCCGCGCCGTACAACGGCGCGCCGCCGCATTAAAAAGCCGCGCTTTGCGCATGCGTGCCCTTCGTGCTGGCAGTGATGTCTCTTTCGCTCGTTTCTTTCCGACTCACTCCTGATAACCGGAGTCGGTGCCAGGGGCGCAAGTTGCCGTTTCGCTGGCTGTCATGCCTGGCGTCCTCTTCAGCCGCCACAGCAGCCGCGCTGGGTGACGGAGCGCCTGGTTAACCCCCTCCCCTTCCCTACGCGAGCTCCGCGACAAAGCGCGGCAGCTGAAGCAGACGCGCAGCATGACAGCCAGCGAAGCGCTAACTCGCGCTCCTGGCGCCGACTCCTGTTATCAAGAGCGCGTCGGAAAGAAACGAGCGAAAGAGACATGAATGCGAACACGAAAGGCGCGCATGCGCAAAGCGCGTCTCCTTAATGCGGCGTTGCGCCGTCGGACGGCGCGGCGATGCCTTTCGGCACGCGCTCCCGCGCCCCGCAAACTTTTGCTCCCGACTGTACCAATGCTTTCTAGTAAGAGATATCGTCCAAGACCTTCAAAACATTGTTTTCCCTTTGACGGACTCCCGAGTAGAAGATCAAATACTTGGAACCTTAATAAGTGCTGAGGTGGTCACCGGCCAAATGAATTCCTTCAATATGCAGGCTATATAAGGCTCTGGAGCAGTCAATGGGAATGTGTTTCAGATGTTCAGTGCTTCATGTTGTTTGCGTTTGTGTTCGTTTCTAACGTGTAGTTCTCAGATGTATGTAGTAGTAGTGCCTTCAAATACCAAAGGGACATCATTTATTAACGAAAAAAAAAAAGAAAATCGCGTTTGCAGCCAATTTGGACGAGAGTGAAAAGCCATAGTAAGCTTCCAAAACTTTGTTGAATAAATAGCTAAGCTGTAACGCTTTTTTTATATCTTATGTAGCTTTTCAGTTGAAAAGCTGTAGCATTTCAATTGAAAAGCAGCAGAAAAAGCATCTTGGAGGCGACAGAAAGTCTGTTGACTTTCTAATTACAAAGTGGGCCAATATTCAAAAGAAAGTCAACAGAAAAGCTAGAGAAAGTCAGATGAAAAGCTATTGACAATTTATATCCTCTGATGACTTTTTTCAACAGCCTTTCAACAGAAAAGCATCACAGTTTTTTGTAAGGGCAGGCGGCGCCAGCAGGGTGAAAGCGCACGGTTATACCCTGTCTCGTTGTAACTTGGCAAAGGGTGAACGATGAGCCCCACATTGCGTGCCGGCGGCTTCGAAATGCGCGACGTATACGAGCGCAACGCACGCATAACGCAGCGAAAAGCCTGATACTTCTCCGGAGTTGAGGCGCGCTCCGGTGATAGGCAGTCACGTTCCGATTGGCCCGCCAGGGCCGTAGCTTCCGCTCTACTGGCACGTTACGCGATCACGGCTTCCTGGGATACCCAGTATTTCTTGCTTCAAACACTAGGCTAAGCGGCGCCACCAGAGTAAAAGCTCACGTTTGAACAATGCAGCCGCCACTCCCAGGGTACCCAAAATTTCTCGTTTCAGTTGCTAGATGGCGCCAAACCAAACAGCATTGCAGGTTGCCTATAAGTGTAAGCACTCCTACACGTGCAACACCAGCTAAACAGAATAGCGACAACAACTTGGAACAGTCACCGGAATAAGTGAAGATCTAAGTGATGGTCGGTTACCGGTAAGGGATGGGTGGCGATTGCAGATCGGCGTAACTGCAGCCACGGCCACTCCATCGAGTCCTAATCGAACGGCCGTGCTGCAGCGCGGAAGGACCAAGGGCTGCGGTCACGAACAGCAGAGCATTGATGAT
The DNA here is from genome assembly GCF_016920785.2 of Ixodes scapularis. Classification (NCBI taxonomy): domain Eukaryota; kingdom Metazoa; phylum Arthropoda; class Arachnida; order Ixodida; family Ixodidae; genus Ixodes; species Ixodes scapularis. The sequence goes on from NW_024609837.1 coordinate 12,537,341, forward strand.
CGCGTAGGCGTGTCAAGGGCATCCGTAACAACGGCCAGGCCTAGCGATGACAAACGGCCGTGGTCAGCTCCTCTGTCTAAAGGCTCTCCGCTGAAGACGTCATGATAAGGTCGGATGGAACCCAGGCATCGAGACTTTGTCAGCAAAGCAACGGCAGATTGAGGTATTTCCTTTTTTGTGAAGAAATTTTGGGAGGGTAAGAACGGTCGCCCAGCCCCGCGAACTTCGTCGTCTAATGATGATGTGATTAGATAGTGTAGATAACAGACAAGTGCTGACGACTTGAGAAGGAGGGCGAGGGTGGATGGATGATGTTGCGGGTGATGAGGGCCTATCATAATTTCGTAAGAGAAATCAGCATGTGTTAGGTCCCAAAAACAGGACATAGGGAAGCAACGGATGTTCGCTAACTCACGGGAGAGCTCTTCGCTGTCTGAGGCCAGAAAGGGAGGGTTAAGGACAAAGACATATAGGGCCAAATGTTAAGAGATGGACGCACTAAGCGTAAGCCCCCGCCCAGATTGTACTTTTTGTTAGAAAATAAACTTTTCTTCTTCTTCTTCTTCTTATTATTATTATTATTATTATTATTGATAAGCATCATCCTGCCCTTTAGTGCTTTCTTTTGTTGATTCCTCGATTCGCGCTCCTATTGAGGCTTCTCCTCCACGCATCTTATACAATTTTTCATCAGGAGACTACATCGGGATGTTCCACCACCTCTGAAGTGTTGATTGGTCTCCGGTCTTAGAATAACCTGATGCAAATGAGCCACTAGCTCTCTTTACAAGATTAATTCAAGAAGTCATCGGAAGATTCATCCCTTCAAGATCTGTAAAGAAACCTCGCTTTCCTAATTGGTTTTCTAATAACTAAAAAAACATTACTAAAAAGGAAAGACTTCTTCCACAGAAAGTTTAAGAAAAATGGTCTCCCAAGGTAGGAGGTACAATTCAACAGTTGCAGAAAGAGATGTGAGATAATGTTAAACCGTGACCGCCTGGCGCATCGTGACTCAGTGGAATCTGCCCTTGTCAAAAACCCTAAGAAGTTTTGGAGTTACACTAGATCAAGTTGCAGGAAAGATATCGGATCGACAATAGTTTTAGATCACCGTGAAAGAGATGTGGAGTGCGTGCCCGAGCTATTTGCAGATCATTTTAGTTCAGCCTACAAAGACAGTGCCGTCTGCTCCACCTTCACATTGTCTCGCTTGAATGAATTCGGTGACCTACTAAGTCACATTAATGTCGACGAGGAATGTGTAGAGCTAAGTATTAAAAAAATGAAAGCCACGCTATCAGCGGGGCACGATGGTATACCATCTGCAATTCTCAAAACTTTTCATGATATACTCACACGGTCACACCTACACTACGTGCAATATTTAACAACTCATTAAGGTCGGGAGTATTCCCCGAAATGTGGAAGATTGCCGTGGTCGTTCCGGTTCTGAAGTCGGGAAAGAAAGGTGATGTTCTCAACTATAGATTGATTTTCCTTCTCTACTCATTTTCCAAACTCTTTGAAGCAGTCATTCATCAATGCTTGTCTTTCAAATTTCGAAACTTAACCCTCCCTAATCAGCATGGGTTTATGACCGGCAGATCGACGTCTAGAAATCTTGTAAGTTTTATGTCTACGGCATCCCAGGTAGTCTGCAACAGAGGTCAGCTAGACGTGGTCTACTTTGACCTAAGCAAGGCATTTGATGTCGTTAATCATACGATCCTTTTATCAAAGCTTTCCGCCTACGGGGTTTGTGGCACAGTATATGACATGGTTTCAAAGCTATTTGTCAAACAGGAAAGCGTACGTTTGAGTCAACATTATGAACTCCTCATTGTACGGGGCCAGTTCTGGCGTTCCTCAGGGATCCGTCCGAAGACCGCTCCGGTTCACAATTTTTATAAAAGACGTCTCTGATGCTATTTCTAGTTATTCGTTCCTACAACACGCTGATGACATTAAAATTTACAAAGAAATAGTTAATTTAGATGATTGCGCTGGGCTTCGGGAAGATGCATGTGCTCTCTTTAGGTGGTGCTCAGCCAATTATCTTCTCTTAAACCGTGCTAAAACCGAGCATTTACTCGGAAGGCACAGAATACATTTTTCGCATATAGTATTCATGGTGAACCCCTGTCCTGGGTATGTGCAATGAAAGATCTGAGACTTATGTTCGATCCTAGCCTGTGATTTTCTAGTCACGTAACTGGGCTCGTTAACTCGTCCCTGCGCACGCTAGGAACGTCATGCATCCTTCTGCGTTTCTCACGTTGTACCGCTCGTTATGCATGCTCCAGTTAGAATATGCCTCAGTTCTGTAGAACGGAATCTCTCAATCCAACTCATTGGAAATCGAACGAGCTCAAAAAAAGTTTATATCCATCTTTAAACATCGCTAGCTTATAAAAGATGTTCATTGTTCAACTTATGACGCAAAGTTAGAGCGTGTTGACTTGCTGAGCCTGCACTGGCGTCGGCAGAGGGCGGACCTATTGTTTTTGTTTGAAACGTATCATGGTTCGATTAATTCACCAAGCCTCTTGTCTGAACTGAGCCTTAGGGTTCCACGTGTGCCTACTCGGAATCAATATTTCTTTTTTTATTTCCGAAACATTTAGTCTTTTAAGCCCAATTATTAGACTGACTAAGTGTTATAACCAGTACCCTAAGAAACTCGATATTTTTAATTCGTGCTACAGGGAATTTGTTATTTCTACTGAAAACCTCTCCGGCAGGTGAATAATGATTGTGGTTCACTTTAAGATTGATTCCGGAGAGCACAGACATTGTTTGGTCTGTGCTTGTGTACTGCTTCGTATATTATTCGCTTTGAGTGCCTCTCAAACTACCTCTCAAACTTGTTATTAAATTACTGCAATTTCTCTTCATTGTACACAAGACTTAGAACTTGTATTTTGTCATCCCTCAGCTCAGTGTATGTGGTGTATAATTATATGCAGCTGCTGTATAGTGCATTGCTTTTCTGTATTTGTGTGTTTTATGAATGAATTTCCATCGCCAGTACCAAGACCGCAAAGTTGTTCCTGGGCACTATAATAAACATTGATTGATTGATTGATATTATTACTCAATGCTTTGAGTTTTTATGTTTAATTTGTCTCCACTTTTTTTCTAGTGTGTACGTTTCAATGTGCCAGTACCAAGACCGCATGCATGATCGTTCCTGGACACCTAATAAAAAATATTCTTCATTCATGATTCGTGATTATTATTATAGTTATTGTTATTGTTGTTTTGGTTGTTGTTGTTATTGTTGTTGTTGTTGTCTCCCGAAATTGGAAATTCATTTCAAACACTGCAGGAAAAAATGCAAACAGATACTAAATCGCGATAGCCAGGCACACCGGGAAACGGTTGAGACAAATTAAACCCGCAATCCTAAGAATATTTTAGGCAGTACTTAGATTGACGTTCCGCGAAAGCGGATATACCGAAGGTCATTACTCTAGATACATGTCACCGAAAGAGCACGTCTCATTGCTTTGCCGATCACTTCAAGTCCCTACACACAGATCGCGTAAATCCCTCTCGCAGTGTTACTCCCCACACGAAGCTTGGCAATACGCTGCACTCGATCACCATTGATGAGAACGCTATTCTAGATTGTAATAAAAAAAAAAACGAAGCATAAGCTATCAACCGGACATGACGGAATACCACCAGCCATAATTAAGACCTACCATGAAATGTTTACTCCCATAATACGTGACATATTTTAGAACGTCAGTTTTGCGTATTGTACTCAAGGGGGTTTACTGTCTCGCGTGAGTGGCGTAAGGGATGTCGGCGTTACATTTGATTCAAACCTACGATTTTATGACCACGTAAACATTATAGTTGGGGACTCTTTGCGAACTCTTGGATACGCATGTCACTAACAAGGAATTTTAGCGGCCCATCTGCATTCCTGGAACTTTATTAATGCGAAAGCATTAACTGTCCCATGAGGCGAACCGGCGTCATGAGCTTCTGAAGCCGCGCCAAACGGCACCTAAATTCGCCCTGTTCCATGGAGCGAAGCCTGTAGTCTGTAGCAGCCACCCCATTGGCTGGCGCGTGGCGTAGTTCCAAAGAGCGCCACCCCACAGAGAAGCCCACTCCATGGCGCAGCGACCAAATCGTCGGTAAGAGTGAGCGGCCGGCAGCAGAGCCAGCAGGGAAAGGCTAACGCAGCCAGCGGCATTTAAGGAAACCTCGGTAGATGCCGCCAAGAGTCAAGGTGACGTCACGATGACGTCAAATATGTTAATAACCCACTCCGGCCATTAGGACGGTTACAGCCGTTAACATCCATGTTACCTTGGGGCGCTCTTTCTGCGCTCAAGCGTAGGGTTCTTGTTTCCACCGCCTCAAAACATCAGTTCAAGTTCAAGTTTTATTCGCCTCAAAGACGTTCGTTCGAACGTATTACATGAGGGGGGGGGGGTAGAAAAATACAATCAAATGCAAGATGGAATGGCAATCAAAGAACTAACTGAGGTGAAAAATTAACAACAAGCAAAAACAAAGAACGAACTATACAGGATTCGGAACAAAGTTTACACAAACCGGGCACAGCAGAACTGGGAACACAGTGTGCAATTTATAGTAAACACAAGCAGACATGGCGCGGAAAACATATCATGGAACCAAAGCCGAAGTTTTTTCGCGGAATATTATTTCGTTCTGTTCAGTGACTATGTCGTTAGGGAGAGAATTCCAATTTTTAATGGACAGAGCAAGAGGAGAGTATTTGTATCTATTAGTGCGACCGAACATAGGTGCAATTTTTAAGGAATGATCATGACGCAAAGAAATGTATGAGGCAGGCTTACAGTGAGTGAGCATGAATGATGGCATGTTGTAATAAAACTTATGAAAAAGAGAAAGGCGAGCGACTGTCCGACGTGATTCAAGAGAAGTTAAATTAGAAAGAACCTTTAGTTGGGAGACACTGATTTTCGTACTGTAGTTTCGATGAATGAAGCGGACGGCCTTATTCTGGACTGATTCTAGTCTATTAATGAGGTAAAGTTGATGAGGAGCCCATATGGTGCTAGCAAATTCAAGTTTCGATCTAACGAGGGTTTTATATGCAGTAAGTTTCACGTCCTGTTGAGCAAGGTATAAATGCCTTCTCAGAAATCCCAGAGTTCTTAATGATGTATTAACGATGTTTTCGATATGGGCATTCCAGGTTAGATCATCGGTAAAAGTGATACCTAAGTACTTGTATGAATGAGTAGATAAAATAGGATCGCAAAAAATTGAGTACGAGGGATTGTGGTGTTTTGAGGAATTAAAAGAAACGAGCTTGGTTTTAGTAACATTTATGTTCATTTGCCATGTTAAGCACCATTCACCCAAGATGTCGATGTCGCGTTGAAGGAGTTCCGAATCGCTAGGATGAGAAATTCGGCGGTACAGTACACAGTCATCAGCAAAAAGCCTTACTGATGACGAGATTAGTGAAGGTAAGTCGTTTATGTAGATGAGAAACAAAAGTGGACCTAAGACGCTGCCCTGTGGAACTCCGGATTTAACTGTAATGGCGGGCGAGGACGTGTCATCTATACATACATACTGCTTACGATTGGTGAGAAATGATGAGATCCAACTGACGATTTTGTCATTTATGTTTAATTGAGAAAGTTTTAGAAGTAAGCGTTGATGAGGGACAGTATCAAAGGCTTTAGCGAAATCAATGAAAATTGCGTCAGTAGTATAAGAGTCGTTAAAGTTATCGTGGAGATCTGTTACGAATTCAAATAAGTGAGTATCACAGGAAAGATGTTTGCGAAAGCCGTGTTGTTGAGGGTGAAGATAGCTAAAGTTGTTAAGATAGTCCATGACTTGAGAGTAGATGACATGTTCGAATATTTTACATGGTATGCTTGTCAGAGAGATGGGTCTGTAATTTGAAGGGTCATTGCGGTTTCCATGCTTATGTACAGGGATGACTTTTGCAACTTTCCAATCGAGCGGTAATTCAGACAAATCAAGTGAAGCTTGAAAAAGGCGGCACAAGATAATTGATATTTTGTCTTTCGTTATTTTGAGAAAGTTAGAGGTGATGTTATCGTCCCCGCAAGCCGAATTTGCACGCAAACGTTCGATGACGTTTGCTACTCCGTTTGGTGTAAATGTTATGTCATCCATGCTCGTGCTGGCACGGCACAACGTCTGCGGTAATGGCAATGACTCATCCGTGAACACGGAACTAAAGAACGAGTTAAATATGGTTGATGAGTCATGAGGTGACAAAATGGTTCCACTACTATCGTGGAGAATGGGTGAGGGGTTATGCTTGCTAGGCGAGACCGCTTGCCAGAACTTCCTTGCATTAGTAAGTAACATGTTAGCCAGGTCGCGATTCAAAAATTTGAATCTACTCTTCTTTATCTCTAACCTGTAAGTTTTTGCACTTTCGTTATATTTAGACCACAAGTCAGGAGTGTCTCTTGACTTGGCCAAAGAAAATAACCGTTTCTTCCTGTTTAAAAGTTTTTTATGATAGTTATTAAACCAAGGACTCTTTAAGTTCTTATTAATGAAAACTACCGGAACACACTCCTTAACAATTTCGGTTATTTTATCCTTCAGTAGCGCCCAGTTCTCAGATACAGAGCGAGTGTCGAAGAATTGCAGGTACTCGCTTGAGAATGAGTCAAAAGAGAATTGCAGTTTATTGGCGTCCACCTTGGAAAAGTTTAGGAATGTTTTTCTAATGATATTCCGCTTAGCCGGCGAGAATGTAGAGTTGATAAGAACAGCGTTATGGTCGCTAATGGTTTCTAATATATGACAAGCAGACATACATTCAGGGTGTGATGAAAAGAGCAAATCAAGAACAGAATCACCTCGTGTAGGATCTAAAACAATTTGAGTAAGGTTGTACGACTGAGTGACTGCCAAAAAATCTCGGCACTCAGATGAATCACGGCAGCCTGCTCGAAGCGAACAGTCACTCCAGTTGATCCCTGGATAGTTAAAGTCTCCGGCCAACACTACTGGGCATCTGGGATAACTACTGACTACACAGTTTATGCACTCGTTAAGTTTATCACAGAACTGCCCAGAGAATGATGGTGGTCGATAACACACTCCAATGATAATGTAGGAGCATACTAATTTCACACGAACCCAAATTATCTCAAGTTCAGATGCGATTTTAAGGACGTCGGATGAGAGGACGTTTTTTACTGCGATCATGACCCCGCCGCCTCTCGAATGAATTCTGTCTTTACGGAAGATATTGTATTCGCCAGAAAAAGCAAGCTCCTCATTATCTATGTCCTCTGATAACCAAGTTTCGGTTCCGAGGATTATATGCGGACTACACGTGTCAATGACTGAACAAACGTCATCTTGTTTAGACAAGATACTACGAAAATTACACAGCAAAAACGAAAAGTTAGAGGTAGAGTTAAGAGATATCGTTTTATTTCGATGACAGTCAGAAGGCCGAGGTGGATGAGATGCAGGTTTAGTCTGTCATCGCGTACACTCTATTACACTGTTGCTGACATCATCATAAATAAAGCACTTGTTCCCAACAAACATCTTATCGAAGCGCAGCCTGAACGTGGCATTCGTATTTTTTGCATACTCAATCAGGCGCTTTCGAGCGTAGACTACTTTTTGGGAGTAGTCCTCACTAATAGAAACTGATTTGCCTTTTAGTTTAGGAGCACTTAAAAGAATCGCCTCTTTAACTTTGAACTGGTTGAAGCATACTATAATCGGCCTTTGCTTCCCGTTTTGGAATTTACCTAAACGGTGCGCCCTGTCGATCAAACTCGGCTCTAAAGGTACTTGCAGTGACTCAGAAACGAGCTTCAGTACCGCAAGTTCAGACTCATGCCATGTTTCTGTTGGCTTATCGGCCAAGCCAAAAAAGAGCAAATTATTTCTTCGTAGTCTATTCTCAAGGTCATCTTGAGATCTGGAAATTTGTGTCGTAAGTGCCGAATTTTCACTCGCAGCAACTTTAAGTTGTTCCACGTCAGTTTTTAGCTCATGCACCATCACAAGTTCCTGTTCTATTTTAGCCATCCTTGTGTCAATCGCGGCGAGCGCGTCATCAGCTTTCTTTTGTTTTAACTGAATGTCGTGAGTGACCTGCAGAAGCTTCTTCTGCCCGGCTTCTAGTCTAGTCAAAAAAGCAATGACTTCACTGTCTGCTCCCGGTACCCTACTCGAGGTAGCAACAGATGACGTTTCAACCCCGTCGGGGCCGGGATTGGCTTCAATATCTCCCGCGCTCATTAAAAGTGATTGAATAACAGCAAGAACACTCCACGTATTGTGAAACACAAAACAGAGTACAGTATGCAAGACCATGGGGCATGGCACCTCAAACAATGAAACTTTCCTAAACCGGTATTTTGAACATGATAAGTAACTAACCTGCAGAAAACATAAGGGTGAGCTGGACATCCTTCCAGTGCCAAGCCCCGAGTGATGCGAGGGCGGTTGTTGCTCTTGTAGCCATCCTGTTGCGTCAGTCGTCCCTTGTTGCCAGATGCCGAGCTGGTGAAAGCGTAGTCGTTGGAAATCCGGGAAATTGCTTTCCCGGTCCGCTGTCGAAGTTGGTGAAGATATCGGCATGGATTCCGAAGGTGAGGGCGAAAAGCTCGCTTCCACGGTGAAAAGGCATATCTGCAGAAAACATAAGGGTGAGCTGGACATCCTTCCAGTGCCAAGCCCCGAGTGATGCGAGGGCGGTTGTTGCTCTTGTAGCCATCCTGTTGCGTCAGTCGTCCCTTGTTGCCAGATGCCGAGCTGGTGAAAGCGTAGTCGTTGGAAATCCGGGAAATTGCTTTCCCGGTCCGCTGTCGAAGTTGGTGAAGATATCGGCATGGATTCCGAAGGTGAGGGCGAAAAGCTCGCTTCCACGGTGAAAAGGCATATCTGCAGAAAACATAAGGGTGAGCTGGACATCCTTCCAGTGCCAAGCCCCCCATGGCGTTACGATCGACATTGCCGCCGAGCCGCCGGGCGCCGCCGTCTGCGGCAACCTTGGCAACGGCGCAACCGGCGCAACGGTCGCCGGCGTCCGATGAGCGTGATGATCTGCTCGGAGTGTTTTGCGGAAAACGTGGTGTTCGCTCGGTGCGGCAAAAGTAAGGCAAATGCCCACAGACCTTTGCCTTACTCTTGTGAGCAAGCTTAAAGAGTGCTTTTTGGCGTGCATTCTCAATCTGGTATACTAGGATGATGTAATGAAGAATCGTTGTTTGTGCTTTCATGGCAGAACAGTCGGAGAACCTTCTCTGTCCAGCAATCTGCTAGAAGTTCCTCCAGATGTTCTGGGGCACTTACGCTTTCAAAAAGAAGAGTTCTGTGAAAACCTAATTTAAAAAGGCCTGCGGCTGATAGGAAAGCACAGAAACCGTGAAGCAGGTCATCTATCAGGTGAGTACAAAAAATATAGTATATATTTTTGTCTCCAGAAAACACTGAAATTTCTGCTGATCGAAACTGGTGGTACGATATCTTTTATAAATGTATATTTTTTTTAAGTGTGCTCTTACGTGTTTCTCGTGCTATCAGTTCTGTTGTTCCGCAAATATTATTATCTGTATTTATCTTCTGCTTTATGTACGAGATCTGTGTAAATAATAAAGTATGTTTGAAAAGTGCATGTGCTCCTTGCCTCCTATCCACTTGAGGAGCAGCTTCTCTGAAGTTGCTCTGCAGTAATTTATAAAAAAAAAAAAGAAGAAAAAAGATATAAAAAAAGTCCCAGAAGACAAGAAGGAAATCGATGAGAAATAAAATCAGACAAGCATACGAAGGGGGGGGAAGGGGGGGGGGGAGAGGGAGAGAGGCGGCGGTGTGGCCGCCTAGGACGCGACAGAACAACTTGCGCCATTTAGGGGCAAATAGGAGCGGCACGCAGCAGTAGAGGCGAGGATTGTAACGCCATGTATTGAGGCGGCGGAAACAAGAACCCTACGCTTGAGTTTAGAAAGAGCGTCCCGAGGGAACATGGATGTTAACGACTGTACCCGTCCTAGTGGCCGGAGTGGGCTACTAACATATTTGACGTCATCGTGACGTCACCCTACTTTTCTCTTTCTTTTCGCTCATCTGTCGCTCTTTTCTCGCTTGTTCGCTCGCTCGGTCGGCCGGAGCGCGTTACAATAGCCAAGGCTACGGCTGCGCCGGCCTGGCAGGGCCCGCCAGGGCAGACTCCGGAGAGGTTGCACGGCCGAGCTCAGCGCGGCGCGCAGCATGTAGGGCTACGCTACGTATACAAGTTATTTCGCACTTCATTTCATTTCATTTCATTTATTTACCTCAAAAACATCTATTGATGCATTACATGAGTGGGGAATGAGAAGAATGGGGGAGAAGTCGTGACTTATACGTATATGAGAAACTCTGATAAAAATTGCAGTGGCTTAGCTCGGCTATGCCAGGATATACGTAGCGCGAGCGGCCGAGCACGTCGCTCAGCCTCCTGGCGACGCCGCTTTGCTGGACGTTCCTTTCTTTGCTTCGGTTTCTCTGCAGCACGTTTAGCCTTCTGTTCGTTCTTCCTGCGCTCAGTCGCTAATTGCCAGGCAACTGCTTCGGAATCCGATGAGTTAAGCTTCTCCACTCTTCTGCGCCGCTGAGCAGCAATTTCGCTCTCCTTCTCCATGTCTATACCACACTGGCAAACGCCCCGGTGTGTGTATACCCCCACTGATAACTCTGCGCATGCGCACAAAATGAGAGGCGCTATCAAGCGGCTCCGTTGCAGCGTCAGACTTGGCTACATGCGCAACGGAGGCGCACAGCTGGGCACGCGCCGGCGCCAATGCGTCTGCCGTGGCTATGACGTCACTCCTCTGGAATGCGCAAACCGGCGAGGCGCGCGCGGCGGCGGCGGAGCGCCGGTTGAGCGCCGTGTGACGTCACTGCTCCTCGCGCATGCACAGCACGGCTCCCTAGGAGCCACGCGAAACTGCTCAACCTTGGCCAGTGTAGCTCATGCTACAAAAACAAACTTATTGACCATGGCAACCGCAAAAATGTCAAAGTGTACTAAAGAGGAAAACGCGCAATGAATTGCACACACATTGTGGAACTCGAACAGTACGAACACTGAAGTTAACAATAATACAGAAACCATCAAGGAATAGCAGGTAAACAAAACAACTCTTCGCGACTCTGTTTAAACAATATCGGGTCACATAAAACTACCACATCACTGGGGAGACTATTCCATTCCTTTATGGCAAAAGGGAGTGGTGGAAACATAAACAGGTCAGTGCGTGATTTAATGGGATCAATTTTGAAAGCTGCTTTCTCCCGACATCAATGTCGGAAGAAAGTAGACTTGTTGTTCTATTTCAAAACTCCGCATGGTTTTATTGATTATCCGGGTCTCTCGTCTGAAGTGCGTATCAGGGCGCCGCGGGTGTCAGGCTCAAATCGCTATAAACCTTAGTCGACACAACCCAGCAAGTCGATTTGTAGAGTGTTACTCCTAAGAACTTGATATTTTTAACTCGTGCCGTCAGAACTTTGATGAGCAGATGGCACACGTGTTCGAGTCGGGACAGAGACAGGCAACACGGATTAGTTGAACTGATAGCCTAAACATGTACTGCCTGCGCAGTTTGTTTCTCTTTTTTACCACGATATGAAGTATATTTGCTTTGTTCTGCAGGAGTTAAAATGGATATTTCTTTTTCTCTGTCTCGAAGACCACTAACGTCTAGGACGTTTTGTGTTATCATGTAATACACTACTGTCAGGGTGCGGCAGCCAATCATCCCTTGTTGCATAGGCGTAGACTACGGGGGGGGGGGGGGGGGGGGGGGCATCGGGGCTCATGCACCTTTGGTGAGATCTGGGGGGGGGGGGGGGGGGGGGGGGGGGCAGACCCGGGCCCGCGTTATGATCTTTACTGAGACGCTGTTTACGTGCCATATGTAACGAGCTTCTAGTAGTGGCATGGAAACAAAATAACGCCCACGTTGCCTTTATTGCCAAAATACATAGGAAACGGAATCCCAGCGTGCTTTCGTTAGCTTCAATCTCCAGTTCTGGCGAGAAGGTAACGCGCACCCCCCCCCCCCCCCCCCCCCCCCCCCCGGGAGAACTTCTCAGCCTGCCCCCCCAACCCCCCCCCCCCCCCCCCCCCCCCGGGGAAAATGCAAAATCTACGCCGCTGCCTTGTTGCTCATGCCGTGCACTACGGACTGAGTCTTTTACTCGGTGTGCAACGGGGTGTGTACATAAATGTATGGTCAATGTATTCGTGGTGTTTGTGTTTTCGTGTCGTCAGGTTTGTGTTTAATTTGTTGTGTGTGTAAGTATCGGTGTGCCAGCACCAAGACACCAAGGTGGTTCCTCGGCACCAAATAAAATTGATTCTCGATTATGTATCTTCTCTCACTCCAATCATACTGTATATAATGGGAGTGAGGGAAGATTAACTAGTGCAGCCGTAATAATAATGTGAACGAAGAGAGGAGAAAGGGATTATTGAATTGATTTCATTAATGTTAGGGGGAAGGAAAAGGGAAAGAAAGCTTGCGAAGAAAAGGGGCCACGAGCAAGTATCGAACCCGCAAAATTCCCCTATCCGGGGGCGACGCCGAAACCGCTTGGACCATCCTGGCCACTGGTTAAGGCGGACATAATTTTTGACCAGCCCTCTGTGTACTGTTAGTTTCGAATTCGCTTAACTGGGTAGACGACAACCGTGGCTGATTTAAGGCCCGCGCTATTTCCGACATGCGGCAGTGACGTGGCACGTCATCTCAGCTTGCAAATGTCGGGAAGGGCCCGTCTTCCAAGAGATCTAGGGAACCACTCCTCCCCATAGGGACACTGCTGAGCCGTACACAAAACGTGTGTATATATATATACAGGGTGTTTTTTTTTTTTTTATTCTTAGACATTTGTTTTAAAAAAACGTGAAAGCTACACTAATGCGGTTTGTGCAGGTGGGTTATACAGCCAGGCGGACATTATGTGGGTGGCTAATCTTTGAGACAAATCGGCTAATTAATTAAAATTCGTTAATTAACTTTTTCAAATGGATGCTTGGCCGAGTTGGATATTCATATTGTAGGAGAAGCGCAAGATTAAACTCACTCACGCGTGAGTGGTTTTTCAGCGTGAGTGAGTTTTTCAGCGTGAGTGAGTTTAATTTTGCGCTTCTCTTCCAATATAACTTTTTAATTAATGAAAATAGACATATGGTTCCAATTAGAAGCTTGCTGAGCGTCATCCAAAACCCCTAAATCAGTAATTTTTAGAAACACTTTGAGCGCGTGAGAAGCTCAGTAGTGCGCTGAAGTTACCGCTCGTGGAGCAGGTACACGGCTGGGGCTAGAGAGACGGAAAAATCGCGCGGGCGCCTTACCGCAAACGCTAGCCTTGTACGTGCTCCACAAGTGGTAACTTTAGTGCACTAAGTAACTTTAGTGCACTCACGCGCTCAAAGTCTTTATAAAAATTACTGATTTAGGGGTTTTGAATGACGCTCAACAAGTTTCTAATGGGAACGATATGTCTATTTCCACTAATTAAAAAGTTAATTAACGAATTTTACCACGCGCCATTAATCTTCAGAAAGATATTCGCGAAGCTGCTCTTTTTATTCTAATTTGGATTCAAAGCATTTTAGCACAAAATTAACAATCGTTTTCACGGTATAATTAAATATGATCTATTTTTTTTTTATGTACTGGATGTTTCAAGCTCTATTACGGATATCGATATATATTTGTCTACCCGTGTTGCGTGATACCTCTTTGTGTAAAAACTTTGAATTTCATTAATATTTAAAGCATTTTTAGCAATGTCATTCTTTTTTGCGTGTGCGTGCCTTCCTTTTTTATTCACGAGCATATTGGTTCCACTTCATTTATTTACAAAAATCACTACCTTCTCATGGAAAGTTTCGTAGGATTGGGCCCCTTTTTTTTAAAAGTAGAACATAAAAAATGGGAAAAAAAAATAAAAAGGGAAAGACTACGATGAATAAAGGAGGCACATTTGCACGTATTTGAAAAAAACCCGAGGCGAGTGAAAAGGAAGGGACAAACACAACGAAGTCTCAAAACGCAGCTGCAAAATTCATTCGCAGGAATAGCCTCTTATATAGACGGAACCATCGTCCTATGAATAAATTTGCATCCTGTGAATAAATTTTGCAGTTGCGTTTCGAGGCTTCGTTGTGTTCGTCCCTTCCTTTTCCCTTGTTTCGGTTTTTTTTTTTTTTTTTTAGGTTTGAACGTTTACCAGCTAGTCTGCGCCACAACTCTTATTTCTGCACATTTGCACTTCGCATATTGTCACGCGTGTTGCCGAGCGAGCGCGTGCATGGCCGAGTGGTTAGCGTGCTTGGCTGTCGCGCGAAAGATCCGGGTTGGATTCCAGGGAGCGGAATCTTTTATTTATTCTTTCTACTGGGCGTTTTGTTAGTTCGAGAATCTTCTCGTCCGATCCAGTTACGAATGTTCTACGAACCGAACGTTCTAGGCCGAATGTTCCAGAGAAACACGCGGGTACAAAAATGTGCTCCACGTGGCGAGCCAGAGTAAGTCTCGCCCCATTAAACGTTTAGTTTCTTAAGTATTCGCGGCCTCATCACTTGTCATTTGTGACAATATAATTTCAAGCTCTAAAAGCAGTACTTTTTTAACACAAAGAAATAGAAAGTTGATAATACAGAAACCAGCAAGCACTAACAAGAGCAATAACCAGGCGCAATTAATGAGCAAACATATACGCACTTCACACGAAAGTGCCTTAAAGTATTAAAAAAAGTAGAGAAAATATTTTACATTATACGCTGAAGCGAATCGTTTAAGGTGGACGCTGAAAAAAAAAAAAACTAAAATGATAAGCAACGAATATGAAGGCGTAACATGTCAGCAGCTTCAAGCATGAAAGCGATCGAAAATTTATGTAAACACTGAAAACAGTGGTGCTTTGAATGAGTGAGCAGATGTTGCATTTACAGCCCTCAGAAGGCCACTAGTTCCACTCTTTTACATTTTGGGGGGATAAATGAGAACTTGAAACAGTCATTGTGATATCGATATTCTGGTAGCTTCTTGTTCTCCTAACTGGTTTTAGAGTGACATAGTGTGTCCTATCGATTTTAAAGTTATCATTAATCAGGCTGTATAAAAAGGTGAGTGTATATTTTTCTACACGTTTGGAGTGGCTCGACTTCTGCTAAGCTATGCAGAGTTCTGAGTGAATTTAATCTTCTATATTTGCTACAAATTAATTTAAGTGCCTTAGTAGTGTATTTCGGTACACGATGAAACAAATTAGAGCGATGAAACGCATTCGATCGCTCTTGTCAAACAAACTCGGCTTTGCTGAGTAAATGTACGGAATTGGTCAACCTTTGGAAAGTCGCCCTGTAGACGAAGATACCTTTGATACGGATGTTGAAATTGAACTGACGAGAGTTAAACATGTCATGAAACAGGAACGGATCCAGGTCCACGAGGGCTTCTATGAATCGGCAGAAGACCTAATAGACCGATCTCACAGCTAGTTTGAGTACGCCACCGCTGCCGACATGCATTGTGGGAGCTGTAGTCTTTCTGCACGCGCAACAACCCTGCTGGAGGTCTGCGCGAGCAGACCACGGGGCAGCATGAGCTGTCGCGTGAACTGGCGTCTGCCTCCTACGAACTACAGTTATGGCGGCGTCACGCATGCGTGGAACGCTTGGTGAGATCGGTCTATTGCCGCGACCAAACCGCGCATACATATCTCACCTTAAACTCCCTCATTCCAGACTACCGCTTCGTGATAAACCCCAAATATAAACGTTGCAGAGTTACAAATGCACCATAATGGCTATCTCACAATGAGCCCTTATTTGTCTCGTATGCTTGGTTTGGGCAGAAAACTGTGTGTACTGCGTTTTCTGTAGTAGACCGTGACGTCGTCTTATTTCCAAGCAATTACTTATTTGCCTGCTGCGATATCATCGAAACAGAGCACGTTGGTGGTGTAAAGCTCCTCTCTTAAGACCCGTAACTTTTGAGGAGACAAAACGCAATGAAATGGTAACACATTAATTTAAATTGTTACAATATAAGAGGGTAATTGTAAAGGAGCACATCACCATCTCCCTAGAACTTGTTGGTGAGAAAAGAACCTTGATACCGTTTTTAGACGGATCGGGTCGGGTGGCAGAAACCCTACATTTCAGGAAATGCAAGTAAAAATGAGTCGTAAACGACGCGAAAATGGTCCGTTATAAGGAGATCTCAGTACAGAAAGCTTCAGCCATTTGTTGGAGCTGCTTGGTGAAAGAAGAGCAATCTTTTCATTTTGCCTGCAGACTATTTTAGACGATGTATGTAAGGCAAGCCCCGTGCTGCGTGTCACATTTTTTTTTGGTTGTGGAGAGCACCATTTGCCTCATTGTGTGAGCGGACCTTTCTTCCGGGTCGTTAATGGATTTCTCACCGTTATGTATCAAAGCTTATATCTAATGATTAATGACTAAAGGAGGTGACACTTACCCAGGTCGAAAGCTCGTGTCTACCGGTAAACACATTACTGAGCAAATACGTCTGGGCTCCTCATTCCAGGATGCCATGAGAAAAGGGTATTGGACGCACATATCAAAACAACAAAAGACGAATTTTTACAGAAGCTAGCGGGAAGTGGGCTAAGTCGAAAACATAAAAGAAAAAAAACATATCACCTTCACCCTCATTTCAAACTAAGCAAAGGTGATTTCCTCGACACTTAATGACCACGAACATATTCACTAATCACTATACATGAGAGGACAAGTTTTTGCACGACAGGTCTCGAGTTCTTCCCAGTCTCCGCACACAATCAAGTAGTCGAATTCCATGTTCACTATACATGAAAGGACAAGTTTTTGCACGACAGGTGAGCTGGGCCTCTTTTCGGTGCCAAGTGCGAACATCTCAATTGAGAAATCGGAATATCTCGAGTTCTTCCTGCAGTCTCGGCACACAATCAAGTAATCGAATTCCATGTGCCCTCCCTTGGACCTCATTTTTTCGACTTGAGGTCTAGCTTTTTAGATATTCAGGGGGGAAGATTGTACGTGCCAATGGTTATCCTGCGAGCACGACCGCTGTCGATGGAACGTTTATACTCACGATAAAGTCATTCCAGTACAGTCATTTACAACCTCTCTTTTCCAATATGTTCGCGTCTTTCTAAACCAGACGTTGGTCAGTCAGTACGAAAATTATACCTACAGATCTTATTTTGATATTTTACTCAATGCAAATCAGGTGACAACAAGCCACACCCTACCTGCTCTATTGTTTGAGAATGATCCGATACATATTAGCGAACGTGTAGATATTCCATCTGAGGATAAAGGACTCGCAGCACGTTATAAACAGACGGAAGGTTCTGCTCTGTGTGACCTTTTCAGTCCCTTATTCGTCGATATTGTTGAACAGTCGAAGTATCTAATTTTTTGGGGGGTAGACATCCGTATTGTCCTACGACAAAATACCGAAGACTTTAGACTTTTAGCTGCAACAATCCTCCCACATAAACACGTCGTTCACCTCCCGAAAATTATTTTATATCTTCGCACAGCACAGGTTTCAGCGTTTTGCTAGGCATCGAGAGGCGTCTTCACACATCACCAGCCACGTACCTCCTCTGAGGTCTTGAGATTAAAACAAGAACGGTCTCTCCGGGTCTTTCTCATATTGTCTTTGATGGTCTATACTCTCATCGTGTTCCTTCCAAACTGAATGTGTGCATGGTGAAGAGCGAAGCCTTTCAGAGAAGTCGCCAACGTGATCCCTTCAAGTTCGAACACTTTAACCTAAACACCAGTGTTTTGGACGTGGGAGGGGCACAAACGAGAGAAGATTATGATTTCCCAAAAGACATATACATGAAAGCGTATATGAACCTTCTTTACCGACTGAACAAGAAGGATGTTCCTTTTCCAAAAGGAACATTTGCCAAAGACCATTTTCTCTTGTATTACACTCTGAATCCTGAGAGTGAGAATAATGCTTTGCGTCCCATTTTAACTGCTAATGTAAGGCTAACCCTAACGGGGGAGGGGGGGGGGGGGGGGGGGGTAAAGTTTGTAACGTGATGAAAGAGTTCGAGTTTTACGCATTCTTTTTTCGACATCGTTGCACACGCAATTTCTATAGAGGGGCCTTCGCCTGCGATGAAAGATACAGGCAAACTCCAAGATTAGGACACTACATCGTGAACACCGCTCCAAGAAAATCGGCGGGCGAGCATTGGGTTCGTGGTTTTTATTTCCCCAAAAACCAAGCACATTAGCTGCTGTTTTTTTATAGCTTTAAAACGTGTTTTATTCTTTTTTGTACGAGGAATTGGACGATTTTATTGGAAATGTTCAAAGATTCTACTACAGCAAGAAAAGGATTGAAGGCTCAACGTCAGCAACGTGTGGACTCTACTGCCTATATGTCAAAGCCCTCTTGTGTCGCGGAGTACCGCTTCAAGAATGCACAAGAAAGTTATCGTCGACTGTTCACGACTTGAATGACCGGGCGATACCAGTACTTGTGCGAAAGGAATTCGGGTTTTCTTCGAAACAAGATATGACATGCTGTAATGTGTTTTAACCTCTCAAGTGAAAAAAAATACATGTTTGTTCTTATAACAAAACAAATGAACATGTAGCGCAGTGTGTCAGTCGAACTGAAGACCTGTTTGTTGGTAGTCGGATACGCCACACACTACGCCACGTAATCAGACAGGTTCTAGCACGCAAACGTTTCTCAGTCTTGCGTCATACGCGCACGCGTGCATAGACAGGTGCGTGTCTGAAGGGATATGGGGACACTTAATTGTCGGAGACCCCATTTATTCAGAAAATTTATTTCGTTTTTTTTTAATAAAGTCTCACAGTACCTAACGTGCATATACAACTTAGAGATGATAGATGCCACAGTGCTTGACCAACCACATACGGTATGTCAACTTCTCTACAGACTTATGTGTCAATTGAGTAGAGACGGTCGCACAAGATTCCAAATGGACCATTGGATACGAAGCCCACGGTTGCCTTGTAATGTGAGTAAAACAGTTGGACGGACATAGCGCATGACTTCTTGATTCCTGATGTAGAGAAACGTTCCAGACAGAACCAGTTGTAAGGTGCAGTCGAAGGCTTCGAGTAAATCGGAGTTTTCACGATGTGTATTTTGCTCCAGGCAGAGGGCGATATCATCGATAGACCGCGCTGTCACTTCTGACACGCGGAAAGTGATCGTGACGGCATCTTGACACCCCTATTGTCTAAAGGTTTCTCGTAGCTCTCTTAATATGCTTGCTCTTGTCGATGTAGTTGTCCTTTATGGCAGCTGTTATGAGAACTTAGATATCCTCTCCACTTTACGAGGTACTCTTTTCCATTCGCCGTGCGACGTTATCTAAAGATTGCTTCAAGAGACCAAACTTTACTGCGCGTTATTCGGACTCTTCGAAGCTCAGATTCATAAAAAAGAGCTTAAGACCGGCTCCCAATTGTCTTCCCTATTTACTATATTGTAAACTGTACGATTTCTAAGCTTTATTCTCTCGACGAAAAACACCTCGTCAGAGAACGACTGCTTGCATTTCTTCAAAGCATGTCGATTCTTCAAAATCCCCACCTGCTTCCCGAAATCCCCGAAGGGGTAGAGCCTTGCGAAAAATTCGCTTCCGTTCCTTTCGTTCACGTCTATGGGGCGTGCTCCTAACGTGCGGTGAAAACTTTTGTTGTAAGCATTTACAAGCTTAGAAAGAACCTCGACTAATCGGCGCGCTTTTGCATGTTCGATGTACTTCAAGATGCGTCGCATTAGCGTTCTCTGAACTCGTTCAACGAGACTAGCTTTTTTGTCGCTGTACCTACGGTACAAGCGAATATTTCTTTTCAAAAGAAAGGCCTTAACTGTCTTACTCCATAATCCTCTACTCCTGTCAGTATGAAGCAATTTGCATGGCTTTAGCTTTTTAAACGCGAGTTTAAATGCTCGCACAATTTCATCCCGTCTTATTTTTTTCGAATTGGAAAAACAGCTAGCTTGTGAGAGAAGACATGGACGGTGAACATTAAATATTGAAACCCATCGTTGTATTTGATCATCTTTTGTATTTCTACGAGCTCAAACTGATACAAATCATGCAAGCCATACGCAATGGTTTTACGAAAAAATCGAGGATGCTTTATTTCTCCATACAATGTATAAGCGTCCGAACCTTCTAGAAAACCCTCAGCTTCTCTTAGACCTCCAACGCTGCCTCTTGCGAGTTTGTCGAATCCTCCCAAGGAACCTGGGTGATCACCCTTGGAGTACACTTGGTGGCGAACGACGTCGACATGAGCGCTTCCTTTTTCTTTGATGACACTCGACCCTGTACTTGTT
Source organism: Ixodes scapularis (assembly GCF_016920785.2). NCBI lineage: Eukaryota > Metazoa > Arthropoda > Arachnida > Ixodida > Ixodidae > Ixodes > Ixodes scapularis. The sequence goes on from NW_024609837.1 coordinate 12,557,737, forward strand.
CAAATCGAGATGCGTGTTAATCACCGATGAAATGTCCCCTCTCATCCAGGTAGGCTAACGATCGTACAGTTCGTACTTGAGCAGCTGGATTATGTAATATGTTCGATTCCTCGAAGGGTTTCCCGCGGGCAATGATGCAACCGTCCGGATCATAAGCGAGAACAGATCTCACCGTGTTGAGGAGTCCAAAAACCTTTCTGTGTTGCCTTCGAGGGAAGACAGCGACGATCTCGTTGTCCTTCGAATAATCCACTTCTTCGTCTAAAACGGGAGCCATCCCTCCTCGACGACGCACTTGGAAGCTCGAGTTTGGATCGCAGCTGCTGGTGGAGACTCAAACGAATTAGACAACACACGACCGCCCTTCGGCGACGGAACAGAGTCAGGGGAACCTCGTCGAATGGTGCTCGTGGCTTTTGCGACCAATCTCTTAAGGTGATCCTAGTTGATGACGTTTTTTAGGAAAGTTCTGGGCAGCCAATAGGGGAGCGACCAATTCGAAATTGGCTGGAACTTCTACTTACTTGGCTTTTGAAACTAAATACATCACGATGGTCGAGAATGTTTGAATTGGGGATCGGTTTGTCATCCAAAATGATCTGTAATGTTGTTGCGTCCCACGCTAACACGGGTCTTATGAGTCCTAATAAAGTACGAGCACTTTGCCTACACGTTTTTCCGAGATATTTCACCATGGTGTTATTGTTTTGATCAAATTCCTTAGTCTGTGACGGATGATCGCATGATTCGGCCGCATTTAAAAATTGAGGCGGATCGTCGTCTGATTGAGAAGAAGGAGACCTTAACGTAGAGCGAAGCACCTCTATTATCTGCTTTACTTTCACGTCGTCGGCTTCGGAATGTTTTAGGATGTCGGCGACTGGGACTTGAGTCGTTGCTGGGAGACGCGGCCGCACAATTGCTTTTAGTTTTACGTCTTCTACCCTAAACGGTACCAAGTGATACTTTCTGACTGACATTTAAACTCCTACGACCTTAGCGATAGCTCTATCTTCGAGTATAGAGATTAAACCTAATATGGCAGGCAGCAGCCACTCTAAGAAGCCACCGCGCTTAAGTAACGTATACGTTTTATATTTTTATAGGGTCTCCTTCGATCTGCTAGGCTACTTATAACCCGAGCAAACTTTTTTCGTGTGCTTTTTAAAACAGTCGCTTACAGCAAGGTTTCCCGCGCATAAATATAGGCAAATCTCGCGAATATTATCTAGCTGCTCTTTTTTGGTGTGCTTCAATATGGCGCGCCTTTCTCTGACCGTTTTTGCTTTTCCGAGTAAGTGCAGAAACCGAGCGTGGTTCTTGAGATGTTTCATTAGGTGTCGTAGACGATTTCTGGGCCTTCGTCAGGCAAATTGTTCGCCCTCACACGAAAGTTGTCGGGACAACCTTGCGACAAATCGATCAAAATATTAGTGAAGGATTTTTGACAAGCATACCAATAAACAGCCGGAAGAGTATGACTTTTATTCCTGCCAAAAAGCTGCCTTGAGAGGATTCGCATTTGGTGTGTGATCCTCGCAGACCTAAATAAAATGAGCCACGTGGAATTTGAACTTATGGTGCGATATAAAGGATCGTTAAGACACCAGTTTTGCGTAACACAAATTACTCTAGAATTCCAATGATGTGAAGCACCAACGAAAAACGCGGATATTTGTTTTAGTTTCAAGGGTTCGTTAGGAAATTGTCGAAGATAACTAAATTACTTTCATCGGGGTCCAAATTTTCGGAAATGTTCTGTGTAAACGCGATGTCTAGGTGATCCTTGAAAAAAAGGTTGTTCGTAGAAGTACACATAAAATGTATCTTCTGGCGGGTTATCGAACATCTTGTTTCGGAAACCGGTTAGCTTTTTCACCATAGTCGATTTGCCAGATTGAGACGACCCACTTATCATTATCTCGCTGCATGGTGGAAAACGAAACTTATCTGCTATATCCATCGCGTATGGCTGAAACTATAACATCCAAAGAGTCACGTGACAACCGTCAATATATATCACACAGAAGGAATCAGTGTTCATGGACGGGAGCGCTCGTTGTAAGTGCCTACCACACGGGACCTTGTCTTGATCCGATGCAGTCCTTTAAAAGGGACACAAAACTCAGTTATCCAGCGCTGCGTGAGTGTTGTTTCTTTGTGTGTATCTGTTTTGATGGTGTGTTGTCTGTTGTGCGCTGCGAAGTATTATCAGTTATCCTGTTTTCGTGTCTCTTTATTAAAGAACTTTGAGAGCTTCAACGTGGCTTCGTGATCGAAATTTATCCGATACTGGTGGCTTTCCTCTAACCAAGCGTCTAATTTGCTATATATTGAGAGGACATCGTCGCAGGTACAACGCTTTTCCTATGATGCAGGTGTCTTCACACTCGAGGCCGTACTCCCGCGATGCAAGGACATCCACCTCGTTTAGACACTGTCTCAAGTTCAGAGATCAACTCCTGTCCATGTTCACGCCCGCCTTTCTCGGGTAATCCGCTTTGGACCAAGCGCGCATTACAAGAACTGACTGGGGACAACGATAGACTAATGTCCTCAGAGAGGTCCACTTCTCGCGTGCAATTTCCGTACGGGTGCGAATGCGTCATGTCGAGACTGACGGCAAGCGCGGTTACGCAAAGAAAAATGAAAGACGCCTACAACTGCCTGTAATGCCGAATTAGAGCGCAGCTCTTGAGGAGGAGGAGCGGAAGGTACGAGGGGAAAAGTATGCAACTCCTTCCCTCCCCTCCTCTTTTCCTGCTCCCCTCCCATTTAGCGGCAAGTTTTAGCTACATTTCCAGCTAAATTCAGCGGAAAAATTCACCGCAAACTTTAGCGGGGAAATTCCCCGCTATATTTAGCGGGGAAATTTTTCTGATAAGTTTAACGGGCAAATATTTTTGCTAAATTTAGCGGGGGAAATTTTCCCGCTAAATTTAGCGTGGACTTCTTTCTGCTAAATATAACGGGTAATTTTTTCCTGCTAAATTTAGCGGGAAAATTTTCCTCCTATATTTTGCGGGGAATTTTTTTCCACTCATTTAAGCGGGGAAATGTTTCGGCTAAATTTAGCGGGGAAATTTTTCCGCTAAATATAGCCAGCAACATTTTCCCCTAAATCTAGTGGGGAACTTTTTTTGCTAAAGGTAGTGAGGAAAGTTTTCGGGGAATTTGTTTCCCTAAGTGTAGGGGGAAATTTTTTCCCTATATATAGCGGAGAGTTTTTTCCGCTAAATTTAGCGAAAACTTTACCTCCTCCTCTTCCTCCCCCGTGATCCTCGAGACGTCACTCGTGACGTCACACGTGATGTCTCATGCGACGTCATTAGGGAGTTTTCGTAGACCGCGTTTCCCCCTCCGCTAAGCCGTCCGCAACGAAGAAGCCGCTACTGCGCCTGCGCACCGATGGCCTTGGCTGTAGAGTTCTGGGTATCGTAGCGGGCTGAGGAGAGCGTTGCGGAACGGCGAAAACGATCTACGAAAACTCCCTAATGGTACGTTTACACTTGCGGATCCGCTAGCGAATCCGCCCAGCTTTTGCCGCTGGGGCGAAACGCAGGTACCCTGCCCCCTCCGCGGTAGTGCGTTGGCTACGCAATCAAGCTCACGACGTCTCTATCGGCCTTCGTGGTGGTCATGCACGGTGTCGAAAGCTTTCCGTAGTTCACGCGACTATCCTAGTGGGTAGAAAAGCTGACATTTCGGTCGATCAGGGGCGGGTTCCGACGTTCTACAGGCAGAGATTAACAAGGCAGCGAGCTTGGGCTGTGGCACCCGGAATAATCAACAAACTCTTTCCCGAACCAAATCACCGGTGCGAAGCCCGTTAAAATTACGAGTCAATTCTTTTCGCGGCGGATTCAAGTGACGGACGTGAACATCAAGTTTCTCCGTTGATTTGTCGAAAGCTAAGACTACAGCGCTAGGACTACAGCGCCTTGGATGTCTCACCAGCGACAGGTGCCATCTTGTTTCGGAAGTCACTGACGTCACGTCAGCGTCGCGTTGTGATTGGTTGCAGCTTTGCGGTTCGTGAAAGCGGTTGGGAGAAATCGGTCCCGAAGCGGTTGGCAAAAACGCGCTCCAACCGCTCGATCCTATACTTTGTCTCATCCTACGATGGACTAAAGGCCAAAGTCACTGGCCGCCAGGACCAATCACATTATACGCTAAACTATTTATAACATGCCTTCCTTTCATCAGGGGTGGACAAATAATGCGCCGAACCCAAAAACGCTGTATCATTTCTATTGCTTCGACACTGCAAACAGTTTGTACGTCGCGGCTTTATTGCAATGTAAAATTGTTGAGTCACTCACTCCCATTCGATTTGAACCACTTTCTGTCCATCCTCATCAGTGATCCGAAACGCGGGCACTGATAAGTGCATCAAAGCCCAATACCACGCAATGTGTAAGTGGCTCGTGATTGGATCTGGCGGTCTGTAGCTTTTTCCTTTAGTCCATCGTAGGGTGAGACGAAGTATAGCCGCTTTGCGGTTGAGAACGCGCGGATCCGCTTTGCGTTTGCGGATCCGCTTCCAGTGTGAACGCGCCAGCTGTGCTGTAAAAATCCCATTGCGAGAAACCTCGCGTGTCTTGATTCCATAATGAACGTTCGCGCGGACTCGGGCCTGTACGTCTAATAAATTAACTTGCCGTTAAAAGGAAGCTTTTATTACCCCCTCCCGAGTATTTTCTGATGTCACGACGAGTATTTTTTTTTTCTCGCGGTCTGTCTAGTTTAATAGTTCCTGTCCAGACATGAAAAACCATTTTTTTTACAGCAATCTGTTGTTTTTTTGTTTGTTAGACGAGCACGTCGTTAATTTTTCTCGCTAGCGGCCCATCTGCTGCAGCCGTCGTCGACTCTAATTCGAGCTTTGTTTCCTGCACAGTAACAATAAAACGAGACAGACCTCGTTTTGAGTTGGTACTCAAGGAGACGAGTAAAAGTACGCTAATTTATTCTCTAACGTACGTGCACATCCGTTCCTGTCACTGCTTAAGCTATTAAAAAGATTTATGCGTTAAGCTATCGTGTATGTCTGACCTGCACGTGGAGCGTTTACGTCACTGCGAATGGCCAGGATGATTCCACTTCCTGCAAGAAAGCACGCTCCGGTTGTTGTTTTCACTACCCGGGTTCTATAGAAGCGCCAAGCCTCCGCACCCTAATTCACGACCTAGGTAAGGGGCAACTCGTTTATGTCAGTATTGAATATAAGCCTTGATAGATATCCGTGAGAAGTTCACAAACGACCAGGAAAGAAGGTCGGCTCACATAATGAGGCAAATGGTGCAATCCAGAGACAGAAAAATGTGACACGCGGCATGGGGCTTGCCTCACATTCATCGTCTAAAACACGGTGTCGAACCGGTCATTATTTCGGTTCGGTTCGGGTTCGAGTTCAGTAGCATTGTATTTTGTTCCGGTTCGGTTCCGGTTTAGGGTAGCGCACATAGTAGGGAGTTTTAGTAGACCGTGTTTCCCCCTCCGCTACGAAGAAACCACCACTGCGCCTGCGCGCCGATTGCCTTGACTGTAGAGTTCCGGGTAGCGGAGAAGCTTAGCGGAGGGGGAAACACGGTCTACTAAAACTCGCTAATATCACTCCGGTTACCAGTTTTTATTAAGCGCGAACCGGTTCAAACAGGTTCCTAACTCGGCCTTTCAATATTGATCGAGAACTTCCTGCAGCCTTTTCTTGGCACGAGATACTTCCCATAGACCCATCCCAAAACTTCTCCCTCTTCAGGCAGATCTGAAAATCCTGCACGTGAAATGCGCAAAAGACACCATTATTGCGGCAAGGCTATTCCTTGTATCATGCTGTTCTTAAGTGAGCTATATATAAGCGATCGGCTTGCCATTTTTATGGTATCTTTTGCACACGCAGCTATGCAGTATTTCAAACTCTGTCAGAAGAGGGCGTAATTTCCGGATGGGTCTATAGACTTTTCGAAAAAAGAGCTTGTGTCCGGTGCCATCGTTAGTGTTCGCGCAGATAGCGCGTGTTTTGCTCGCTTCCCAAAGCGACCAACACGCACGTGTTCGTCGCTTTGTAGAACACCCACCGTGTTTTACATAAATTGTTCTACTTACTAGATTCCCAACGAACAAAAACACGTGCGGAAGATGTTAGTCTCCAAAAATAGCAAAACAATAAAACCCACCAAAAAAGGCAACAACCCTGAGTCTCAACTGGGCAGCCCTCCCCAGATCCTCTCCAGAAGGTGTCGGTGGCTTCTTCGCACGCCAAACAAAACAACTCTTAATAGTCAACAAAAACTCGAAAGTAAAGCCACAAAGTAGGGGCGGGGGCCTAATTTGTTTTATCGTGTACCGAAATACACTACTGGCAAATTCTTTCGAGTTTGCTTATATTGGTTAAAGTGTGGGGATCCTGGATGATTTCGGCACATTCTACGAGAGCCCTAATCAAACATCTTTAGGCTGTTAGCTTCATTTCACGTGTCTTAGCTTACGGCTTATGTACCATAATTTTAACATTGCCTTTTGGCACAACGAGTCGATGTGGTAATTCCACCTAAGATCAGATGTCATAGTAATACCGATATATCTAAAAAATTAAACCTGTTGAAGAGCAATATTATGTAAAGTGCATGAAAGAAAAAAAATTACTTTTTTTTAAATCATGGTTTAAAAAAAAAATATTATATATTTTCCCTGTTCGGCACCAATTTCCGATTGTCTCAAGACTTGAGTTGGGGGTCTCTTGTTCTGCATTGTTATTTATATCATAAAATATCATCCGGTCGTCTACAAAGAGGCGAAAATTTATGTTTTTATTATGTTCATAGCTTATTTACGTACACGTACAGATTCCATGTGGTATGCCCGAGCGCTTCGGTAATGGTGCTTGTATGGCGTCTCAACAAAATATACCATCCTCCCTCCCGCCCTCTCGCGTAATGCCGAATGAACCTTTCAGGCATCTTAAATACAAAATAAATATATAAATAAAAAGGATGTGAGCATTACATATATTAACCAAGCCGACAAGCCTTCTCGACAACCAATAACATTTGCTGTCCCGTTCGATATCGACCGCCTGAAACACGATACTTTGGTACCGTAACCGTCGATATAAGCTGCTCCTCGGCGCAGAAGAAAAAAAAAATGCAATACGGGACAGGTTACTGACCGCGTTCGAGACACCGTATTTCCCAGACAGCCGCACTGTAGTAGAAAAGAAAAACATTTCTAGGCCCTTAGAAGTCACGCCACATGTGGAGACGCAGCTGCTCTGTCGCCCACAGACTGACATCCGAGACGCAGCCTGTGCAGATGTATTAATCCAAAGTATACGTGCTACCTCGCTTGTAGATATTCGAGACTCTGAGATATGAAGTATCTGCTTTCTTTCTCTCTCTATGTATGTTTGTATACAAACTTTTTTTTTTTTTTTTTTAGGACAGCAATTTTGTTTTGCTAAGATTCGCAGCAGATACCCGCCGGCAGTGTTGCCAGATTGGGCTATACATAGCCAAGTTGGGCTACATTTCTTTTTCTAGTAGGCGTCAAACATTTTTGGTGGCTATGTGGCTATTTCTAATGATGCAGCAAACTTTAGTCGAAACCTCAAGTTCGACGTCGAACTTTTAGGTTCGATTAGTTAATTTTCGAACTTCTTATCAGCACCAAAAAAAAATGTTTTCTTTTTTGGCCAGTCGAGAGAAGAGAGAGGAAGGAGAATGGCTTCAAACTTCAACAAACTTTGGGGTTTTCGCAATGCGCAGTGAAGCAATGCTTGCAGGGTTCAAGCGGTCTCCTCACAGCGCAGTGGAGCAAACCAAACAGATTGCACTATTACCACAGGCCCAGTAAGTTGGTAGCGCGTCTCGTACCCTGACCCAGACTGAGCTCTCCAAACGCTTCTTTGGTGCCCATTGTGAGAATTCTTAGGCACCCAAGTCCGCAGCTTCACCGCTAAACAATAGACTACCTTCCAGTCGTCGCCCACCCCAAGAAAAGACAACGCAATTATAAATAGCGTGAACCGGAACGGGGAACACTCATATTATACACAAAGAAAAAGAGACGGGTGGGATATTGGTACAGACCTTAGATATTGGGGTTCTGGTTTGAAACTCCCAGGGTTCTGACTGTTCTGGTTTTGTATTCTGTTCTTTTTACTGTAGGATCATATCTCCCGGGCTTCAAAATAAAACTGTCTTTGTGTGTTTTGTATTTCTGAAAACTTACGAAGGAAGGTTCAGTGCTAACAGATTTTCATCATTCCGAAACATTTTTTCTTTTTTTAATCTGGGGCGTCTGGGCCCGCATCTGGGGCTTGAAAAAGGGTATGTAACGTGTTTTGTATGTGTATGAAAAATTGTCAACAAAAGGCTTATAAATAATTGTTTTAGTATTGGCTATTTTGGCTATAATATTTTTACGGCTTTGGCTAGATTTGGGCTAAAGCCCCAGCCGTTTGGCGGTCTTTTGGTGGGACCACCTGGCAATACGGATTTACCCGGTGTCCTTCGTCGTGTAGGGCCACCGTAGCAACGTGACGCCGCAACGTCACGTGACATATCATAGTGTCACGCGACGTAACCTAACACCGTGACGTTCAGCGGGAAAAATATTCCGCTAAATTTAGCGAGAAAATGCCTGTGTGCAGTGTGACTCTGTGTACAGCAAAGTTTGCAGCGGCTGGGCTGTCCGGCCGGCAGTTCATTTGTGTTATAGCGTGACGTAGTAAGTTACCGCGTGATGTATCGCAGACCAATCGGCGCGTGCCGTGCGATACCATTATCTGTATATAAGCGCCGCACTTGAATAAAGCCACGCTTCTTTTCTGTTGGAAGACTGTCCTGCCAAGTTAGTACAATTTGCAAAAAAAAACGGCAAAAAACCGTAATATTTTTTTTTTGTTTTTTGTTTGTTATCATATTGTTTTTTTGACACAACCTTTATTCTCGATATGGCGAACGCTTCTACCAAAACGCGCCTCTCTGCGCACACAAGGGAAGGCGTAGCAAAAAATTGAAGGCGTTGATCGCGTCTTCAATTGTTTATTGTTTACCCTTTAGAGGATAAACAACACCTCCGCGGTGAATTTTTAAGTTTCTTTTTTTCTTCGTTTATTTTAGCCCTTTGGTGGTTGTTAGTCGGACAAAAGCAAACGCGCTGTTCGAACTATTTTCTATCCTCTTCATTGCACACTGAGACCTCGTTCGTAACGAACCGGTAGATTTCCGACGGCCGTAGGAAAGTCAAAGCAGACGGTGCAACGACTAGCAGACGACGTCCTTTCCGCCACCACCACCCACCCGGAGTAATCCTCCAATCAGAGTTCAGCGCCATGATGTCTGCGCGAGGAGCAGGCAGACTTGCTCGCCGTATACACATTTGCGAGTATGTCGTCGGGGGGAAGCCGTCTTGCTCCCTTGGGGTACGCTCGGGCGCGCCATAATCCGAGTACCACGCTGCGTCGTAATCGGATTATGACGTGCCCAAACGTACCCCAACTGGCCAAGATGGCGGCCCCCTGACTCCGTACTCGCAAACGTGTTGGTGGCGCTGCTCTCGGCACGGCGCATGTGCGCTCTTCACCTCACGCGAATCTGATTTCTACGCATGCGCAGTTCCCACAACTAAAACGGGCAATCGACGGCTTTTTTTTTTTTGTCTTTTTTTTAGCAGCGACGCGATTCGCACCGCTATATTTGGCTTCCAGTGACGTCACACCAGCCGCCATTGTGGTGATTTCGCAACTGGGTGCGTACCTTCTGCACAGAAAGGTTCCCACTTCCGAATTTAATTTTTCTGTGCAAGAACAATTAAGAATAACTCGGAATGACCACCGGGACGGGGCAATGAAGTCACGTGCAAGCCACATATATATATAAAAAAAATGTCATGTCTTGCCGGCATTGGTTGATATTTTTTTTTTTTATAGAGCGCCGAGAGTTTGAATTTCTAAACGAAAGCCCAGCATGGTTCCGAGGATTAAAAGGAACTATGATTTGAGTGGTCCTACGGTCCAACGACCCGTTCATCCAATGACAGAATATACACCAACACCCTCGCGGTGGGGGGGGGGGGGGGGGGGGGGGGGGATGTGTGAGAATAAGCAAACCCTGCAAACCTGATCGCCGCTCGTTCAATCTTCGAGAACGCGTCATCATCTTCGCGCAAAGCCGCGTCGTGTGTAACCGAAAACTGCTCCGTTTCGCCTTGTGATGAACCGTAAGAAACGCGGCGAGCCATCAGGGCCAATCCAGAGGCATGCGAGTGTCACGTACGGGACCTTTGCGGAGGGGCGGAGCGTAGCATAGTCACGTGTTACGTTGACAAAGTGGGAATGGCTGGGATGACAGGTAGCTTCCACTGCTGTCTATTGCAGGGCAAAGCGGAGCGCAGCCCATACTAGGGGTAAATGGACTAACAGCACAACCAGTGGGAGAAAGAACACGAGAGGAATCAGAAAGAAACATGAACATGGTCTCACTCTCCTGGTTGGCTGCCCTGTGCGGGGAAAGAGGAGGGGAGGGGGGGGGGGAGAAGAAGAAGAGGTGAAGGGATACGCAAACTGGCACACAACACCTAATAGGAAATAAAAATACGCTCGCGCACACAGATCACTGAACACACTGATTAAGTTGTGCTTCTTAAACGCAGAAGTTGGGATGCGTTTCCTTTGGGAAAAGCGGAGGAGCCTCTGTGACCTTGGTTTCTCTGCGAGGGTTATTCTATCTGAAGAGCACAACTAAAAGCAAAAACGAACAAACAAACAAAAAGAATTGGGACGGTTCGATTTCAGTCCCGGGAGTGCACTTCCGGGAGTTTTCTCTTTCGATGTCGTAGAGCGTCCAGTCGCGCAAACAAGCGAGTAGTTGTTACGCTCAAAAAACCGTTCCCAGAACAATTCTAAGAAAAAGCAACCTTTCGCTCACCGTCAAAAAACACCACTGAGGTATTCCGAAAAAGAAAGAAAAACATTGAACAGCTTTTGTTTCAGTTTTTACACGCAAGCAAAAAGGCACTTCGTCCTCGTCCAATTTGTTCCAAGTATGAAGAAACAGTAAGTAAACAGGCGAGCTGGTTGATGTTACACATTTTGGACGAAACCGGAAACAACGGACGAAGAAGTGAACAAACACAAAACGTCTCAAACGCAGTTACAAAACTTCATTGACACAACCTTTCTACGAGTTGCGTCACTTTCGCCCTGTTAGTAGTTTTTATTCACGATAATTTAAAAAAAAATGATTGCGTAGCATTTTTGTTCATTTCAATTTAGACGTGTTTTTTTTTTCCTCCTCTTATATCTTAGGTGGTAGCGTGGCGCCGTACGTCAACACTTTTTAAAGAATATTTTTATTTATTTTAGGTTTGTTGTAAAAAGAAACATGTTTTTCGAACATTGCTTTATGTAACTAAATTTGAACGTCTAACTGTATGTTAGGATTGCAGAGAGCGGTACTTCAATTGATCGGTGTTGTAAACGCTGCTTTTTAAAAAAAATGAAAGCCGTTTACAACTCCCTGTAACGCCGGATTAGAGCGCAGCTCCTGAGGAGGAGGATGGGAGGGTACTGAGGGATATGGGATGGAAGGCTACTGAGGGATAGGTGACTCCCTGAGGTCACGTGACCTCAGGGGGGTTCACGTGACCTGAGGGGTTCACGTGACCTCAGCAGGGTCACGTGACCTCAAGGATGGTCACGTTGCATGAGGGGGTCACGTGACCTAAGGGGGTCTCAGGGGGTCACGTGACCTCAGCAGGGTCACGTGACCTCAAGGAGGGTCACGTTGCATGAGGGGGTCACGTGACCTAAGGGGGTCTCAGGGGGCCACGTGACCTCAGGGAATAACCCTCATGACCCTCGTGAGGGTAACCCTAGTAAGGGTAACCCCTCGTGACCCTCGTGAGGGTAACCATCGTGACCCTCGTGAGGGTAACCCTAGTAACCCTTGTGAGGGTAACTCTCGTGACCATCGTGAGGGTAACTCTCGTGACCCTCGGGGTAACTCATAACCCTCGTGACCCTCATGAAGGTAACCCTCGTGACCCTCGTGAGGGTAAGCCTTTTGAGGGTAACTAACCCTCGTAACCCTCAAACTCCTCGTGAAGGTAACCCTCGTGAGAGCAACCCTCGTAACCCTCACGAGGGTTACGAGGGTTACTCACGGTTACGCCGACGGCGACGCCGACGGCGACGGCGACGCCGCTCAAGCCGGAAACGGGCGCCTTAGAGCTGTGCTCTAAAACTAATTGAGTTCCGGTTATGGTTCCCCTATTTAAAATGTAACAAAGTTACAAGTAAAGTTACTACTCAGTCAATAAAGCTAATGAAATTACACTTTTATCCAAAGAAGTTTTCGATATACATTAGACTACAAGCGAGTCACAAGTTCATAATGAACTTTTTTTCAGATATTTTATCACAATTTAAAATGAAAATAAAAAGGTGATAATCCAGGGTACCTAAGCTGCGCCCCAGGGAAGTGAGCTCCTAAGAGACAAAAACAGGCCCCTAAAGTTCAGATATCGGCCTTGTGCTGACGTATAGATGAATTTGAAGCAATTTTAAATGTAACCGAGATGATTTTAGAAGTTATCAAAAAGCCAGAACTAAGTTATAACGAAAACTAGGCTACCATAGTAACTCAATATTGCAACTAGTTACAATAACTTTGTTGATCGTAATCTGATACTTTGCAAGTTTGGTCACACTGTGTACAGTCGCACTGAATGCATTATGAGCAAATGACAAGCGGGCTGTAAGCCAGTTAAAGCTTTTTTTATTAATAGTTTTTTTTTCTTAGTTACATTTCCCGGCAACCTTATTTTGATCTGGAGAGTTTACAATATGAATAGAAGTATAAACAAGAGAAAGGCCGCAACTCACTTCTATTACAGTTTTAAGAAATGCGCGGAAATTCGAGAGAGAAAGAGAATAAATTAATGTCGTGTAGAGATAGGCAGCGTTAAAAACGGCAATGTTCAAGGTTGTTCGCCCGGCACAACAGCCGTTTGGTAATACGCGATACTTTTAGTGCATGTGAACTTGCACCGTGCTTCATCAAAGCGTGATACGGCCACTGTACTAATACATTAGCGAGTTTTAGAATAGGGGGCCCCAGAGCTTTGGGTGCCCCAAACAGCTTGGGGCGCCCCAGTGTGCTTGCGCAGAACTTCTGCGCATGGGCACTGGGGCGCCTCAAGCTGTTTGGGGCACCCAAAAGCTCTGGGGCCCCCTATTCTAAAACTCGCTATTGTTTGTTATTCTGGCTGGGCATTAATAGCGAACAAAGCGCATTTCATGAAGTACGTGGTCGTCGTGACCTTCCCCATTTCCCCGTTTTTTATTCGTCTTGCCTATTTCGTCTCGGGGATCGGTGGCCGAGTGGGCTAGCGCAACAACGACCACGTGGAGCGAAACCTCGCGATGCAGAACCCAGGGATCCTGGGTCTAATCCCCACCCCTGCCCGTTTCAATATGAATGAGCATTGTACCGGTGCGCCTTCGCTCATCACCACTGCGTGGTGCACATTAAAGACCCCAGGCTAGCGGTAGTACTGCACTGGCTAAATTTCTCATCTACAGCTGGGAGACTCGTCGCCCGTTGAGGTAGACCAAGTTCTAGGCTGTATAAACATACACATAACATTCATATATAATTGGTTAGGGTTTTAATATTCGAGTCAACCGTCACCAAGAAAGCCGATGTGAATTGCACCGGCTGAAACCTCTTGTAAGCTTTTATAATTCCCAGTACCTGCATCGCAGGAGAACTTCGACCGTGATATATCGTTTTCGTAGCGAAAAACTACGAAAAACAGGTTTGTGCGGTCTTTATTGTAAGCTGTGCAATCGCAGTAAAATAAGCGTACGCGGGTTTAAAAACGATACTTTAAACGAGCCTCATGGAAATCCAGACTCAGCCATAAAATGCACGTGACCAAGCTTTAAGTAAGACATAGTTCAAAACGGAGACACGGAAATGGAGGCAGAGGACAACCTCACGCCTCAATCATCATGTCAAGCTGTCATGCGTACAATGTACGACTCAATATATCATTCTGGAGATACGAGGCGTTCCCAACGTCTGCTTGACGTATTATATGACTATACGATGTGCGGCACGTAAAATATCACTCACGAATAAAAAAAAAAAAAAAAAAAAAAAAAAAAAAGTCGATGTAAATTTGATTTTTTATTTCAGAACGAGAAAAGAAGGCAGGTGGAAACCAAAGCAAAGCACGTTATGAGCTTCTTTCGAGTCCGTTTTATTCCGTGTTCTAAACGCCCTGTGTTAGGATAGAATGAATCATGCAGCGTAAATCGAAACAGCACCCAGCCTCGCCGCGCGCTGCAACGTGGGATAGCCGTGGGGCCCCATGGGATTTTTCCGAAGAAGGCTATTAGCGCGAAAAAGAATTCGGCGCTTTTCTTTCCTGTTTTGTTTCTGTGTTACTCACAAAAGTGTTTGTGAGCTTTAAAATTTACTGCCTAAATTGGTGTTTCGGTGGCGCCCTCTTATGGTTCCTAACACTGACGTCACAAGTTCGATGGTGCGTAAAAAGTGCGGTTGAAGTCATCACGTTCCTCAATCAACCCCGTCAAAGTTGAGAGTCTGACTTTGTTCTGATTTCAATCGATGAGAGCAGAACTCATCCTACTGATGACGTCACAGTGAGCGTTTGACCAATTGTAGAAGGCCGATGACAGCGACGCTTCAGGTCGCGCGCGTCGCCAATTCACCCTTAAGCTGCGACTGCAACCAACGCCACGAGCACGAGAGCTCGTGATGACTCCTTCGAAGCGTTCTCGCGCAGAACGACAGCTCGCGCTAGAGATGCATGTCTCAAATCGAGGAGCGCGGGATAGCTCGCGCTTGTGACTTTGGCTGCACTCTCAGCTTAAAGCGTGTTTCACATGCAGCGGTTTTGGCCCTAGAGCGGCGGGATTTCTGCCGTCGCGGCGCTCTGGCCAGCACCAGCGGTTGAGCGGCACGAGCGCCGCGACGGCAAAAATCGCGCCGCTCTAGGGCCAAAATCGCTGCATGTGAAATACGCTTAAGAGTGAACGAAGTATAGTAAGCTTTATGATAGCCTAGCTCTTCCATAAGACAAAGAACAAACACTGACAATCATCTGCTATGGCCACTGACAAGGTGAAAAAGGCAGGGAGGAGGTTCAGTTGTTCTGCCTATAAGGAGTATTCACTGGGCGCCATATTTGTGGGTGCTGTCTAGAGCGCATGCTCAGAACGAGCCCACATTAATAGGCTGCTAAGACCGGCACTCTTGAGGGTGCAGAATCCACGTTACAAAAGAACTGTGGAAGCTAGCCATCAGCACGCGCTCAGCATTTGCGCACACATCTATGGCCGCCAGTGAATACTTCCTATAGCGCGAGCTTGCCACGTTCGACAACACCTCGGCATCTCGTGCGGCGGCGGAAGCATGGTGGAAGGCACGGAGCGCATGTTTACGGCAGGGTGTCCAAAAGACTCTCCTTGCCGTTCTTATTCCATTGGCGACTGCAACTACCCTCTGTACAAGAAGAACGACCGAAGATCAAGAAGCTCACCTGTGGCACGCTACAGAGGAGACTGATAATCCAAGCCCAGGAAAGCATTATCTTCCCACGCCGTTGCGCGTCGTTCACCTTGAGAGGATGCAGTACGGCGAAGTAGCGATCCAGGCTGATGCAAACTAGGACCATGGACGAGAGGTAGGGTCCAAATGCCCTGAGCACCTGCATCAACTTACACATGGCGTTTCCCGCCCTCCACTGCACAGTCAGTCTCCAGCCGACCTCGAGCGGAATCATGACGAAAGTGACGATGAGATCTGCGACGGCGAGGTTCAGGATCATCAGCGTGATCCTGGACTTTCGGTGCCTCTTGCTCAACAAGCTCACGAAGACCGGCACGTTGCCGGCTGCGGCCGCGACGAAAAGCACAGTGTAGACGATGACCTGCACCAGCGACTGGGTGTTGAAGGTCAGTTCTTCCGGGAGGAGCTGGTCAGGACTGGATATGTTGTGGAAAAAGTCTCCCCGTTGGTCTTCTGTAGAAGTGTTTATGCTGTGACGAAACTCGTAGGCAGCTTCGAAAGGAATCGCCATTGTCGAACAAACAATAATCACTCTGTGCAATCGCGCAACTGGTGGCAATAATGGTTTGAGCAGTCTTGTGTAGGTCCGGATCAAACAAAAGTTGTCAGACTCTTCCGATGCCTGTGGCGTTGAGGACCTTGCGTGCTGTTCTTGTCGCCGTGAGTTCTTTAAGAAGTAAAAGAATCCTCCAGTTTTACACTAAGGTTTCACAACCATCTTGAGGACGAGTTGTAGGTCATGCCTCGTTGGCGGCTTTCCACCATATCCAATGTAGTCGCTCCAGCGGAGCGCCGCTCGGTCACAAACGCTGACGCATGATTGCCGAGTCATCACGCTCCTTCTTCCAACTTCCCTTAGACTGATGACGCAATAATTTCGATGTAAAGTTTCGAAGGCGATGGAAGAACTCCGTCGAATTTGCGAGGCGCCGATGCTCAGGGTATTTCACAAGTGCAACTTAGAAGTTCAGAGTCTTCGCGCCCGAGACTCTCAGACAGAATCATGTTGCGAGATTATGAGGGAAGGTGGTATAAGGTGACGGAAGACACTCTTAATGGGTGTCTTAGGGAATCTTTTTCCACCGCTCAGATGTTTTCCAAGGAAATCTTCTTCCAGAATAAGCCGTGGACATCTTCAAGACTACCACTCGGAGCCAGCGCACGGCCCGGAGTTCAAACCGCGACTGAATGAAAGGCGCGAAACGGTCCCAACACGTGATCCGGCGGGAAGCTGAGAGAGAAGGATAAAGAGAGGGCGAAGGAAAGTAGAAGGAAAAAAAAAAGAGGGGGAACAAGTGGGTCCGCTGCGCCGTAGCGTCGAGGATCTCCACATGCTCATCGATTTTGTCAAGTAGCGACATCTAGGGACGATGGAGCACTCTCACTCCTTTTTGCGATGTTGCATGCTCTTGGGAATCCTTTATCAACATCATGAGGCCATGAAAAGCTGACGCCCATAATTTATATTCAACGTAGCGCAGGCCGTCACATCTCGAGGCTGCGCCGTTGATGCTACTATGAGGATGAGATCTTTTGAGGCAGTGCACGTTTTTGGTGAAGGTCACTCGGAAAATACCTAACCGTGAAAACGAGACGCGAGAGCCAAATGCCAAGTTGAAACGCAAAACTGCTACGACTGTGAGGAAGCAATACACAGCGTCACCGCCTCAGCAGGGTCCACTCGTGGGTGACGGTGATTGACTGGCGTAAGCGATCACGTGACCATAGCGACAACCAAGGGCGTCCTTCTGGGAAGTGGCGGTATGAGCTTCGAGACGTAAACCACTGCACCGAGATTTACCGGTCCAAAAACGTATTCCTCGTATGACAATCTTGTGAGGTCGATGGTAAAGCTTCGCACTGAAGCTTTTTCCCCGCTCTATTATTTCTTAAAAATAGAAAAAAACATTGTTATTACGATGATGATCAAACATCTGTCCCTCTTTCACTTTCTTGCTTAACACTAACCACAATACAAAACAAGAAACAGCAATGTAGTGATCTGTTTGTGTCTTTAAGTGTATTCATTATTTCCTCGTTCTTTAACCCTCGAACAACTGGTTGAAAACGGAATGTCTGAAACTATTGAAGGAATGAAATAGATGAATACTGACATCTGTCCGACTTCAGAACGAAATATGCCAATGAAGACAAAACAAGAAACTTGACGGCGAAAACTTACTGTTTATGTTCACTCGTTCTGTTTGTGTTTCAAGGAGAATCTAGTGTTTTAATTATTGAATGTCGAAGAGCCTCTCTTTTTACGAACGTTTGTTTTCTTTCTTAGATAGCGCAACTCAATTAATCAATGAGAAAAAAAAACTTGTTACTGAAGTCGTGTTGACAGTAAATGTTTTTGTTTCTTTTTTCTTTAAAATTAAAATGAAGGCACAAAAAACTCGAAAAAAAACAAGGGTAAAAAAAATTATGTTATTGTCCTTGTGTTTCTTTTTTTTTTTTTTTTTTTTGGTATGGGGGATCGATGGCCGATTGCGCTAGTCCCACAGCAGCTCGGAACACGGGGAGCGAAAGCTCGCGCTGCAAGACCCAGGGATCGCGGGTTCAATCCCCACCCCTGCCCGCTTCGTTTTGGATCAGCATCGTACCGGCATCTGGTGGTTTAACCAGTACTGCGTGATGCATGTTAAAGACCCCAGGTTAGGAGTGGTACAGCACTGGCTGAATGTGTCATCTACAGCGGGGACACCGAACGCCCACTATGGCTAACTTCCCGTTCTCTAAACGAACATGCTACACATTTTTTTTTAATGTGAAAGCTATTTCTTGGAGCGGAGCCAGTGGCGTCTATAACCGCAAAAAAAAAAGAGAAAGAAATGCCTATTATACTATTGGCTGAGCAAAACGGCTCCTAGATAGCCATTGGCGGCCACTTGACACAGCGCGCGCTCGGCCGCCGCTCTCGCGGCAGGCGTTGCCGGAGGGCTGCGGCCGCGCCACGAGAGCGTGCGCTCGGTCGCCGCTCTTGTGGCAGGCGTTGCCGGAGGAGTGTGTGTGTGTGTGGGGGGGGGGGGGGGGGGGGCTGCGGCCGCTTCACGATCACGCGCACTCGGCCGCCGCTCTTATGGAAGGCGTTGCCAGAGAGGGAGGCTGCGGCCGCTTCACGAGAGAGCGCGCTGGCCGCCGGCCTCAACCTCGGCAGTAGTGAAACGTGGCTAGGGTATTAGGAAGCTACGCTTAGGGTGCCGGCACTCCGTTTCCGGATCTGCTAGTGGGCGCCGCCATCTTACTGCTTAGTGCAGAACAGACGCAACTGTCAATTGTCACAATTCAAAAATGCGACTTCCTTAGCTTTAGATGCGGTATTAGGAAGCTCCGGTCATATCGTCTAGCATTGTTGCTAACTGTCTGAACATTTCTGGAGGACGAAAAAGCGTTTCCTGCGATATCAGATAAAGCATCAGATAACTGGCAACCATGATTTTAAGCACTAAGATGGCTGAAGTGTAGTTTCTATAAAGCGTAGCTTGTTTAGTGGCTCTACTCACAACTATATGTTTACTGACAAGAAAAGAAAGAAGAGGAAGGAATGATCCACCCAAGACACGGGCATCTACCACCAGCAACGTGAATGACAGTGGCTCGTTCATCCACGCTCGTGCGGGGCCTTCACTGTCTTGTGTAAAAATTCTCTTTCCTTCTTTATAGCGTCACTAATTCTACTCTATCAAACAAGGAAAGAGAATTCCTACACCGGACATTGAAGGCACCCTCACAAGCCTGGATGAAAGGGCGACTGTCATTCACGGGGCTGGTAATAGATGAACGTGTTCGGGGTGGATCATTCCTTCCTCTTCTTTATTTTCTTGTTAGTAAACCTATATAGTTGTGAGTAGCGCTCTTCTCTGCCCTGTTCTTCATCTCATCTCTGCTGTGTGCGCTAAATACCTCGACATGTTACCAATAAAGGTATGCGTCCCCGTATAACTTTTGCACAAATTAACGTGGAATTCTTCTCGCTCGAGTCGGTTGCACATATCGTGATAATCACGTAGAAGAATGTGCGAGATACATTGTCTGCATAGAATATATACGTAAGGTCGGCTCATCCCTGAGTGTGCTCAGGGCGGATCCGCGTTTTAATCGGGTTAAGTAGCGCTAGGTGGGATAATTGGACCTCTCGCCCGTGAAATTATAATTGCAACGCGGGTGAGCTCGGATAAGAGGCGACATTCCGCTCGCGCGTTCCTCTAGGGTGAGGATGGGTCAAAACATTAACGATGGCGGGATATAGAGTTGGCTGCACGGCGCATTTGTAAATGAAAACGTTGCGAGTTTTTAGACAGCCGGAAGATAGTCAGCCCCAGTGTGGGCGTTTGGTGTCTCACCTGCAGATGGAAAATTTAACCGTTGCAATACCACTGCTAGTCTTTAGCATGCATCAGGCAGTAGTGATACACGACCGCACGCCGCTGCTTATCCAGATCAAAATGGGCAGGGGTGGGGACTGAACCAATACCAAAGACAACGCCTACTCGCATGAAATCATCGTTTGTGGATCATCGACCCGGTTTAAGCGGCAAACATGCGTCGAATTTCGAACCTTCTGCCGCAACAACGACTTTTTTTACGGCGTCTTTCGACACCGAAAGAGTCGTCCGCAAAATATACATTCGATTCTGATCCGGCATAGGTAGTATAGAGTACGTGAGATCCCTTACTCGTGAAGAGTTGCGTGGACTTTGGCGAACCAGGCGCTGCGTTTACCTTCGAGCACGGTGTATGTCGCTACTACGTGTGCTTTTGACTTCCTTTGTTTGTGTTTTCCGTAAGTTGCGCACACGGGGATGGCATCTTACGCAATTCCTTTTGGCAGTGTCTTGGTGGTTTTAGAGCAGGGCCTAGAAACCGGGCTCCTAAAGTGTCGAATATCTGGCGCTGTATATTTCCTGCTATCTTTTTATCGTCTACACACGCAAGCCGCGTGTAGAAAAGGATAAATGTATGTTTGGTTTCAGACTGGATGTATCGCGATATACATGACAATGGCGACGAGGGGAACCAGCGGACAGGCGACTCCACGGCCAAACAAAACATGGATCTCGCCGAAAAAAAAAAAAAAAAAAAGTTTAGTTGATAAGAATGTTAGAGAACAAATCGAAAAATACAAAAATAGTGCAAGATATCTTCGAAGGGCCTGATAGGGAACAATGTGGACATTGATTTGTGAACACTAAAACAAAATTCAAAATGGCGTTTTTTTTTGTTTTTTTTTTATTTTAAAATGTTGCAAATTTAGTAATTTGCCTCCATCTGAGTTATTTTTCGGGAAATATAAGAGCTTTCAATTTGAATGAAAACCTGTTCGGTTATTGTACACATGCCTCCCAATACCATCGAATAATCTTAAGTTTCCGGAATTTTTAGGTGCATTTTAGGAAAGCTTCGAATTCGGACAGTTTTGCAATATGCGTCATGTTTCCGATCTTTTATTACGATATAACGACTCTTTGTAAACAATAAGGAATATCGTACTCGCTTAATTGTTATTGTATATGCAGTCACTGCACAAACAATATTAACCCCACAGCGACAATAGTTTATGTTTTATAGCTATCCAGAATGCCGACTTCGCGCAAGTCGCAAAACGCGCACGTGACCGACAGCAAGTTTGTAATTTTTATAACGGAATTTTTTTTCCGAAACGCGTTTTAGGTGCATAAACAGCAATATATATATATATTCCTTTGTAAAAATTAAAAATTTAAGCCAGACACGATTGTTCGATCTTTTCTGAAAACGTCCTCGACACAGGCTGTTGTCTAATTCAAGAAATGCATGCTTGGCCAGCCAACCCTTTTCACTTTTATGTGGTGTGCCAATTTTTGTGTACTCTGCGCTCCAGAACATACGCGTTAGGCACTGCCTGAAATTTTGCACCACCTTTTTTTTTTTTTTTTTTTGGGGGGGGGGGGGGGGGGGGGGGGGGGGCAACCCTCGAAGAAGACTTCGAAGCTCACGAGCGGATTCAACGAGAATGGGGATTCAACTGTAGTAAGGTGATTAAGGTGGACGAGTTGGTGATCTTTGTGAGCCAGAGCCTGTTTGCCGTATGTTCCTTCTTTTTGCCCTGTCTTTTCTGGGCTGCAAATCCCTTTCTTTTTTTCTTTTTTTTTTTTTTTCTTTTACTATGCATAAGGATATCGTTGTTGACGCATAGATCTGAACCTGTCTTGAACTTTTTTCGGTCCGAATTTCACTCCGCTGACAGGAACCTCCAAACTAGAGCGACAAATAAGCAAACAACCACCGCCAAAACTGTTCGTCCCCGTGTTTTTTTTTTTTTTTTTTTTTCACAACGTGCTGGCGGTGTTTATTGACACTTATTTTGTTAATAAAACTGCTTCTGAAACAGGACAAAGAGATGTGTGGTATCGACCGAGAGCTGTCCCGTGGGAGCTTTTCCCGTGGAAGAACAACATATTTTCTTTTTGTTCTGTCGTCGAATTCGCCACTCGTTTTCAGTCGGTACATTCTCTCTTCTTTACGACAACACCATCTATCACCTATACTTCGTTGCAGGATAATAGAAGCAGGACACGCTCTCCTCGCAACGCCTTCCACATTTTCCCACCTTAGCAGAGCAAACACTGGATAGGATAAACGACATAACAATTCCTGGAGATGGGGAACAAGGGGGACTTGTGCGTGCTGAAAAAAGTCCGCCGGGTTCCGGTATCGAACCAGGGACCTCTCCATTTCTAGTGGCGAGGTCGATTTCCGTTGTTTGGTCTGCTAAAATGGAAAGAGTGGAGTGTTTTGCTTTGCATGCCCACCTTTTCGTATCCTGCAATCGGGAATAAATAGCTATCGAAGATGTGTTGTAACATCCCCCTTTTCCCTTTTTCTTTTTTGCCTGGCGCGGAACAACAGGTTTGTATTGTTATCCTGAGATCACGGTGGATACTTCAACATCCAATCAAAAAAGGTAAACCATGTTGTTGTTGTTTTTTTTTTTTTTTTTTTTTTTTTTAGAGCGCAGCGCTCAGCCGCTTGTTTCCGGGTTGAGCGGCGTCGGCGTAACGTGACGTCAGGTGTGACGTCACGAGGGTAAAAATTTCCCGCTAAATTTGGCGAGAATTTTTTCCCATGAGGAAAGAAAGGCTCTAAGAGGGAACAATTTGCCGCTAAATTAATTTTCCCGCCACATTTGTCCGCTAAACTTGGCTGGAGATTTTCACGCTAAATTTAGCAGAAAACTTTGCCGCAAAATTCAGCGGGAAAATGTCACTCTCGTAACGTCTCACGTGACGTCACGTGAATGAATGTGACTTCACGTGAAATTTAGCGGAAAATGCTACCGCTAAATTTAACGGAAATGTTCCCGCTAAATCTAGCGGGGAAATTTTCGCTTAATTTAGCGGTAAATTTAGCGAAACTTTCCCGGTAAATGGGAGGGGAGCAAGAGAGGAGGGGCGGAGGGGCACACCCTCCCCTCCTCCTCAAGAGTTGATTGATTGATTGATTGATTGATTGGGGGTTTATGGCGCATCAGCATCTAAAGCTATATCGCGCCAAGCTTAGACTATTGCAATTCGGGTTTAAGAGGAAAGAGCTATAGTAGCGGAGTATATGATAAAACCATGAACATGAATGTGTATAAGTGTAAACAATATGATAATGAATCTAGGATAGAAAGTAAAATCACAGTCGGTGTAGAAGGCCGATATCTGTGAGGAAATTAAAAACACAACTGTATGGAATGAGCGGTTCGTCACCTAGTAGTAGGGCAAGGTGTAGTGGAATGTGTTCTTTATAAAGCAGTAAGAAGTGCTTATACCGGCATTGGTCATACATAGAGCATTCAACGAGTATGTGCATAATACTTAGAGGTAGGTAACAGTGCACACATTCAAGGGCATCCTCTCCGCTCAAGAGGTGTCCATGTGTGAGTCAAATATGACCGATTCGTAACCTACATAGTATGACTTCATAAAAGCGCTCCCGATGTCGGGCACTCTCCCACTTACTTAGAAAAGACTTGATTGCGTGTAGTTTGTTGCCGGTTTCGCTGTTCCACTGGAGCTGCCACTTTGCTTTGACGCAACGTCTCAGAGAGCTGTGGTAATCTTTGCAGGGTATTTGGTGTCTGTCAATTTCTCTATCATTAGCAGAGCTGGCTGCACAATTAGCTGTTTCATTTCCAGGAATGCCAACATGGATAGGAACCCAGCATAAGACTATGTCAAGATTTTTCTTTGCAGCCAGGATAATCTTGTGCTTTAACTCGGAAACCAGTGGGTTTTTTACACGGTTCATTGATGCGACTGCCCTCAGAGAGCTTAAAGAGTCGGTGTAGATTACAGCCTGAGAAAGGCGTTTTTGATTATGTAATCAACAGCCAGCAGCAAACCATAAAGCTCTGCTGTTAATATAGAGGCTTTTGAATTTATTATCTTCACCTGATATACCGATGGTCCCACCATAGCACAGCCCACTACAGAGTCTTTTTTTTTTGTCCCGTCTGTATAAAAACTGGCATACTCGTGGTATCCAGTCTGAAGCTCAAAGAAGTCCTGTGTTATGACCTCCTGTGGGATATCTTTTTTTGTTATACTTGGTCAATGTAAGGTCGCAATGTATGTGGCAGTTGTTCCATGGAGCTATATCTGGTGGGTATTGGACTAATTGAGGCTTTACAACCATCCCAACAGATTGTGCTGCAGTATCATTCCTCATAGAAATAGGGGGGACTATGGCAGGTTTGTTTTCAAATGTGCGTCGGAACTTGATGGTCTCAATATTATCTCGAACGGGGTGCTCCGCGACAGAGCGCACCCTGACAGAGTACATAAAACCCAGGGAAAACCTCCTATACTAAAGGGACAGTTCGTTTGCTTCCGCGTAAAGGCTAAGCACTGCGGAGGTACGAAATGCACCAGTAGCCAATCGCAGTCCTTGATGATGAATAGGATCTAACATCTTTAGAACTGATGCCCGAGCAGAGTTATAGACAATACAACCATAATCAAGCTGAGAGCAAATACGCAACAGACACAGTCGGTCAGAGCCCCATGATACATGTGACAAGACCTTAAGGATGTTCAGAGATTTAAGGCACTTTAGTTTTAAGCTCTTAATGTGTGGAACGAAAGTCAACTAAAAAAAAAAAACTTGTGTTCATTTTTTACAACAATAGGACGGTTCCTCAAGAGCACCACGTCGACAAGAAAAGCTGACAAAAGCTGTTTTTTCGGCAGAAAATTTAAAACCATTCGTATTGGCCCATCTGACCAAATTATTGACCGCAAGTTGAACGCGACGTTCACAAATTGAGGAATTACAGGATGAAACGGAAATCTGGAAATCATCAACATATAAAGAATATTGCACCGAAGGAGGAATTGCACGGCCAATGGAATTAAGTTTGACGATAAAAAGTGTGACACTCAGCACATCCCCCCGAGGGACTCCATTCTCCTGTAAAAACTCCTTAGAGAGAGTTTTTCCCAGCCTCACGCGGAAAGTACGGTGCTGCAGGTAGCTCTGTATAGCACTCAACATTCGGCCACGGAAACCAAGATCGAATAAATCTTGCAGTATGCCGTAACGCCAGACCGTGTCGTATGCCTTTTCCAAATCAAAGAAGACGGAAAGACACTGTTGCCTGTTGACAAACGCCTCACGTACGAAGGTCTCAAAGTGGACCGTGCTGAACGAAAGCCACACTAGAACTTATCAAGGCACTTGTTTCGTTCTAGAAAAAACATGAGTCTCTTGTTAATCATCCTTTCTAATGTCTTGGAAAGACAGCTAGTTAGGGCTATTGGTCTGTAGCTACATGCACAAGAGGGATCTTTGCCGGGCTTCAGCACTGGTACAACCACAGCGATCTTCCAGGAGGATGGAAAGCGGCCCTTTAGCCAAACTCTATTAAAAAGGTACAAAATTACCTCCATAGTGGATGGATGAAGATGTTCGAGCATTTTATAATGAATACCATATCTGGTCCAGGGACAGTTTGTTTGGAACAAAGAAGTGCCATTTGAAGTTCGTATAATGTAAATAGAGTATTATAGGGGATCTTCGCCAAGATGGCGAATGCGGAGGACGTGTGTGCCGACTGCTCCGGGAAAATCTTCGGCAGGCAGCAGTATCTCGAGTGCTGCGGCGACTGTGGCCAACGGTTTCATTGTAAATGTATCAACGTAAACGCGGAAGATTACGATGTGCTTATGGCAAGCGGACGGAGCAAATATAAATGCAAAACTTGCACTCGGCGGCGAATATCGATAAGCGACACGCCCCCTTCTACGAAAGAAGTTGGCGCCAAGGAACCAGCGGTAGCAGCGGTGGCTTACAACGCGGATACCGAGAACAAGCTTCTCGGCCTCTTGGAATTGCTGCTCGCAAGAGTAGACAAGCTGTCAGCGGTGGTGTCGTCTCAGGGGCAAGTGATTGCTGCGCTCCGAGATCAAAATGGAGAGCTACGAGCCAAGGCGAGCGAGACGTTGGACGCCGTGAATCAACTTCGTGCTGTGCTCGAAAATCCCCCCACCGTGACCCCACCTGAGAAACAACGGGCTACGTTCGCCGGCGCTCTGCAAAAATCGGCAGAACCGGGCAAGTTGGCCAGCACTGCGCAACGCACCGCGACGCAAGGAAGCGGTACGTTGACAGCTTTGAATACTACATCCCACAACAAGAAGGGCCGACAGAGCGACATCAACAATGCTACGACAGATGAAGCCAACGATGGATTCCAAGAGGTTAGACGGAAGAAGAGCACCATGAGAGCCGGCAAATGCAAGTCGTCGAGCATCTCAAGTGCTCGTCGCCCGCGGAAGTCTCTGTTTGTAACACGCCTTCACCCGGATACATCGTCTGAAAATGTTTGTGAACTGTTGGCGTCAGTTACTGAGGTCACCTGCTTTGTGTGCACCAGGCTGCGAAGTAAGTTTGACACTTATTCATCCTTCCACATTGCTGTAGACGATGACAAGTTGGACGTCATCAGCGACGCTGAACTGTGGCCTGAGGGTTGTCTATTCCGTCCGTTTTACGGTCCGCTAAAGGACAGCATGCGTTTTGACCAAACGAGCAACCAACCCAGGAACGGCGATGAATAATGCACGCAAACTATCTTTGTATTACCAGAATACACGTAGCATACGTGGAAAGGCTACGAAGTTCATGGAAAATTGTATCGCTTCTGAATATGATATATACTGTATAACTGAGACATGGTTGCGGGAGGATATTCCTAGTACCGAGTATTTTCCGTCCCAGTTTTCAGTCTATCGTGGGGACAGAGATTACGAAATGTGCAATCAAATTCACGGGGGCGGTGCTCTGATAGCAGTCCGAAGCAATTTAGAATCCTATCGCAGACCTGATATGGAAATTTACGAGGAATCAGTGTGGATCGAAATTAATCTTCACGGACAACAGAATATTCTTCTGGGGAATTACTATTTCCCTCCGCAATGCGACTTTTCCACCTTTAGTTCTTGTATTAATCACGCTTTGAGCATGATAGACTTCGCAAAATACCGTGTTTTTATTACGGGCGATTTTAACCTGCCTGGTGTGAATTGGGACACTGGTATCATAAACTCGTCCAACTCAGAGGTGCGAAGAAAAGCGAATGATTTATCTCAGCTCGTGAACTACTTGGAACTATACCAAAAAAATTTTCTTGTCAACTACAAAGGCAACGTGTTGGATTTGTTCCTTACAAATGATAACGAATGTATACTACAACAAGCTAGCGCCCCACTTGTCCCTGTTGACACCTGGCATGTCCCGTTTGAAGTAGATTTAAGTATAGCTGATAACCAAGGTACAGCATGTCCGCAAGCGACTGCTTTTTCTTATGTAAAGGGGAATTACCTGGAGCTTTACGAGTTTCTTGCGAACACAGATTGGTCAGTCATTAAATCAGGTAAAGATGACGTAGATAAACAAGTACTAATGCTTACAGACCTAGTGACATCAGCTATGAAGATGTTCATTCCGGCTTACGTACATGGTGTCACAGATCACTACCCTTTTTGGTTTTCCCACGAATTGAAACATACAATGAGGAAAAAGCTACGTTATCACAGACATTACAAGCTGACTAATAATCTGTTCTGGTACGAAAAGTTCAAGTCGGAGCGAGCTTTAGCGAAGCGTCTTTATCGTCGGGACCTCCGAAGCCACACTCAAAGTGTTGAATCAAGCCTAAAGCAAAATCCGCAAAGTCTTTGGAAGTATACCAGGAACTTCTCGAATAAAAAGAAAACGGCACAGAAGATAACACTATCTAACGGTTCGGAACATATCAGCAGTCCGAGCGACGTCTGTCAAGCGTTTGCAGATTTCTTTTCTGGTGTTTTTGATTCCACGGGAAATACGTCTCAAACTTGCACACTGCCAGACCAGGAAAACGCATACTTATCAATTCCCGAGCTCAGCATTGACGACGTTTTTGCGGCGATTCGGGCGTTACCACCTAAGAAATCGGCTGGAGCCGACGGAATTCCTTTGTTTATAGTGAAAGGGTGCGGTGACGTGTTAGCTCCGATTTTAACTTTTGTATTTAATCGGTCGTTGAAAGATAGGCTTTTTCCAACTGCATGGAAGTACTCTCTAGTTGTGCCAATATTCAAAGATGGGTCGGCACTAACTGTCACTAATTATCGTCCAATTTCACTGATCTGTTCGTTTGCCAAGGTGTTCGAAAAGGCCATGCATTGTCATATCATGCATTTTTTTTCCAGACGTTTAAACGTGCAACAACATGGTTTTATGCCAAATCGTTCTGTGGAAACAAACTTAATAGCGTTTACGGAATTTGTGGGTGCCAAACTAGGGTCGAAGCAGCAGGTGGACGCAATTTACTTTGATTTTAAAAAAGCATTTGACCTAGTGAGCCATTCACTGCTAGTTAAGAAACTTGCGTCCTATGGTATCTCCATACCACTTTGCGAATGGATTCAGAGCTATCTGCATGACAGATGGAATTCTGTTTCATACGGTGGTGCACAATCAACCGCGTACCTCTCCAGATCGGGAGTCCCGCAGGGTTCTAGCCTATCGCCTCTGCTTTTCAACATCTTCGTGAACGATATTTGCTCATGCATAAATCACTCGGAGATGTTACAATTTGCCGATGACGTTAAGCTTTTCCGAGCTATTGTGGACATTTCTGAGTGCAATAAGCTACAGCAAGATATTACAGCATTGGCAGACTGGTGCAAGGACAACAAGTTGGTTCTCAACCCTGCTAAAACAAAAGTCATATCTTTTTCGAGAAAACATTTCTTTAACACCTTTGACTACACTTTGAACAAGTGCTCGATTGAGCGCGTCTCAGTTGTACGTGATCTAGGAGTTTTCTTGGACAGCGAATTTAAATTCTCTGTTCATGTGGCATACTTGAGCAATACATGTTACCGTACTTTGGGCGCAATTACCAGAATGACTCGAAACTTTAGAGGATATTCTTGCTTTTTGCATTTGTACCGATCCCTCATCCTGTCTAAACTGGATTTCTCTAGCGTTGTTTGGAATCGTTTAAACCAGACAAACTCTAATGAACTTGAAAATGTACCGAAGAAGTTTGTTCGACTACTTTACGATCGTTATTTTAACAGGCGAATTTATTTCAGCCATGAGCGATTGTTGAAGATTTTAAACCTGCATTGCCTCTCCGAAAGGAGGCAGGCACGAGACTTTTTATTTTTACACAGATGTCTTCACGGTTTCATAGATTGCCCCAAGCTAACCTCATCCGTACTCATTGCTGTACCTGGCAGGTCTCTTCGCTCCCATCGTGTTTTCGGTTCCTCTGAACCAAAAAGCTTAAGACCCATTGAGCGTATTCAGTATAATTTTAACATGTCAAATGTCGCAAACACGCCCGAAGTAGACATCTTTTTGCGGGAAAGTTTTAGTTTGCGGTCTCTGCTAGTGCTTTTATAATGTGACGCCCTCTTGTATCAGTTTTTTTGGCAAACAGTGTTGTTTTCAACTTTATGCACTTTTCTCATTTACATTTATATTTCACGTTTTTGTTTGTTCAAATTATGAATGCGTTTGCGTGCATCTTTTTTATGCAAAACTGCATGTAGGTGTCAACGGTGCACCCTTATGTAGGCCTATGGGCTGTTTAGGGGCACCGGAAAAGTACAATAAATAAATAGGGTTCGTGCGTGCCACCTGATGTGATAACAGCTTTTTTTTTTCTGCATTGATCTCGTGTCGCTGGAACGTTTGGGTGTAATGTTCGGAACTGGAGACATACTCCAAGTGCTCACCGAGGATGTTGGCCTGTTCCTCGAGGCTTGCAGGACAAACTCCGTTCCGACTGAGAGCGGGACAGTGAATGCCCGGTAGGAGCCGTCAGTTTTATGTACGCGATCCCAGACTTCCTTTGCAGATACAGTGCTGGTAATTGAAGAAGCATATCGTCTAAAACTTTTTTTCTTAGCCTGCCTTCGGATCCACCTTGCCTGGGACCTTTTTAATTTAAATTCAATAAGATTGTGTGTTATAGGGTAGCGCCTAAATATACCCCACGCTCGATTTTGTTCTTTTTGGCCAAACGGCAATCTTTGTTCCACCAGGGCTTTGGTCTCCTGGGTAGATGCGAGGACGTCATGGGGATGGAGAGAATGGCAGCTTGTAAAATGTGCTGAGTGATATGTTCAGTGGCTCTATGGATATCGAGATCGTCGAGTGATGTGCATGCAAAAAGAGATGATTCTTTGAAAGTAGGACAGTTGGCATTTTCGAATTTCCAACGAGGAGAGCGTGTTGGGACTGTCATGGGAAGATGTTTACATTCTAAGATGATGGGAAAGTGGTCACTTCCGTGAAGATTCGGGATGACCTTCCATGAAAGCAATGGGAATAATGATGGGTGACAAATAGATAGGTTAATGGAAGTGAAAGTGTGAGTTACTAAGCTAAAATATGTAGATTCATTTGTGTTTAGCAGGCACAATCCCGCAGAAAGCAAAAAACGTTCAACAAGTGTCCTCTAGAATCCCGTCTGTCACTACCCCACAGGGAATTGTGTGCATTAAAATCTCATAAAAGTAAAAAAGGTGAAGGAAGTTGATTAACAAGGTCTTCTAGCTCCTCCATATGTGACTAATAATCGGGAGGTACATACAAAGAACAGACGGTAATTATTCGATCTAACATAATGCGTGTATCCACTACCTCCAGTGAAGTCTGCAGGGCTACAGAAGGAGCTAAAAGTTGCACAACCACCGCAACACCTCCAGCTGCGTGAGCTGCATGTGTACGGTACTATACAAAACACCTGAAAGTGTTTTAAAACATTAGTGTGGGTGGTTTTTAGGTGCGTTTCCTGTAAGCAACATGCAATGGGCCAGTGATCCTCTAAAAGATAGCTCACATCATCGTAGTTAGGCAGGAGGCCTGTACAGCTCCACTGAAGGAAGAAAGACATTTATCTTCAATAAAGGAAACGCCTCAATAAGTGTGTTATACAAAAATTATGAAATGGAGTTTATGTGTCTTTTGGTGCCACAATCCGTGGGATGGTTTTCTTTTTTGCAGTGTCCTTAGGCCGTCCTCCAGCCTCGCAGGAGGCCGATGAAACAGACCTTGATCTAGAGAGAGGAAGGTCCTCATCGGAGAGCGGGATGCTCACATCTATTTTCTCATCCAATGAGACCTTGGTTCCTTTGGGCGGCAGAGGTGAATCTGACCGCCCAGGCTTTGAAGAGCTGCCAGAGGCACGGGGAGGCATCCCCCGACCCCGGTCAGAAGGGCCAGCTGATGCGGGTGACGGCACGTCTGGCTCCTTGGAGGGTGTAGCACCCTCCTTATAGAGGGCACCACAACCTCATTGGAGCATGAAGGCGGTGGGTTGCCCACCGTCTTCGGACGTATGTAAGAGGACCCTTGTGGAGATGTCAGGTCTTCCGGTGAGGTCTGCGTCTCCACGGATGCCATAGACAGTGGGGGTCCCCTTCGCACTGCCTCGGCATATGAACCCCTTGCTTTGAAGGCAAGCTGTTCTCTAGCGTCTTGGTAGCTGAGATTGTGTTTGACCTTAAATGTAATTATCTCTTTTTCTTCCTTCCATTTCGGACATGTGCGTGAAAATGCGGGGTGTGGTCAACCACAGTTTATGCATTTATGGTTGTTTTCACATATATCAGTGACGTGGTCAGTGGCACTACATTTCGCACAAGTTTCTCGGCCGGGGCAGTTTCAGGAGCCATGCCCAAAACGAAAGGACGAACTCTGCAGTTTATATACCCTGCCTTCACGGTGGAAGGCAGAGAGTGGAGTTCAAAAGTCAGGACTAGGTGTCGGGTTGGTATCTCCTGTCCGTCTCGTCGTAGGGTGATTCGCCGCACGGCTACAACAGCACTCCGCGACGCAGCCCTTCAAGCATTTCCTCTTCAGTACACTGAAGGAGGTCATCCTTAGAGATGACGCCGCGGACAGTAATCAAAGTGCGGTGCGGGGTTACACAAACTTGGTGTTCGCCTAAGCTTGTCAACTTGAGTAATGCTGTGCTTTGAGTTTTATTTTCTACCTCAACGAGGAGGTCCCCAGCAAGTTTTTTTTGCCTTGTAATTCTTTCCAATCGTCTGCTCGAGGACTTAGAGACAAGGAAAGGTGACGTCTTTGCCAACGGAAAACTGTCGTTTCCAGCATGAAGTACAAGAAAACGTGAAAAGGTGTCGGGTTCGTTGGCTTTTGCAAAAGTAGGGGGAGCGAAGCGAACCCTTTTGGGGGGTCGCTCTGCTCGGGGTTTGGAAGAGAGGGGCACCATAAAAAGGCAAAGGGGGTTCGGAATCTGTGGCACGCCACCCACCACGGAGCCCAACGGGGGAATAGGTAACACCTCATAACAAATACGGCTTTGCTGGAAGCATTACTCTATTTGAGCTACCCAGAAACTATAACCAAGTGTGGATCTGGACGAGAGTATCTGTCACCACCCAAGGTTAGCCCTTGCCGCCAAAGGAGTTGAAAAGGAAAGAAGGGAAATGAGAAGAGTGAAAAGAAGAAGACAAAGGTGAAAGAAGGGAGGGGATAGTAGAAGGAGTGGCGACTAGACTGAATCATCCTGGCCGGGCCTTACCAGGACTACCGTATACGAGAAGCGGGGGCCGAAGTGGTGTATTGCCTCGCCCGGGGGGCCCCGAAGGGTCCAAACCTACCCCGGGCTCGACTCAACCACCAGGATGCCCTTTTCCCCAGACACGGGAAAGCCACGCACAGCCAGATGTGTGCGGTTGAACCCGCGTGGCTCGGGGTCCGTGGTGACGCCACTCACCAAACACCTGCTTTCACAGGTGCCCCCTGCGGGGTCCTCCTCAAGAGCTGCGCTCTAATTCGGTATTACAAAAAATTGTAAACGTCTTTCTTTTTTTTTTTTTTTCTTTTTTTGAGGGGGGCGGGGGAGGGAAGGTATGGTATAAATAAACTACGCATTGCAAAAAGCCGAAGCTTCGTGTAAATGTGCAGCTTGGTGCAGCTAGCAGGTGGCGATTGTATGCGGAAGTTTTTCTGTGTGTTTGTTTGCTCTACTTTTTTTTTTCTCTGGGGGTTTGGGGGGTGGCGGGGGGAACGTGATTTTACTTGGGTCAGAAGGTAAGAGACAGAAACCAAATGTCTCTATGTGAACCGACGTCCTAGATTTGTCAAACCTAAGAAAGGAAATTGTGGGCGCCCTGTAGCAGACAAGCTTTGTTTGTTTTCTTAGGCGCAAGCGCCTCTTCCCAACAACACGTGTAGTTCCTCGACGTAAGGCGGCGCTTATCGTGTTCGTGCTTCTTCGCGATTGGTTGTCCGGCGTTCTTGTTGGCGAACGCTGTAATCTCATTGGCTCTTGAGAAATAATGAGATGTGCGGGGCCCCGCACACGTTCTGTGTAACTATGAGACGATGTATTCGGCACGTCTGCGAGAACTGTATGTTCGTATGTAGTTCGCGGATCTATCAAATAGCGTTAAATATATATATATATATATATATATATATATATATATATATATATATATATATATATATATATATATACCTCTAAAATTCAGGCTGTTTATTTTTTTTTTTTTTTTAGTAGGAAAACTTATTTCGGCTTTTAAAGGGGTACGGGAACCAAATTCTAGAGCCCATCTCTTTGCTTGAACATAAAGAGGGTTAAAATAGGACTTCACCAATACCAATATTCCTTAGTATAACGCGAGAAAACGAATTTTAAACTGAATAAAACGATAACCAAAAACCACCTGGTGGATGTTTGTGAAGCTTCAATGGAATGTCGTGACGACAACATGCCCGTAAGAGCAGCGCCACAACGGGAAGTACGGTCACTCATAGGCATTACTTAGGCCTGAACGTAGTACCGAGGCGCTTTGGTGAAGAAAGCAACAGCAGAGTTGGCCACCGTTCGTTTAGTATCGGGTGGTCTTTCCGGCAACGCTTCTTTGGGGTGGTTTGGAGATTGTGTACGTGTGATGTAATATTCACGCTACTAAATGTCTGTTTAAACGGGCCCATATGCCCACCTTTCCTGATCACAAGCCGCCTTCGTCGACCGCAACTGATAACGAACTCGATCGCTAAGAAGTCAACACAGTATACCATCGTTGCTGAAAGGAGACGGCCCGTACGGCTCTGCAAAGCGGCGCGCATGTAAACAAATCCCTGCGGCGCTTTCTGGGGATGCGGGAGAGACCCAACGTCCAGGAAGATACGTTTGAAGTAAAAGAGTGTCACAAGATCCACGTAAATACCTGTTCGCACTGGGAGCAGAACCGCACTGGCATTGCGTTCTTGGTAACCGCTTCGGGAATGGTCTTTTACGACCGATTTTATGAACCGCTGGGCCTCCTCTAGACAATCGCAACTCGATGCTGACGAGACGCTCGGCAGAGAAAGATTGAACCGGCATTGAGTCACTCCCAAAAACTGCTCTAACTCGACATGTGTTGGCGTATCATGTCGAAATAAAATAGACATCTAAAAAAAGTGTACGTAACCAAGTTGCGAAGGCAATCCATATGGCGTTTATTTGAGCTCTATAACACACACACACAAAAAAAAGGAGATTGAATCGAGGAGAGTGCCCCCTCTCGACGGGATCGTTCGTCACCGCTGCATCTGAAAACAAGCTATGGTACGACGAGGGGAAAGGCTGGCCTTCTTACCCCAAAATTAGAGGTCAGAGTTCAAACTATTCATTCGAAGAGGGTCCACAGAGGTCGCGTGGGCGTATTCCATTCATCAAGCCAGCCGATCGTGTGCAGATGGTCTTGCCCCGGATCGTCGAAGTGTTTTGTTAAGCCTAGCGTCTTTGGTGGTCGTTTGGTCGGTGGGTCCTTGTCGTTGTAGCTTTTTCAGGTATCCGTGGTTCTAGCGTTTGTATCCGCCGCGGCGTTCAGTTTTAATTACTTTTATTTGTCTTCTTTTCTCTCGTTGGGACACGCACAGAGAGCACATAGAAATGCACGTTGGTCGTCGCGACGACGTAAGCGAGCGATGTTGCCGGCGATGTCAATTTGATCATAAAAGTGCGTAAAGCTCTGTAGCTGTCGTAGGCGTGGTCGTAGGATCTGATCGTGCGAAAAACTTGCGATAATTTCGCTTCGTGAATACGGCCCTTTTTTTAGGTTTTGCTGTAAGATCGTTTTGTGAATAAGCTCTGTTACCTGTTGCGGACGACGAAGACAAGACAGACGGGTCGTACAAATACGACTCTAGGCAGAATCGCTTCTCGGCCATCATGGCCTGGTGATGTAGCGGCGTGGCGGCATCTTCGTCCTCTTTAATGTCATCTACCCACCGCTCTCGTCGCGTTGGTCGGCGACCATTCACTCGAAGCCGCTCCACCGGCTCCCCAATATGCTACTACAGCCCTCGGGTACTTCGACTATGCGATATTGTAACACGCTGACGCCACCAAGTGGCAAGACTCGTAACTACGGTACGCTTGGCCCTCCGAGGCATGATGACGTCAAGACCGCGCCGCATCTCCCGAGATGCACCGCGCCCTTCGACGGCTGATTTCGAAGCGCTCGCCGAAATCCAGGCATTTAGAACGAAAAATACGGCCATCCGCTTGAAATATGACTATGCGATTATCAATTACATGTTTATCTGATTCCATTTGACTTATCTCTAGGTGTTTTCTGTATATTTTAAGTTTCGATTCAGTATCCCTTTAATGCAGTCAAGGTTCACCAATAGTCACCGTTTTTTACCGTCCGTTTTAAACGGATGGCTGAAACTTGCACCTATAGACCTTTTCTGCAAGTGCGCCGCCATCTTGAATTGACGTCACTTCCAGTATGGGCGAAAACATTGTTTTGCCTTTGCCACGCCAATAGAAGGCAATTAGGGTATAAGCGTAACCTTCACACTTTCTCGTTTTGTCTCCCCTTTATTTTTTTACTATTTGCAGGTTGAAACGTTTGATTATTTTTTCGTCGCCCATACCGGATACGCCTATTAGGTGGCTGGGAACGAGAGTACACAGAAAAGGTCTATATTTGAAAAGAAATTAAAAAAGAACACCAAAAACATTTTAGAAAAAAAAGTTCTCCGACAGCAAAAAAAAAAAAAATCTTTTTCGTAAAAAAAAAAACTTTTTTTTTTTTTTGTTGCTTTTCGCAAAGAGCGTTTCCAGGGCCGCCGCATAAATCTCCCTTTCTTGGAGAAAAGTTAAGGAGAAAGAGAAAAAATAACCGGGAGATATAATGAAGGTAGGGGGAAAAAAGGGGGCGAGCTGGTGAATAATATTCATAGAAAACCCGAGACAAAGAAATAAATAAAAAACAACAGACACAACAACGAAGTCTTAACCACAGAAGAACGCAGACGGTCAAAAGAGACGGATATGGCAACTGAGAAGAGCTCCGGGTATAAATTGAGGACGACTGGCTTCTACGGGGGTTTGCATAAGCTTTTCGGGTGTAAAAAAAAAAAAGTATAAATGAATTATTGATTCGAATGAATTTAAGTTGTTCCCAAAAATATCTTTAGGTCGTGTATTTTTCATCTCGAAATTTCAGGTGTAAAAGTCTCAGGAAAAAAATAATTAAACCTAAAAAGTTTTTTATTCTTCCCCAGGTAGGAAAACGGTTAAAGAAAAGCTTGTTGACGCTGCTAATCACAGGCTAGTCACAGCCTAATCACAGGCTAATCACACACGCTGGGATCTGCAGGATGTCTAAAAAAAGCTTTCACATTTCTGCTTTGCGTTGTACCATCTGTCGGTAGCAGCGTCAAAACACATACGTTGTTTGTTTTTTTTTACAATTTTTTTTTTCGGGAAATACACACAAAAAAAACTACTTTTAGGCTTAAAGTTTTTTCTGCCTACCTGCACTCGTGAAATATGAGTACGATCAGTGCATCATCCTAGAGACACC
Organism: Ixodes scapularis; assembly: GCF_016920785.2. Classification (NCBI taxonomy): domain Eukaryota; kingdom Metazoa; phylum Arthropoda; class Arachnida; order Ixodida; family Ixodidae; genus Ixodes; species Ixodes scapularis. The sequence goes on from NW_024609837.1 coordinate 12,594,713, forward strand.
TTTGTAAAAAGTTTCATTGCGCGCAGTTCATTGGTTTATTTATACAAATTTTATCACCCCAAACTAGCGATGAATGGATGGATGTTACTGGCTTATACCTAGGGTACTGAGTTTTCGGTTTAAACCGATAAAAACCGATAAAAGTACGCCAGATCCATTTTCAAAAATTCGGCTTTTAACCGAAAAAGGTTAGTTTGCAGGTTCGGCGTTTTCAGTTTAAACCGGAAAAAGGTCAGTTTTTTAGGGCGGCGTCGAGGTGGGTGGGGAGGGGGAAAGAGAGAGAGGGCTTTGCAAGGTTCAACATTGTGTGACGTCTTCGTGATTGCCCCCTTCCAAGGTTCAACATGCAACAAAATAGGTCTTGGAATGGCCGTCGCGGGACATCTGTGTCGTTTCTGTGTTTGGTGGGAACAGCGAAATAAAAGACGTAGGACGAGGTCGACGAAACACACAGACAGGGCGCTGACTTACAACTGAAGGTTTATTGCTCTGCAAAAAGAGAAATAAACGCTGAAAGGAGGAAGGGGAAAGAACAAACAAATCAAACCAATAACATACGGCATCACCCACGCCCACGCGCCGTCACACGAACCCGCCACACTTTCTTACAAAATCTGCCTCGTCATTTGCAAAAGCAACAGAAGGAGCGCTCACACACTTGTCAGCTCCGATAGACGCCATAAAATACGCTTCGTCTATTACCCTCGCAGTCTTGTTTTTGTGACGAGACAAAATCTTTATATCACGAAATGACTGTCACCCAAAAAAAGTTTGAATGTCGGCTAGTATAAGGTTTTTTTTTGTTTTTTTTTTTTTTTTATTTCTTGCACTTCAGAGGACATCGAGGAAAGCTGCTAATACCTTTCTTAACACCCTCTTTCAAACTTCCCTGTAATTGAGAACATAAATGCAATGGATATTTTTTCCCCATTCCGCTGGTTCTTGTACGGTCATCACCTCAGACGGTCACGTCGTCAGAATGGGAAAGAAAAAGAAGCGCGCTGAAGATTACGCCACGAATTCCGCAATTTTGAGGTGTGTCCCGACGGAAGTAGTAGCGAAGACCACGTTATGTATATGTGCCGTTATTCTTTGAGGGATCACAATTATCACAGCTACAAGGATAATCTGATCCGGTGTCCGATGGTGTTTCTTTCATATTCACCGAAAAAAACGGTAACCTTTTTTTGAATGAATATATCCCGAAAAAAACCGAAACTTGAATTTTAAAATAAACATCGAAAAAAGTATGCCGAATTTCGAAAAACTAAAAACCGAAAACGTGGAACTCTACTTGTACCCTTTGTAGCGGGCGGTATCTTGCGCCACCTAGCCTAATTCTAAGAAAGACAAACATTTGATTCCTCCCGTCCTTCTAAGCCGATTTTCTCTCCCTAAAATTTTTGTTTGCTGAGACGCTGGTTCAGACTAGACTCTGGCAAACAGCCTCGGGTTCTGTGTGCTCTGCTGCCGGTTTCTCTCGCTATTTCCGGGAAGGAGTTCTTCCGCAATAGGACGCGAAAATGTCATTTGTCTCGTCCTATACTCGATCATATTATCCTCCCCTCTCGAAGCGCTGCTCTACTATACCCTATTTCTGGGCACAGCGCGAAACTATTAGCACGAACAAGCTGTCGCCGGTTTTTCCTGGCTTTCTCCTATGAGTGGGTTGATCGATTCCCCCCGATGACAGCAAGACAGAGATGTTAACCTTGATGTTTTTCACTGCCGACAAAAGTACGTACGTGATAAAAGTGTTGTGGAGAGTGCCTCATACTGGTCTTAGCAAACAGTTATAGCAAACAGTTAGTCTTAACATTCTTACGGGTTGTGCTTTCGCTGTGACTCGCGGTCAACCCCCTGTGGCAATGCAGTCGAGGCTGCGAGCGCACGTGCTTGCGCACTTTGAGCGCCCATTAAAGCTGCGTGCGTGCACCCTTCACTTGTTCTGATCAAAGCCACTGGATCCTGGGAAAGTAGAGCGCCAAGCTCCTCGTATGGTCGCCACGTTGGTCCATGAAATGAACAATTTCTCCTTGACCCCTCCGTTCTTGGTGAGTCGATCTACACTCGCTGGTGACGGGTAACTTTAAAGGAGACGTTTCTTGTATATACCGGGAGTTTGCTACCCACCCACCGGCTAAACAAGCAAACATCTTCACAACTTGGAGGCGCTGAAAAATAAGTTTACTGTTTTAAAATACGCGAGAAGAATAGTATAATAGTAAGAGATACGTGGAGATGGGCATGATTGATACGTTGATTGCACGCACAGTGCCAAAGACGCTTATACTGGGGAGAAACGCTTCTAGTACGATGATGCTCCATGGCGATCTTGGCGCGACTGGTTTAAAATGACCCTCTGGAAGCTTCGAAGATCTGAATAAACCAAGGTAGCGATTCCCATGGCAACGTAGACAGATTAGCCAATCACCTTGCGAGGTTTTGGTCGTCTGTATGTTAGTATATTTGTGTCCGGCTAGCAGGTAGGGAAGGCAATGGCGCTACTTTCCTAGGATCCAGCGACTTCAGTACTGATATGACCCAGAGAGTTGTCCGCGAGTAATACGCTCCTCCAACCTAACCTCTCCTAACCTTACAAAAGCTATAATCCACAGACCAAAGGAAATTAGAATTTCTCTCAGCAGCGCAGCTGCAGTGCTAGAGTCACTGTAGCCCGCCAAAGCGGACATTATCCAGTCATAAAATTAGACGATTGTTGTGCAAACAATGGTAAGGGCTGCGCAAACAATGCAGTGATGTGATTGGCCTAAGCCGTTTCGGAGCACCTTTCGGAGCTGCCAAAACAGTGTTTTGGAGCAGAAAAAGTGCACTTTGGAGCAGATATTCTTAGAAAAATAAAAATATTCGTTTCAAGTGCTGGACAAACGAAGGACACTTTTGTCGCCGCAGTAAACATATTATAGTCAAGTTAAACCACCTGGGAGTCTTTCAACATGTAACTGAAATGCCAATCACATGAAACATAATTCAATGCTTCAGTAAAATGGTACATATATATGTACCTGCTATAGGTAACTAAAAACCAAACTGCATCTATTAAAATTTATTTTAAAGTGACCATGCAGCTTAGTATTAAATATCGCAGCATTAGGTTGACTAGTTATATAATAAATAGAAGCAGTCTCTAACTGTGGATCCACGTTACCACTGCAGTGCAATGCGAAATTGTCACGCAAGCGGAGATAGCTCTTCGATCCGCTCCGCTCCGTCGCCAACTGGTTGCCAAAATTGTACACAAAATGTAACTGTCCAGCATACGACAAAAAACAGCCCAGCCGCACGTACTTGCCAGAGCGGCTGGCGAGGTATAAGCTAAACATACAAAAAAAAAGAGAACCTGAGCACATCGATGCAAGATATCACGAGCCAGGGTCAGAAAGTTCTTGGAGCACTTTGTGCAACGACTGAACTCGAGACAAACAAGCGCGCTGTGCGAGTTCAGCGTAACAGACGTTGCCTTCTTTGCTTTAGCTCACTTCTCTTCACCAACTCTCTCGCGGCAGATTTTTCATGTACCGGCGACCCCTCGAAAAAAAGCTTACCGAGAGAAACCCAGGCAAAACTTCGACACAGCAATCTTTGATCTAGAAGAATTTTTGTAGTAGCGCATTAAACAAGAATAAGAATGTTGGTGAAGATTAAGGCGGTCCTTACGTTTCAGTTTAGAAAGCGCCATATCTGCAGCGACGTGGCGACGGCAACACTCGACGTCGCGCGACCACGGCGACTGGCAGGCAGGTACCAAATGTAGTTTTCCCACGGCCATTGCTTTCAGGAGCAAGTGCTTCAGCTCACAAAGTAACTCCCGCCGCGCAAAAACGTGGTATCGTTTCACAGCATGATGACATGGCTGGTACCCACGCTGGTGTCGGAGCGTGCGCAGACACCCGCGTCTATCGTTGAAAAATTTTTGAAAAAACGCGAGACAATGAGAGGACGAGAGCGTGAAACGAGAGACGGCGGGAAAAACCATGCAAGACCGGATGAACGAGTGATGCAAGGTACCTTGTGTCGGGTGCCTGCTTGCGCCACCTAGCTCACGTGTGCTCATTACAGTACTCAGATTAGATACAGTTTTGAAAGGCGAGCAAAATTGGTTCTTTGGCGCAAGCTTGGCGCAGATTACCCATATTTCGGCAAAATGTATCAGGATGTAGCAGGGTTAGCCCCTTGGCGCAGTTTGGCGCAATTGGCGCAGCAATCACATCACTGAACAATGTCAAGGCTTCCACAATCCACTCAAATGCACATGCGAGTTCATTTAGAATGCAGCTTGTCGGTCGCTTGAATTGGAAATGTGATGAATAGCTCTCGTCTGGAGCTCAAGACTGACGTCATAAGCTATATCAGTGTGGGACACGCCAGTGCCAAACAACGATGCCGTTTATTTATACCTTTCCTGCAGGTTGAGTCTATTGCTGCGATCGGCATCTTACCCCTGTTTGAGACGTTTCCTCGATGCTGCATCGTGCGATCTGGATCACTTATGTTTAAGTACACGCGCTTTTTTTTCCTTTCCCATATCACTAGAAACTAGATATGAAATTGAAACTAGGTGCGGCGAAAGCGCCGAACAGCATATTTTTGTCTTTATCGTCCAAAGGTTGAAATGTTTGCCTCATTTTGAACGTTGAGAGAAATTTGCGGGTTTTCTGAAAAGCCCGTGTTGATTCTAATCAATTCCTCAAATTGTCGGCACTCTTTTAGATGCCGAGAAACATCAGCCCTGTTTCCAGTTTAGTAACCTAACCTAGACGGCAAACCGGAAACCGTCAAAAAAAAAAATAGTGAGGTTCGGTTTTCGAGTCGATTTCAAAAACTGTAGAGTCCCAACACCCCTCCGCAACCAATGATATCGAGGCATCGGCCAACAAGGACGAAAGACGAAGCAAGATGTGTGGTCGTAATGACAATAGCCTTATTTTAGCATATATTTTTGTAGCCTGAACCTTCTCGCGAACAAAGAAGCGCTAAACGCTAATGTCATCTTTGTAAAACCAAAAGCAGAACAAAACAACTATCTATATCGTGCGAGTTAGTTCCGTCGAGAATTTCGTCATTCAAGGACCATTGAAACGATATGCATATCATCATCAGCAACGCGGCATTTGTATGTTCACAATAACAAAAAAAAAGGTCCTTCCGGGATTACGAAAAGGTCACCACCAGTCCTGGACATCATCTCGCGACCGCGAAAGTGGTTCTTCTATACATAGCATGTCCGCACTGTTTGAAGGCGTACACATTGCCGCGCGCAGGGCCGAGCAAGCAACGCTCGGTCAAGGACTTCTTCGAAGGTTCACGTTTATTCTCACTCGGGACGTAACTTTTATCATTTCCTCCTGCTTTCTTCTTCTTGAAAGTGCCTGTTCATTCTCACCTCGAACGCGCGACGCTCGAACCTACTCAAAAGCGATTTTTTTCGAAATTCATAGACGCATATTAGATAAGGAGCTGCGCAGGACCTTGTATATAAGGTCAGTCTCGCTCTCGTTTGCACTTACGCCGCCAAATCGCCGCCCGCTTTTCTGCTGTCTCGACGCTCGACCTTTATTTCGTTTCGCGTGAGTTCGCCGATTAACCCTTTATTCCAAGTTCACTGTTCATCCTCTCATCGCCTTCAATCCGTGACGATATTTACGTCGACAGGACGTCTCCTAAACTCGAGAAGCCCTTAAAGCCACACTGTCACATCGCTCGTGCACCGTCACAAAAGACGCGGCGTTCGCTCCAGACATGACGACATGGCAACATGATTATCTGCGGACAGGCCTCGAAGCATGTTTTCTTCGTACGTATGCATGTTTCCAAAATGTCAGCAGACCGTTTTTGTGTGACCAACGTTACGGAACCGTCATACGAGGAACAAACGCGCTTCGGACAGCCTCCGCAGACTGTCTTTTGTATGACGCATTCGCAGTGCGAGCGCGGCTTTAAAAGAACAGGATAGATGCGGAGATGGTAGTCGGCACGTGTCGAAATAACGCAAAAACACTAAAGCCAGACGACTGACAAGTGAGCGACGTCTGGTCAGCGAAAAGAAGGATCGCAGCTTTCGCTGTGTCTCGCGTTGCCCCCGAGCCAGCTTGCGCAGCCAGACCCCCAGTACTGGCGTCGGTGGCAACAAGTCGCTTTTGGCACCGATGATGGCCATTAGGATGTCCGCCGCTGCGCTGGCACTCTTGATAGTGATACTATGCGTCGTCGTTCAAGGCCGGAATAAGCTCCCCGCACCGTCGTTTTTCCGTGAGTATATACTATAGATCGGATTACTGCGCGCGTGTCGAGCTCGGAATAGAATCATCGTGACATTTTGTAACACAATGTTTCTTTCATTTTTTTTTTTCCTTTTCAAAGAACAGGATAGATACGGAGATGGTAATCGGCGCGTGTCGAAATAACACAAAAACACTAAAGCCAGACGGCTGACAAGTGAGCGACGTCTGGTCAGCGAAAAGAAGGATCGCAGCTTTCGCTGTGTATCGCTCAATGCCAACGCTTAAAGTGCGTCTCTTGGTCGATCTCTTATATGGCTTTATCCATTTTGTTCTAAGCTCTTTCCTCGTATTGCTACCATGACCGCGTACTGTCTTCGTCGTATTCCACTGTACAAAGAAGGGCATTACGCCGAGAACAACAGCAAAGTACTATATTAGACTAGCCTCTTCGCTCTCGATTGCTATATATCATAGAGTAAAACCTCCCAAATACACCTCATGAACTTGGACAGCCTCACTGACCTTGTCCCAATGCATCGACGTTGTAAGCTCATGCGATAGTGTCAAAACACTCTTGTAACCGGGCGCCTTCAGGACAGTTTAATACCCCATTCACACAATCATAAAGATGCCTTTGTACTTCGTCTCACCTTACCATTGTTTAACGGCAAAGTCTGAGCAAGTGCGAGCGGCTAGCCTTGGCAAATTTTGTTGTATGGGCGTCTATAGACCGATGCGAGGCTGTGACGTCACGTCGATGTGGTGGCGCTACTGTCGGCACGGCGCATGCGCAGACCGTTCACCTCGCAAGCGAAAAGATGCTGACGTCACCAATTCATGTTTCTGACGTCACGCCAAGGCTGTAACTCTAGGAGCGGAAGTTCCCGCGCGCAGAAACCATATTCCGGTGAGGTGGAGCCTTTGCGCATGCGCGGCGCGCCGTGCCGACAGGAGCGCCACCGCACGGCGTGACGTCGGAGCCAGAATGTGGTGCAGCAAGTGGTTCTGATTGAGATATATAACTGAGGCGGAGCTCATTGCTAAATGTATTTGTGAATTTTATTGCAGCGCGGAACAAGACTGCTGTCGAAAAGTTCCACAGTAAGCCTAAGTCGTGCTTATACTGTCCTGCAGAAAACGCCCGCGTTTTTTTTTCGTTTTTTTTTTTTTTTTTTTTAATGTATATGTTGTCATAGAGCTTAACTAAAATCAATACTCCGCCTTTCCGCGCGGATAGCTTGCCTCCCCCAGATCTTGTAATCCTGCAGTCCTTTCCTCAGATCCAGGGTTTCGCCCAATAGGATCTAATCTTCACAAGCTTCCGCGCGCACTTGCATTTTGTTTGTAGAATGGTACTCGTCCCACACATAGTGCGTAAAATATGTAGTTTCACAGTCCCGAAATAAATGTTAGCTGCAAGAACACGGAAAGAAAGTGCCGAACAAGGCCAAATGCTACGCAGCCAAAAAACAAACGAAAAATAGCCACGTGCCAAGGTGATCGCATTCCGATTGAGTCTGGCGAAACACCGTCAATGGGATTTCGTTTTGTTTTTTTACCAGAGGAAAGAAAGGCTTGTCGCCATTAAAGAGGGAATCCGTTGCATCAAGCTGCTTAGGTCCCGCGTTAAAAAACCAATATAAAAAAGTTATGAAACAATGTTGTTTTCTTGTGTTTTTTTTTTTCAGTTTGTAAGGGTCTTTCGCATGGAACAGCAGAAGCATTGATGACATTGCCCGGAAGTTTGCACGCGCGAGACTGTGACATAGATGTCACAACATGCGACGTTCGTTTTACTGGGAGAACAAACACCACTCAACTTAAATTAGGGTGAGGAATATAAATTAATTAAAAATATCAAACCTTTATCGATACTGCCTGGGAAGGCACAACCGATTTAAAGCCAATTTTGCAGAAGTTCCGATCACAAAAACCAGCATTTCGCTAAGGATCGAAAATAAAACGGACGCGTTTCAGTTACAAATAAAAAGTCACGAACTTTTTTTTTTTTTTTTTTTTATGTGTATTGCTGCGCGCATGGCCGAGCAAGCAGTGCTTGTCTCGGAATTCTATAAGGATTCGCGTTCATTCTTACTGGGGGCGTAACTTTTATAATTTCGTCCCAGTTTCTTGTTCTCGAAAGTACCTGTTCATTCTCACCCCGAAATCTCCATACTCGAACCTTCTGACACGAGTCTTTGCGCTCAGATAACCGTCGTTCGTTAGCGCTGATGTCTCCTTCATAATATTTCACTATGAAAAATACTGTTTTTTTTTTTTTTTGTTTTTTTATTAAAGCTTGCAAAGGAACTTTTTTGATTTGAGACAAATGTATTTTCAAGAACAAGAAGTAATTTTCTCTAAATTACTGCCTGAAGGTAATTCATGGCATCATAAATTGCCAGCTCCAAAAGAAGTAATGCGTTACATTACTAATTACAACAAAAATAATTTAACTATTGTAATTTCACTATACTAATGTCATTACTCCCATCTCTGCTTCACACATGTTGATAGACAATGACTGAGTTGTTTACCGCTATTTGTGTTTCTTCCCATAAAAAGTATCAGTCGAAAGTCAGCGCTATTCCAGTGTCCTATATTTTTTTTTTTCGTCATTTGCGCGCTGCGTTCCATTTTTCGTAGAGTAGACAGTAGTTAGTTTTAGTATTGCGTGTCCGAGCGAACGCAAGCCCTGTGCGTTTGCGTTAGCGTCGCGTGTTACACACTGTGCGTGCGCGGAGCCCAAACTGCGATCTTAGACTGGCGCATGGCCACTTCGCGCATGCGCAGCGTGGAAAATGCAACGCTAGTACAAACAGGGGCGGATCCAAGGGGGCGGGGGGGGGGGGGGGGAAGCGACGGGAGCGGCCGCCCCCCCTCACCCCTTCTCGGAGGGCAATTTGACATGGGTAAACCCCGGGGCACAAGAAAGAATGGGAGAATAGCTCTTACCAATTTTTCCGCCCCCCCCCCCCCCAAAAAAAAAAAACAACAAAAAAACAAACGGGGTTCTGGATTTGCCCCTGAGTGCAAACGCACATCGCTTGCGTTTGCTCGTATACGCAATACTAAAACTCTAATAGCGTTGCTGGCTCTTACGTACGCAATACGCAATAGTATAGCGTACGCTAAAAACGACCCGCTCGGACCGATTTTAGTTGTGCGTCACGTTGCCGAGTGAACATCTCGCATGATCTTTTTGATTCAATTCGGCAGAGGCGTTGAAAATGAAAACGTTTCCAATCATTTTATTTCAAATTAAACCAAGCCGCAGCTGCTTGGTCAAGCACCATTTATCAATGCTATCGCGGGAACAAATTCATCAACTTCGGCGATTTCTTCAAAGGTCGTGCGTCCGTCGGCGATGGACTGCGCGAAGGGGCTTATAGCGTTGAGCAGATCGCAGCGTTCACGCATAGTGCGAGCGGCGCACATTTTCACGATGCACTCCTTCAGCTGCACGGTGATCTGATTCGACCGCGGTAGATCCCCGAAAGAATTACCGAGCTGAACGCCACGCAATTTCGCGTAACAGTGAACTCCGTGAACACCATTTCGCTCTTGGTGCTCCAGTCGAGGTAACCGCCATCTTGATTCTTGAAGCTGATGCTCTCGCTGGGCCCGCCGAAATCTCTCAAGAAATTCCCGCGAAGCTCGCTTACCCGCAACGCGAAATCCCCAGCGTTGCGTGGGTACGCTAGCCCTTCTATTGCGTTCTGCGCATTCGCACTAAACTGTTGGAAGTTTACCATGATTATTTTAACCCGAGACTGGGCAGGAGAAAATATTCTTTTACGCTTGGAGGGAAAGTAACAGGGACAGACGTCTCTGTGACGCTGTCTGTCCCTGCTACTTTTTTCTTCAACTGTAAAAAAAAAAAAAAAAAAAATGTCTTAATTTTGTTTGTTTTTGGTTAAAGTAATCACGCTAATCTCTATCCCTGCTTGTGAGCCATGCGGCGATGCAGCTAGCCTTGTGCAGCCGTCGCAGTGGATAGCCGTTTCGTAGTTTCGTTGTTTAGTTTCTAACGGTGTTACCGGTGTTGTGTTGACGTCTTGACAAAGTCATGCGTTACGTGCATAAGAACGTTCAGTCCTAGTTGGCAGTGGAGATGTCTTATTCAGCGTGTGTGTATGATATGGTGACATGTTTTCGAATTTCTTCCGTACTGCGAGTGTCTCTTCAATGAAATCTAATCTTAACTTGCCCGATCTTTCATTGCGTCGTAAAATATCTCGTCTTTGTCTCTTTCACAAGATTTATCATTTTTACTCTCCCCTCAGTGATTCTCTCTTTCTGCCACCATCGTATATTTCCTCCCGCAGCGACCACCAGTACAAGGTTGGCGTGCCAAGCAGCCGCACTAATTTACATTTCTACTCCTTCATCCCCCAAACTTGCGTCGACTGGAACCACCTCCCCGCCTCCATCGCCCTGATCACCGACACCGTCCGCTTCAAATCTGCCATCTGCAACCATTTTTTGTAACCCCTCTGTTGTGATTATGTTGACGTTTATTATTATCTTTTGTGTTTCTTTCGCCCACCCCTCTCTGTAATGCTTCGGCCTTGAGAGTAAATAAATGAAATGAAATGAAAGTCTCGCGGGACTGTTCCGCATTGAGGGCTTCTGTCCCGCGTCCAGCGACAAATTACAAAATCTTCAAAATGTCCCGCATTTCACATTTTCGTAAAATTCACTCTGCAACTCATGGTGCTGCCGAACAACGGGGCACGGGGAAGCGCGGAGGTCACTGGTAATCGTGTGAACAGCAATGGCACGCCATTTTTTATTCAAGCATTGCGGGAAGCGACCGTCTTTCTTGCAGGAGACCCGACACGCATGGGCCGTTGCCTCTCCGTTTGGTGGCAAACTATTGCAAGAAACATTGCTCGCCAAAAGCTTAAATATGAAATATTGTATTTATTTTCAAATTGCTGTTTCAATGCAAAAGGACTGCTGTAATTTTTTTGTGTGTGTGAAGATTTGCAACGGTTGAAAAAGAACATAATGTTAAAAGTTTGTGTAGGTCCATGTTGATAAAAGTAAGCGTTGACAGGAAAGAATAACCCGAAAAAGATTTACTGTTTCTTATTTCCATTTGACGCATTGAGTCTGATACAGTCGATTTTTACGTTTTCAAATTCGACACATTTAATAACATGTTTGGCATTAAAAAAAGATGCATCACTGGGAGTGGAAATTATTTGAGCTTAATTGCTGCGACACAATTAGCAGGTGTATAAACAGTACAGGATCATAAATGTGTTAACACAGCCTCGGTTCGTTGTGTGCGTGTTAATAAATTGACGAGCAAGGACGTCATGAAGGAGGTTATTTTTTGCTTGTTTTTGTCATTTTAATTTGCCTATAACTTTTAAAATAAAGCGAAATTCGAGAAAAGAAAAGTTTCATTAAGTTACTACGGTCAGTGCGCTCAGGTTCGGTGCAAATTAAAAACCAGCAAGCCAGCGGTCGGCAGACCACTGGCAAGGGAAGATAGCGTAGAGTTCTGGCTTTAATTTCGTTTTGGCATTTTTGTTTTGTTTTGTTTTCTTGGGGGGGGGGGGGGGGGGGGGGGGGGGGGGTTTGTATAACATGGTTTGAGGTAGATAGGCGCAATGCTTCGTCGTGGAAAACCCCGCAAAAGTGTGACGACCTAGTAATTTTGGTGAGTGCATGCGGCGGGTGCATCTATTCCGTTGTAGTGGTCACAGTGTCGAACCGGAACCGAACTGAAGCGAAAACCGGAACTGAACCGTTATTTTTAACCGAACCTGAACTGACCCGAACTGGAATTTTCTCCGCTATCTTAGAACTGAATTGGAAAAAGATATAACGGTAACTGGTTCAAAACGATTCACATTGTTTTTTTGTTTTTTAATGACACAAAATGAATATTTGAGAATAAAAAATTGGCAGAGCTTTGTATTTCCATCTACTGATCATATCGTCCTATACAGAATTGATATGAGAAATTGGGGGTTTTCGTGGCGCTTTTGTATTAACACTATGATTAATCATGTGTCACGTCATACTGTCAAATATTGTCACGTCACGTGGCCCCATAATCCAAGCAGTGGATTATGGGGCCACGTGACGCAGTGACTCACTCCGTCAAGTCGATTGAAATTGAGAACATCAGTAGATTCATAAGCGTTGTTGACATCGTGACGTCACATGACGTCACGACTTCGCATTGCGACGGTGATATTCCAGCAGTGTGGTTCTTTGTTCTCTTCTCTCCGTCGCTTTTCCTAACGTTCAGCTGGTATTCAAGTAAACACCGTGACGTGCTCGATTGTCATGAGCCCGAGTCGAGTGCTCGGGTTTATGACAATCAAACTCTGCAAAAATTCGGGTAATGGCTCGAGTTCAATTAAAGATGAAAACAGCCGATCTCCTCTAACAATGTCTGAAGCTCAGCTCATTCTCTATGCTTGGCCAACCACAGTGCATGACTATGATTAGCACCGACGGTATATAATTCACATCAGATCACGTGGCCGTTTGTTCTAATTGCGAGTTGAGGAGGGGAAGGCTGTTTATTTCCTTTATCTTTTTCTGCATCTGCCACAGCGCGAAGAGGAAAATTAATGGGTGTTTTTGCAAGTTATCAACGTCAGGGATTAGTTCTTAACGGCATTGCAAGTTATCAACGTCAGGGTTAGTTCTTAACGGCATTTACTGAAAATACTTTAAAAAAATGTTGCACGACCCATTTTACATGACACAGACTGACCGTCAGAAAGTGACCAATTAAGTAGCCATGTCGAAATACTAATTTGTTCTATTCAACGAAAAATCACCAATTAGCAACGGTGATGCTTATTTGCATATTGAATTGACTGTAATCTTGTCAAGATCAAACCTCAACAGCCAGGCTAGGACAGTTCAGGCCGTATAAGGAAATATAAACAAGGTACGCACTTGTTTAGGCCACGTTCGATCTGAGTATGAATGTGCGTATGGATTAGAGCGGGTCCATATCACAAGAGCGAATGACATTTTAGCGAACGGCGACATTTGAGCGAATGGTCGTTTTAGCGAATAACGGGGGCGCGCGTTAACCCATCCGTCGCGCTGCGCTTTACGCCGCTTCGCGGCGACAGTCTGCGGCAACTCATTACAAAAATATGAACTCACTTGGCCCACCCGAGAATGCCGCTTCGCGGCGTCCGACTATTCGCTAAAGTGTCATTCGATGAAACGTGGGCGTTCGCTAAAACGTCATTCGATCAAGTGAGTGCCTCCCGATTAGAGCGAACAATTTTGATCAATCTTCTGCATGATTTTTCGTCTGCATCGCGGTGCTGAGTGTAAACAATGTTGGTTAGGAAAACAAGCATTGAGATTGCCACTCTATTTCGTGACAAATCAAAAAATGGTTTTAGCTCAGTTGCGTCATCATATATATTGTGAAACGTATTTCGTAAATTATATTTTACAATATATGTGATGGCGAGGGCCCATTTCATGATTTTATCAAGCGCAGTTAATTCCTTTGTTCAAGTGCACAACTACGATTCAACTTTTAGTGCTGCGACGCAAAGCTGTACCAATGAAGGGTATTTAAAACGGTGTATCACGCTTCACGAACAAATGGACGCCGAGCCGTATAAATATAATGTTTTGTATATTAATCCAGATTTTCTTTTACTGTAATCTTTTTTTTTTTGGAATATAAAAATAAAAGTGGATGAACGACAAAAAAGAAACAATACAATTACTCATTTTACGGCAAAAATAGTGCCAATTTAAAAAAAAAAAAAATGCGGAAAATATAATATCAATTTAGCGGTTTAAACCGGTTGGAACTGTTATTTCTGCTCCCTGGAACTGAACTGGAACCGAACCCGAATCGAGCCGATTAAAAATTACGGTTCGACACTATGGTAGCGATGCGTGGGCTGTGATGCGTTCGTGTAGTTATAACGATGGATGTGGTTCACTCCACGAGTGGTATGAATGTGGTTCTTTCCACCAATGATATAGATGACCATACCCAAGGGCGGCGACATACTCTGACAGGCAGAGTACAGAAAAGGGTGAAAAAAATTGCGGTGGCTTACTTCGGCTATGCCAGGATATACGCAGCGTGAGCTTATACGCACAAAATGAGGTGCTATCAAGCGGCTCCGGGCCAGCGTCAGACTTGGCTACTGCGCAACGGAGGCGCACAGCTGGGCACGCGGCGGCGCCAGTGCATCTGCCGCGGCTATGACGTCACTCCTTTGGAATGCGCAGACCGGCGAGGCGCGCGCGGTGGCGGCGGCGGCTCCGGCGCGCCGTGTGACGTCAGTGCTCCTCGAGCATGCGTAGACCGGCGAGGCGCGCGCGGCGGTGGCGTCTCCGGCGCCGCGCCAGCTGTGCGCCGTGTGACGTCACTGCTCCTCGCGCTTGCGCAGCACGGAGCACAGCTCATTATGCGAGCCACGCGAAACTGCTCAATCTCGGCCAGTGTAGCTCACGCTACGAAAATTGCAGGAAGATCCATTGGTGGATTCTTAGGGAATCCGTTAGCATGACCCTTCGAGAAACGCCACGCACGTCTCTCTTTGAGAAAAGCTAACACTGACCACGTAATGAATCTAAAAAGATGCAGAGAAAAATAAAGGAAGCAAACGAGAAAGCCAGAACAGAAAAAAAGTAAAGGGGTCAGCGTTAACGATTCCCAAAGAGACATGTGTCACACTTCCCAAAGGTCATGCTAATGCATTCCCTAAGAATCCACCAATAGATCTTTTTTTTTTTTTTAGTGTTTATTTTTAAAGGTTTGAAGCGCAAACGACAAAAGAGCTCGGGTTTACGGTCGTCTTTCGGTTGCGGCCGTTAAGGAGCACGCACTTTCATTATGCCTATGTTAGCAGCGAACAGAAGTTTATTTTGCACGACAGTAAAATGCTGTTTAGCAAGTGCCCCAAGCAGGAAAACAACTAGTGTTTCTTTGCTGTGGCCATGCTAGATACGCGCTGAAAAATTTATATTTTCTGGCATTTATTTTTGCTTTTTAAATTTAGGTGTCGTCGCCCATCCCACTCTTTTTACAAATTTCACGTGGCGGGAGGGTGGGCGTTGAGTGGAGATATTACTAGGGCTGGGCAATTATCGATTGGCCTACCGGTTAATCAATTAATGCTTTAATCGTGATCAATTTTAACCGGTTAATCGGTGTCGTTTTGACAAACCAAAAAGAAAAATACTTTCACGACGCAAACATGGACGAGTACACATATACGAAGGGCAAACTTGGGTGACATTTTAACCTCAACTGTAAGTGCGATATATGTAGCTCCATGAAAGTGCAGGTTTCACGTGTCCAGACCACGTTGCTCCAGTGTCCGTTTAGCACAGCTAGAACTATTGTGAACGATCAAAGGAGACTGTTCTTGCAGGAGATTATCAATGAACCTCTTTGCTTCATCCAGCTGAAGTAATAATCTGCACGTAACTTGGAACATATTCCTACCCTCCCCCCCCCCCCCCCCAAATATCTAATCTTGACTTTAAAATTATGCATTAAAATGAACGAAACTGATTAACCGATTAATTGATCTATTAAAGGGTTGTGATTAACTGGTTTAAAAATTTTAATTAATGCCCAGCCCTAGAGATTACGGTATGTTGTTTTTTATGTATTAGCCCACTCCACTCTGGGCCTTTTAGCCCCGAGAAAATATATAAATAAAAAATAGTGTATCACACATAATGCATAGATATGAAGTCGTCGACTGGTACTCTTGCTTTTTTGCTGCGGGCAAGCACGATGCGTGCTATGCTACGGTACGAAGTACCGTGGAAAAAAAACTAAAAAAACACCTGCTTGTGAGGAGTGGGGGATCACCAAAGCTTCAGTTTCAATCAGTGATAACTGCGAACCATACACTTTACACATTCCTGAACGCACCGGAAAGTGTCAAGGAAACAACCCAATAGGCTATAACATCTATAACAACCCAATAGGCTATAACAAAGAAGGTTCTAGGACACCAAAAGTTAAACAGGCATAACTTACTAGGTGCACCAATGCTGAGCACCGTTTATTGAACTCTCTCAAACAGGTGAACAAAATGCTTTATAGAATGTAAGAAAATATATAGCTCTTGTAATAACACTCCTGGTGACCAAAATAGTTGCGCTTCAACTTCACCCAATGCTCGTCACTCACTCGATCAGCTCGTTGAGGCACACCCCGTTGGCAAACAAAGACACCTTCGGTGGGTGGCACGAGCCGTCTACCACTTCAACCGACACTTTGGCACCAGTCAGCTCTTCCGCATACTCTTTCCCCACCGACTTCACGCCGTGTAGAAGGACGCAGTTCGCAAACGAAGATGTGTTCTGAAACCTCTCCGGCAGGGCTCTGACGTCCGCCCGTACAACATTCTCGGTGTTCCCAAAGTCCACAAAATGAACCTTCAAGGACGCGTTGGAGTCGTCCGAAAGGCCAACCAGGGTGGCACGGTACCAGAGTCCGTCTGCTGCGTACCGCGCACAAAGGACGTCTCCGACCGATAGTGCAGACGGCGATATTGCCGGTGCTCTCGCAACGCTGGCGTCCAGTTCTTTCGTGAGAGTCGCGAGTGAAGAGGCTGTGCTCAACTGCTGGAGGTAGAAACGTCCGTTGGCAGTCGAGACGTGGGTGATAGTTGCCGGACTGCGGCCTGGTGGGAGTGGACGTTCTTCGAACGCTTTCTTTGAGGTCTTTGAGGGCTCCTGTTTAGACGAGACAAGTTGAATAAAGTCGGCGATTGGTGCATTTTTTTTTTTCCCGCAAGTTTCAATTTCTAAGTCCTAAAAAGAGCAAAAGGTGGGTGCACAAAGTAAAGGGCAACGACAACTTATACTCCGTTTCACGATAACCTGGCGAATGGTGGAGGCTACGGCCCCTGTGACCCAATAAGGCGTCGGAGCGAGGCACGTGCCACAACGTCACAGGAGCGTGCGTGTCACTGTGCCAAATGCGAGACCCGGAGAAACCGGCTCTCGTCTGCTGGTGAAGTGTTGTCTGCTGCGAAACCAACCAACTTCGGATGAACGTCCACCGCCGCAACATTGTCATCCACTAGAATGGCGAGCTCCTTACAAACAGTTCATGAGACAACCTCAATTTACCCGTAAATCTGTGGCGGCTGCTAATGTTAGGGCCCAGCCTCCACAGTTCACCAAGTAATTGTGAAACAGAGTACAGATAAATGTAAATCATGAAAGTCTCCACATGGCTTTCTGTCGTTTATGCCCATCCAATACATCATAAGGCATTTTGTTTTCTGGCCTATCTCAAATGCTCAAAAGCTGCTTTCACTTTGAAAGTATGAAGAAACACAAGATGGGTGCTTCGTAAACAGACAGTGGATCATGTAGATTGGCCAAAACACGGCAACAGATCTGTACTAGTGATGCAGTAACAAAATCGACTTAAACTTTTAATCGGGAAAAACAACTCCGGTCCAGTTTTTGCAACTCAACTAGAATAATCGGTACATTCACTTGCCTCAACAACAAAAGCTTTTACAGGTGAAATGAAGACGAAATGTGTTGTGTGAGCCTTGCGTATAAAAGTGTTTCAAGGTGTTTTAAAAATGATGTCCACGTTCAAACGACTCCAGACTCTCAGTTTGTCCTATCGTTACGTAAGCATTTTACTGTATTACTTCCCAACTTAAAAGCAACACAATAACATCCAGACATTTTTTTCTACAAATAAAAAAAGAGGTCTGCGTGCTACATTAGAACATTGTTATACTAAGGTCGTTGTTTCCAGCCATAATCTTCACTTTATCAGTATCTACACCATATCATTCTCCCAAATGTCCGAATCAGCATCACACAAGTAGTCACGCGCAAATAAGGGATTTTGAGTTTGAAGTGAATGCTTAAACAAAAACCCATCTGAACTTGTGTAGGTTGTTCCCATGCTTCCCCTTGTCCATTCATAAGCTAATTTTAATAGACTATTATGTATATGGACCGACAGCTGAGAAAGTTGAATGCCCTGAAACGGCAAGTACATAACGAATTTGACATAAAATTAAACCCATAGAGATGCCCAGCTACACTCTAATTGAGTGGATTTACAAATCTCGCTATATGCAAATATTACTTTCCTAAAACTCCAGTTTGAAAAAAAAAAGCAAATAAAAAGAATCATGAATGCAGGCTCTCAGGGCGTTTCTGTCTAACATGTCTTGTGTGCGTATACAGCCTGCGCTTAGCCTGCCTCAACGGGCGACTTGTCCCTCAACTATAGATGAGCAATTTAGCCAGTGCAGTACAACCGTTAGCCTGCTGTCTTTTAACGTGCACCATGCAGTAGTGGCACACCACCGCACGCCGGTACGATGCTCATCCAGGTAGAAACGGGCGAGGATGGGGATTGAAGACAGGATCCCTGGGTTCTGCGGCATAACATACACTGTTGCCTAATAGCAACAGTTTAATTTTGAACATTTTACGCCAATGCAGATATCATCATTCACAAAGTTTCGCTTCAATTTTTGATACACCAGGCGTGCCCCATACTGTCCGGAAGTGTGCGTTTCTCCCGAGTACGCAGTTGCGATATTCATGCTTTTTCTAACCGTCGATCGCGCCGTCTACTCCGTTGAGTACGCTTCTTACCGAGCACCGGTGCACTGCAGAGAAGCAACACCCGTGGAAACAAGCTCCGCGGGTGTTGCTTCTCCACGGCGCACCGACGCTCGGTAAGAGGCGCGGCCAAAGGGGCAAGCCTTTCCGTGATGAAAACTGTAAAAAATATGAGTATCGTAGTTCATCTTGAAGCGAATATCAAATAGTGTAATATTCAAAACTAATATTCAAAATTTCGAATATCTTCACAACACTAATCACAGCCATACATTAACTGCCACATCAGTCCTTGTATATAGAGAAGTGAGGTGCTCACCAAACTTGTACAAAACACGCGAGCAGAGTCTCGTCCTATGGACATGCTATCCCCAAGGCAGCCAAAGAACCGCTCCATGTTGCAGCGCTCAGTAGAACAGCCCAGGCAGGGGGGCCGCACGCTCGGTGCCTAAATTGCAGGCAAACGGGGACAGCGCCAACCCCCCACCCACTACAATGCATAGGTGGCTGCCGAAAATGCGCCGTCTACGGTCCAGCTGCAATTTCGAAAACGAGCGAGCAGCCACCCTACGCTCTGGCTGTTCAACTACTACGTCGCGAAGCGGTTCTTTGGCTGTTGCCAGGATAAAATGCAGTCGGCGTGTTCCGTACAAGCTCGGCGAGCCCCATGCACGAACACAAGTAGAGTTCCTCGCCTTAGCCCCAGCCGTCGCAGAGAGGAGGTCCCCAATGCAGGAGCCGTCCTTGCGCACCAGCTGCACCAGGGGCACTTCTCCGTCAGACCCAACCTCTACGGCGGCAAAGGGCCTTTCGGTCAGGACCTCTTCCAGGCGGGGGTGGGCAAGGTCCACCCCTCGTGGCACCACGGCCACCGCAAACACCGGCCACTCGGCGAAACGAGGTGGCAGAGGTCGCAGGGACGCTGCCGGCACCGTCTCGCTGTTGCCGTAGTCGACGAACGACACCGCGTAGGCGCCTTCCTCGGACCGCTCGCTCAGGACCTGCGTGCCCGTGAAAACATAAGCGTGAACCAAATGGCTGGAGAATGACTGGAACGACGATGGGAGCTTAATTAAAATCCTTTCGTCACAATTCGGATCGCTATGCAGCAAGGCGCCTGTCTTTATGGTGGAGTCTGCGCTAGCAAACAGACAAATAGGGCAAAGAAATTGCAGCGTCTCATTTGCGAGCGCTCGTGCGAGTCACTTTGACGGCACTGCAGAAACAGTGCTGTGCTAGACGATGTAGCGGAGCAAATCGTTGCTGAAATCACTGCGCAGATTGCCACTGAAATGCAACAGCAGTTTGCACCGGCTTGTACTGCGGTGGCATTCCTTTATTAGACTACTTAGGAACTGCTGTGAAAATACTAGGAAAATTTTTCGTCGACACACACAGTCTTTTATCACATTTAACGCCAATTCGCATAGTTTTCTGATCTAACCACATACTTTCCGCGGACAAGCCTGCCGCGACCAAACCAACGACTTTGGTTGTAGCGATACTGCACTTCCAAACACTTGACTCTTACTATAGGGATACAAACATATGTATTTAGACACAACATCCTTGGTAACTGTTTGGTCATTCAGAAGCTAACGTACTGTATCACATATGTTGGGCGGATCACCCTCCGCATGCATAATTAAAGTAGGTCAATAACGGATGCATGCCGCCCACTTTGTTGGTTACAAACTGTCCAATGGACATGAAAGTGCTTAGGGTTCACTCATACATTCTATCACATTTAAAAAGTTGATGAGCAGCATAGGGGATATTCGTGCATGTTCACGGACGCAATGAGCGTGGCAAGCTGCAGTACGCGAACGCAACAGACCTGTCCCCTGTACCACGTCTTGTCGCCGCTGTATAGAGCGCACACATAGTCTCCCACAGAGAGTGGGTCGGGCGTGTGGTGGGGGGTCCTCTGCACCCAGGAGTTGAGCTCCGCCATCATGGCCTGCAGGTCGCGCTGCAGGTCGCACCGCTGAAGGTAGAGCAGCTTCTCCGTCTTCCAGGTGGGAATCATGGGACGCTTGGTCGGTGGAATCTTGCATTGGTGCAAGCAGAGCACCCTGGCTTCCGAGCGGGGGGAAACCGACGAGGCAACGACGAGTTTTTTCGTCTGTGGAGATACAGAGAGAGAAATGGGGGGGGGCACAAGGTGAAGCCATCTGTGACGTGGTGAGACCGATCGGCCTTCTGTTAAATTACCCGAGCGCCAAGAAGTGTGCAAGAGTGTGGTTACACGTGTGGCATGTGCTGGCATCCGCAGCAGTAACCGTTCAAAAGCAAAACCCAGTAACAAATGGCAGTATGCATGCGTTCATCGACACCTGATTTCAGTTATTTAGTATAGATCTTTCATACAGATAGGGCAAGCACGTGTAGTGCTTATGCCTACATTCCCAACGATCTCCTGGCTGCTTGGGTAATTTGCAAAAAGGTGTATTCACGGTCATCCAATCCACCATTTTAAAAATATCTGGTGCTACATGGCAGAAAAACTGGATTCAAGGATTCCCAGGATGAAACAATGAGTGCCATTAAAAAGGAGAGGAAAAAAAATCATGAGCCATTCCACCCTATGAAGGTGGATGACCAGCGTTTAGCACACGACACGGACTTGACACAGAATTTTAAACAAAGGTGTATTGTGACGAAAGATACGCACACACATTTCTTGTAATATTTCGCATGGACGACCATTGCCACCCCGAGGAGCTGGAGGAAACTAGACATGCGCGACGGGACCGCCACCCCGGGAGAGCGAAAGGAAAGAACTAGGCATGCAAGCGCTTAGAACGACGACAAAGAGAGGGCGGTGCGAACGTAGACATGGCCGTCGCGGGTCGCACGGTGGCAAATTTTTGAGAAACCTTTATTATCTACCTGAGAGTTGTGGGGATCCGTCCGGCTACCCCACCCTGGAGTCTTGTCTTTCCCGCATTTCCCTCGCCCCTTCGCCTGTTCTTCCCGCGCCCTGCCAGGGCCGAACAGCCCATTTCCTGCTCACCCGGATCCTTGGACGGGGGAGAGTCACCATACGGCGCATCATCCCCCCTCGGGGATCGTCCGGGGACTGTGGTAGGGGCGTGCGTGTACACGTGAACGGGTCGTGGTGGGCGCGTGATCGGTGGGGGGCGAGGATATAAAAAGGGAAGCGGGACAAGGGGAGTCCCTTCTTAACCTGCGGACCGGACAGCGTGTGTGACGACGACAACGACCGGACGCTCACCACCGACGCACGAGTTGAAGTAAACTGTTCTAAAAAACGCACACTGTGTGAGTGACTTCTTGGGGAGTGAGCGAGGCACATCCCGATTGGGCGTCAATTAGGTAGCGATCCACAGAGCCTACTCGTACCTGCCAACCTGCGGACTTTCAAACTGGTAAAACTCCCGCGGCCGTGGGGGGGGTTTGGTTGTAAGAGGCAGGCACTTATCCCTGGTGCTTACGCGAAACGATGTGCAGCTTAATGTCAGCCTTGCCACCGTGCGAAACGCTTACATCACACGTGCACTTGCGACAGAATCCAAACATCTCTCCCTTCTTGGACGGCACGAAGCACAGGAATTCCAATGTGTAGGTTTTCAGGAGCACCTGAAAGTACCTCTTTCAAAGTTTGGAGTTCGCCATTGCACCGCGAAGCAACCGCGACTAGGGAAATGCTATGATTATATGTGCACCAAACACAGACACCGCTCTGCTTGCCATGAAACTGGCCGAAACAGCGAGGCCCGACATGCCAAACCAACATGCACCACTGAACAGATGAACTTTGGGCTTTGGATTGGTTTTGGATTTGTGGCCACTGGATAGACGAACAGTAAAAACCACGACCCTGCCGTGGACGGTACCTATCGCCCTCTTGTGGCGGTGCAGGGTACCGCCAACAGCGGTTTTACGAAAAGAATGTAAAAAAAATTACAAAAAAAAGATTCTTTTTTTTTCGTAAAATTTGAAGCAAGATTCATAAAATCGTAAAATTAGTCCCAATTCATACATTTTACGAAAAAATCGGTAGAGTTGACAGGTATGGTCTGCTGATCATGAAAATAGTGCCTATTGATAACTAATCTAGAATAGACCTTTTGCTAAACTACCCAAGCATCAAGGAGAATGCAGGCAATGGTGTTCCACACAGCGCACATGCCAGTGTCTTCAGCACTAACTGTTCTATAGCAAAAGCCTAAAACAAATGGCATTTTGCACACGCGTTTTTCAAACGCTTTATTTTGGTTATTTACTTAGAATCCTTTATATGAAAAAGGCGTGCGCGTGCGGCAGTACAAGTGTAGCTTTTGTTGATGCACATGAAAAATCCACGGAACCCTAGCCATAAACAGCTTCGCTGTAAAAAGTACCTATAAACAAACTTGGGGGCAAAAGATAGAACAGGCACAAAAGAGACATCGGAGGAGCTTTAATGTAGCCCACTGCAGATCAATGGAGCCAGCAAGGTCTAGACTCTACGATCTAGGGAATGCCCAAGCTCACTTGAGCAAGTACTTACGCATTTTCATACTAGTACCTCCTGAACTGGCAATTTCTGAAAATAGTGGACTGTGACTGCATTTGCGCGATTGTCTGACAAGTTTATCAGCGAATCATTCGTCACATAAATAGTTAGTAACTAATTTTGCGTGTACGACTAATTATCCAATCTTTCCATTTATGAGTTGATTGATCAGTTTCTCGATGCCTAAATTTCCCAAAGGCTGTTAATGTGACTGCAACAAATATTTGCATAAGGGAGCATGGCCTGTGGCACCAATGTAAAGACACAATGAGTGAAAACAAAATTATCCTGTTTGCAGTTGATTCACAAGAAAGATAAAAACTAGAGGTGTGTGGATACCGGTTCGAATCAAGCAGTGCACTGTCATCCCTAGCTTTAACACTGTCAAGAGCACCGGTTGTCGTGGCTTTTTCCTTCACTGTGAAGGTTACGAATGATGCAGTGTTATTCGGTTCGAACGGCAATTTGCACATCCTTAACAAAAACCAAGATGCGAAGCAATGTTCGACATTTCTCTGCAAGCCTTGCATTGCGTACCACAAAAGTGCTCGAATCTAGCTCTCACCCATCTATCATGTGGCAGCTTTAGCCCCATCTGAGGCATAATTATAAAAATAGCTTAGAAGGTACAGAACACTCACAGGAGCAACTTCCACAGCCAACTTGGCATCCGTCTTTGTCACACGCTTGACCGCCGGATCGGCTCCTTCCGACTTGCCAGCCATGGATCCAGCCGAAGTTGGGGATCCGACCCGAGCCGCAGTCCCAACTGCAGCCGCAGCCAGTCCGCAGTCCCAAGGAGACAGTGTTGCGGATCCGAGCAACCTTCGACCGTCATCGCAGACCAGCTTTCCACAAAGCACGCCGCCGCCAGCAGACGACTCAACCACAAAGGTCAGGGAAGAACCTAAGGAAGGACCGGTACAATCTCCGACTTCGAGACGTGCAGACATCGCTGCCACCTTGAGGTGTTTCTCGTCGAGAGGAACCACGCTGGTGTTGAGTTCGTCGTTTCCGTAGTCTATGTACCGGACCCAGCGGCACGCTGGGTTGGTGCTTGTCACGTGAGCACGGTACCAACGCCCGTCTTCTAGCGACTTGGATGCCACGTAGTCCCCACTGGCGAACCTGCAGTTGTTAACACATGCAACACATACGCCGTTCGTTTTACAGCAGAGCGATACCCTGCCCACCCAAAACTAACCCACATAACCAATTATTTGCAGTGTCCCTATAGCATTACCATTATTAAATGTCTGCTTGTTCTTCATACAGAGATCTCTCGTATTATTTTATTTTTACCAATGGTGCATTTATGTTTAGTGTGTTCTCAAACTGGCTGAGTAAAACAAAGTGGCAATGTCACCGTACCATGCACCGGGTCAACCCCAAGGGGAAAAGCTGCAAGTTTTTTCAAAAAATAAATTTTGAGTCGATAGCCAGCGCTTGGTCTTGTTAATATTGCCCATCATCTATCCATTCGTAAAAAGATAGGCAAAACAGCTGACCGTCGACAATTCAGTTGATAGTCAGCGCATGGTGACGCCTATATTTCCATTCTCTGACTTTAGCTTCATGCCTTATTACGTACGACACGGTTACTTTTTCGTATAACAGTGTTTCAGCGTTTGGTGGCCGTTTCCAGCACTGCCCCTGCAACACACGACGTGCCAGACGTACGCACTGCAAACTAGACTCACGTGTACGAGGAACCCCGGGCCATCTTGGGACACTGTTCGTTCAGCTCCTGTTCAAGACTTGCAAGCTCCAGCGCTCCCTCTGGGTGCATGACCAACACCCACACCTCGTTGTTCCTCGACACCATCACCTGCAACGTCAACTCCTCGCCAGGCTTGACAAGTTCTAGGATCGAAGAAACGCGAAACCGTCGGTTCGACTGTGGCTTCGGCTGTGGATCGGGCTGCGGCTGCTGCTTCGACTTAGCCTGCGGATTCAGTACGGCTTGTAGCCGCACGGGATCCAGTCCCCTGGTGCGCGGAGCTACCGCCGGAGAAATGGTGCTCTCTGCCAAGCCTTTGGACACCAGGATCCCCGCAAAATCTTGTCCACCTAAGAGGACAAACGACGACGACAATTTTACATTAATTGCTTCATTAAAGAACGCCAAGGAAGGGGTGGTGGCGGTAACCACAGCCAAGAAAGGGCATGAACCGTCTCCACAGTTTATTCCCATTGTCTGATTGCATCGGCGTTTCTGCTCAGCGTAACAAACGTCACTTAGCCGTGTCGGGGGGGGGGGGGAATACTACGGACCTGCATTTCTCAGGGCATCTGCTCCAAGTTTCAGAAATCTAGGCCCCCAATGGAAAGCACGATAGTCACAGACAAGGTGACGACGGCAGGGAGGAGCTCCAGCTGTCGCACCCCCAATGCAAGCTTCCTATGTTCGACAACGCTTCAGCGTCTTGCGCACCTCGCGTGCGCAAGCGTAGTCGAAACAGAATGAGGAACGCCCCGACGTCCTCATTCAGTCAGCGACTGTGCGCCGAGGAGCTGAGGAAGATTAGGAGACGAGAGTACACGGGGACGTCGGAACGCCGAGCTCTGGTTGGCACGATTAGTGAGTAGACCTAAAGCTACCTGCCTTTGCCTCCGCTGCACTCGGCGAACGCGTTCGAATGCGAGAGCCAAACGCCAGACGCCACCGTTTTGCGTTCAAACACGTTCAATGAGTGCAGTGGAGCATGGGCAGCTAGTTTTGGGTCTACCCCCTAATCATTCGAACCAGAGCTCGGCATTCCGACGCCGCCACATGCTCTCGTCTCCTGCTCTTTCTCAGTTTCTCGGCGCATAAAACGTGGGACATCAGTCAAAAGGTATTGTGAACCAATGCGTACATACCAATTTCAATCACAGTGAAAAAAAAAAAAAAAAGCATGGGGCAACCAAATTATTTAGAGACTATCACATACCATATTAACCCGCAAAATGAACGGTCATCAATATTAGGACTCTTTTTTTTTTTCCCGCGCATAATGACTTGTATTTTCCATTTTTGGCTCCGCAAACCTCAAACTGCATCCAACTCGGCTAGCCACTGAGCCAATTTTCTTTTGGTGCCGAGCGGTCAAGCCAAGTTGGGCCAAGCCAAGCATGGCAGTGCATGCACGCGTAACGGCTGCAACTTGCGGAAGTGGTCGACGGTAAAACCGAGCGGTGCGCGCACTAACAAAATTGCACAGTCCCGAGAGAGATGTGTCCTCCATCGGATGCATTGATGTCAACAAACACGGCGTCGTCTGCGGTCCGCTTTCAGACAGTAAAATCATGTAAGTGGTTAGGCCTAGCAATGGTCACGTCACTCTCCGTGCTGAGCGAGTTTCATAGGGCACTTTCTCTTCAACAAAGAGAATGCTGAAGGTGCCCTAAAACATGCCTGCAACTTATAGAGCACGGTTACTGCAGCACACCCACGACCAGCTGTGGATGCACCTTCGTCGGTGAAGACATGCCACGGTACCCTGCCGTGTCAGATCGGCACTTGAAACGTGATTTGTGCAAAGTTTGTAAGTGCACAAAACTTTAACCCGCATAACGTATGCACCTTTCAAGTATGCATCAATTTTTCGGGAAAGAAAGTCTGTTCATTATTCGAGTAAATACGCTACAATAAAATTGCCACAGTTTACCACGGGTGCAACTAGAACCGCAAGTTCCTTTTCAGTGCCAGACCACGAAGACCACCACAGTGCCGTAATATGGTCACCTACCATTTCTGCGAAGCTCCACCTTGTGAACGCCGTCACTGAGCTCAACTGCCTTGGCCAGCAGACGACCCGTAAGCATCGTTGCAAGCTCCAAAATTGCACCGTCACTCCAGGTGCCACCTCCACTGGCCGGAGGCTTGAGACCGTGCAGCCCGCACCGAACTGCCTGCTCCGCCAGAAGCGTACACCCCGCGGGGAGTGGACGGGTGTTTGACGCCGTCACAGTGGCGCTGTTACCGTAGTCTACAAAGTACACCGTAAAGTACACCGTGCACTGGGCACTGTGACAAGCAGTCACGCGTGCACGGTACCACTGGTTGTCTTCTGGAAACAGCGCAGCGCAGACTGCGCCCTCGTTGAGATCTTGGTCGGCGTCGCCGGTGCCACAGCGTTTCTGGAGCTCGGCTTGGAGGTGTTCTAAAGCGGTTTGCGAGGAAGTTTGCTGGAGGAAGAGTTCTAGTGGGTTTGTGGCGTGGCTGACGATAACCTGCGTAAATGTGAATGACGAAAGCAGTCTCGACAGATTGACCACATGCCACATAACAAATTTACACAGAATAGATTTAGGGGCCGGGACGTCCAAAAAAAATGTGACGCGGTGCCATGAGAAACTGCTACCTGTCGCATTTAGCAGACAGTGTTCACATGGTGTCACGTGGGTCGCGTGACCCATGTGGCGCCAACCATGTGACTTTGTCAAGTAACGTGACGTCAAGTCGTGTGACGCCACGGTTCCAGGTCGCGGCGTCCCGTGACGCTGTTTCACATGACACTCTAATGTCAGGGCGTCGCGCGACTTGACCTCGTCTGAGGCACCTAAGTTGGGCACGCGAATTTTGCGTCCACATCAGTGCAGCTAAAAATTCTTTGCACATTCTTTGCCACCCAGTTTTGTTGGTAGGATCGGACGCGTTCTTTTTTACTTTTCTAACTCGTCTGCAAAACAAACACTCCTTGTTCGTCAAGCATCGAAAAGGCATCAGTTTGCGTTGATGTGCACTGCATTTTGCTGACAGAAAAATGCATTCACGGGGTCCAAGTTCTTTCTTCTTCATTACAGCTGACTGGGCAGACCCAGCTCTTTTAAAGAAATATGAGGAAAGTAACAAAATAATTTTGATAAAAAGAAAACCGTAGACAGAGTTCCTAGAAACCTTGCCCACTGTTTTCTGTATTTTCATTAATGTCAGCTAGCATATGTCGTGATGTTTTGGTCACCCCTTTCCTCCCTTCTTATATAAGGTCCACTGTGAGCAAAAACAAACTAGGGGTAAGCAAATATTCAAAACTTTGAATACTTTGCGAATAATGCTTGCTATTCAATTCAATTCAATTCGACTCGCTACACACTTTCGCTGTTTGAAGTATTTGAGTTCTTCAAGTACTTTGAAAATTATGAATTATGCGGAACTCGCTGATTAGTGTTAACTCGCGGTCGAGTTCCGTTTTGTTTTTGTACTGCACAGTATGGTTTCGAGCTTGGCAAACCCAAAAAAGCCACCCTATGTACTTTTTTTCTTTATTGTATGAAGCACTGGAAAGTTATTTGCATGCGGTAGTGCGATCTGTCCTTTGCTTGCCACGATGTCTGGATTATGGAGTTGGCAAAGTGGTCGTGGCGCTAACATTGCGATAGATCTGATGAAGATCTATGACTTGCAACGGCACGTGCATCGTCGTAACACAAAACCGACGGACCACACTCGCTTCAGTCCTCCCTACAGTCACTACACTAGCCAAGGTGCTATGGATTCGGATATGGATTTACGGCTGACCTCGGCTACCGGCAATACCTGGTTCGTGTTATTTTCTGCTTGATTTTCCGATTCATCAGTTTGCCAGTATTTCTTTTGTTAATTATTTCTACCTGTTTTCACTGGTAAGTGAGACATGCTCTTTTCAGAAATAAACAGCGCGAAGGTCAAGTACACCTGACGGAATAAGTGCTTGTTTCTTCAGTGTGCACTTGACCTTTGCACTATTTATTTCTGAAATGCATATCCAATTAGCCCACCTTAATGTTTGAGACTAGCTCCCTCTGCCAAAAAAACAATGAATTCTTAATTTATTGCTTTTTTTTGGCACTCTCTACCGGCAGAACTACTGCACACGGAAAGAGATCGTGCAAAGTCAGTGCGGCTGTGCGATGCGATCGCACCATCTCCAACTCTGCTGTGGCCTGCCGACCCACCTCAGCTTGTGTACAGTGGCCCAAGTTTTTAATAATATCACGCGAGCGTCGACCGCCGGGCTGGCCAGCGCCGTGCCGTGGAGCGCTGCAGCGATACGTGAGAGATTAAGCGTGTGCGCGCAAAGATCTTTCCGGTGCAAGCGTTGTCTGCTAGGCTATTCCGTTTACCGCACACAACCCCTGCTCCTTATTTGCTGGGAGAGCTAACTGCCTTTAAAAAGATCTGAACAGCGCTTGCTTATCACTCGCTTTTTTTTTTTCAGGCACACAAATTAGCAATTGGCTGCAAATTCAAACACGAAACAACACAACCAGACCGCAGAGTAAAGCTATCGTCATTGCGGCACTGTTTATGCCGCTCAAGACGAGTACCACGCCAGCGCTTGCTCTTCAGACATTTTGCTCCACCGACAAGCAGAGAGAGAGGGGGAAGTGGGCTTAGGATAAACAATTAAATCAATCAGCACCTTGCGCTCCTTTGCTACGAGCAGAGGCTGTGTGCGGTCAGCGGAATAGCCTTGCAGATGACGCTTGCACCGGAAAGAGCTTTGTGCGCACGCGCCTAATCTCTCCCGTATCGCTGCACCCCTCCGTGGCACGGCACTGACCGGCCCGGCACTGACCGGCCCAGCGGTCAACGCTCGCTTGATATTATTAAAAACTGGGGCCAGTGTACTTCTCTTTTTTTTTGTCCACGTGGTTGCGTTCACCCGCGTAAAAAGAGACTGCAGAAAGTCGCTGCAACTGCGCAACGCAATCTTCAACTTTGTATTGTGGCTTGCCGACCCGCCGCCACTTGCATACTTTCATTTACGTTTTGTAGCTTCACTCCTTGAATGGCGTTTATCTGACTGATATTTTATTTTGTCTGTTTTTTATCAGTCACATGTGTGACATTTTTCTTATTGCAATAAAAGTAACCTTTTCATAAATGTTTGTTCAAAAAAAAAAAAGTTCCAGTTGTGTTTTGATTGAGCATTCTTGTTTAATTCACATCAAATAGAAAAAATTGCTGTCAAAAATGTTCCTACAACTACTATTCATATTTGAAAATATTCTATTTGATTTTATTCATAACCTTTATTATTCAATTTTATTTCTTTCGAAAGATTTTGATATTTGCACACCTCGAAAGAAAACAATAGATGAAATTAAAATGAAATGAAACAATGCACTAACCTCTACTTGTTCTCCGAGTGGCAAGGTGGCTGGTTCCAGGTGCACCGGTTTTGACGCTTCTGGCTCAGTGGTTGGCTGCAATGCCAAGCAACTTATTAAGTGCGCAATAAAGCTTTGTTTGCAGCACTTTTACGAAATTCGCACTCGGGAAGGTAGGAAATATTTTTTTTAGTCTAAAGACACACAAATCTGATGTGGAAAGGTGAACGATTTCTGCCTACTAGTTTCATGTTGGATACATAAGTGCTACAGAAATGTGCAGGGAAGCATAGCATTGCTCAATGTAACGCCTCATATTTCAGTTTATATTTTTTTACACCTACTACGGGACGAAATGTAGCAATTTCCAAGGTTTGAATGTACTGCCCAGTTAACTAATGCTTGGTTCAACTTTTTGATGCATTAGTTCTGCAAAACGATCAGACTCAAGCCAGAGCTGATTCAGCATTTGGACAAGTACCGGACTAATGTTATCTGGTGAGTATTAAGGTTATAGAGATCGAAGTCTGGTCTAAATGTATTACTCCAGTGCATCATCCGTGTCAGAAATAAAAAGCACCTTGATTTTAACACATTCTTACCGACACCCATCCCATCAAAACCAAGACAGTGATGACAGACAAACCCACTCAAATGACTGGCTACCTGCAATAACTCAAGTAAGTCCTTTTCCACAATAATAAACAAAGCCAGCAACGACTCTTTAAGCGTGACCTACAATTCCCAAATGCATGCCGTGAAAGGATGACCCACAAAACTGGCATGTCCTCCGATAGCAAACAACAACTGCCAATTCCCGTAGCTAAGGCATTGGACAACCGTAACTTTCATTTCTAGAAACCGTAACACGAGCTCACTTTGATTCCGGTGCTTGTCTCAAACCCTGGTGACGCATCTGCTCCGACCCTCGCTTGCGTCTGGTCACTTGGATGTGAACGCGACACCAGGATCCCGTCACTCGCTTCGGCCACCGTCAGCTGCTGTGAAGAACTGCGTCGAGCGCGAGACACGAGAATGAACCGCAGGTACTACCCTAGCCGACAAGCTGCGCACCGATTGGTCGGGGATACCGTTTGTTTTAAGGGGTGGGTGGCACTTTGAATAGTCATATATTGCAAAAAAGATTAATTCTGCAAAACCCTGTCATGCGCCCATGCGTCCAAACCCATCAACCAAGTGTCAACGTCCAAGCCAGTTGAGATGTGTATAGATATCCGTTTTGATAGATGTCCTGTCCAAGTGAGAGTAATGATAAACTAAATATTTTATTTTTTATTTTTTTAATTATTATTAGTGTCATTTTTTATACCTTAGGGTTTGAGGCACTGCCTAGCGGGAATGTCCAGAATGTTATCTTTGTGTGTCGGCAATAAACTTATTAGTTTTGTATTG
This sequence comes from Ixodes scapularis, assembly GCF_016920785.2. NCBI lineage: Eukaryota > Metazoa > Arthropoda > Arachnida > Ixodida > Ixodidae > Ixodes > Ixodes scapularis. The sequence goes on from NW_024609837.1 coordinate 12,626,558, forward strand.
AAAAGGTTTACCTAGCGATGTCATTCGTTTTGCTCATAATTTCTTTGTGGTAATGTAATTAAAAATATCAGAGAAAGGAAAACAAAGGATCTCGTGTAATTAAGTTGAGTTACAAATGGAATATCTGGACATATCTAGGCTACGGTACATTTCCATATTTTCAGATGCCTTAACAGGAATGAAATTAGCATCAACGGCTAAAGAGAACTTTTGACAACACAGCCATATCTGCTTTGTTGCAGTCGAGGAGAAGGCTTATTTGAATGTAGCCACGTCTTTAACAAGCTCTAGGTACAATGTAGATATATCTATAACCTAATAGCATACTTGGGGTCAACAACGGAAAAGAGACATGCTTTTACTCATTTCACTTCAGGCAATTGTGCATTCAGGTTTTCATTAAACCAGCATATTTTCTGTGCTCTGGGGATCGTAAGAACTTTGCGCTGTGGATTTTATTAATTCTATTAAATGAAGACGTGCCTCAGATGTTCACTACTCCTCAAGGACTACATATGACAGCACATTTCCAGACTTACTCTATCATGCACATTTGCAGAAGAGCTGCTTTGTTCAATGGTGGAAACTACCTTCCACAAACGAGAATAAAGTTATCAGTCGGCAATATGTTTGCATGATTAATCCTTCGCACTTGTTTTCTAGTTGTAAAGTCGCCAAGAAGCATGTTGTTTAGAGCATTCCGAGTTTGGTGTATTCCTTTCACTAGGCTAATAAATAAAAAAAAGAGTATGGGGAGAGAGAGAGGGGGAGGGGGGAAGGCACCCAGTGGCAAAGTACCAGTCAAGAAATGTTTATAAAAGTGGTGATAACCAGTTACACCGTTACAAAAGTAAAAAATCTGTGATCAAGATCCAGCTACCGTAAAATACTGGGCAAGTGCCCACTCGAGATTTAGAGATAATCGCAAAAAAATGGGGGATGGGCACTTGTCCGGTCATCAATTTTACATTTAAATGTACGGTGCATATTTTTTTCAGATCTTACAACATTCGGGAATGGGCGCTTAGTGCGGCATGGGCGGATGCGTGGTATTCTACGGTATATAGATACGTAGGCACGCAGAAATTGTCGGAGGCCATTTACAGGCACTGCGAAACGAAGTTCGGAAAACTGTGCGTTAACTCTGTTCATTAATTTCTGGCTGTATTGAAACAGAGAAATTAAAAACCATGCTAAATTTGCATGTTGCAATTTCAATTTTAAAAAATTAGACAGATTGGAGAGCGCGACATCTGTCAACGCCGCTTTCCGAGTCAAACGCACAGGGGCACAAGACAAACCGACGGATATCTTGCCATGGCACGAACCGTTCCCACGGTTGGCGCCTACCCACTGGGTTGTCTTCATTCGTGGATGAGGAGGGTGAGTGGCAAAGGCGAAAAGCCAGGTGCATAGTCAAGGAACGGGTAGTAGATTTTGGTTTTCCTTCAAACTAGGGTGGCGCCCCTGGTCTTTTATCTCTTAAACTCTCGGCGATGACAGAAAGCTTACAACATGTTTACTTGCATGTCTAAATAACAAGAGTAGTGTAACCTACCAGAAAATACCGCGGAAGCGGCCCACTTCGTTCAAGCGCCCACTATTAACATTTCTCGGAATTTTGCAAATTATATCTTAAAGGGACCATGAAACGATTTTGAAATGTAATTTCATCCACCACACGTCGTAAAAGGTATGAAAAGAAAATCAAAACCCAGAAATAGAGAACCAAAAAAATGTTTTCGCCATAGAACTTTTAAAAGAAAAGCACACTCTTTTGTATTTCCTTTCCTTCGAAAGCTCTCCGCCTTTTCACTGCGATGCATCCCCAGTGCCAAAGCACGTCAGCCAGACCCACGTCGCCTATTGGGTAAGAGCCTACCTCACCAGTGCTGCGAGCATAAACAATAAATAGCCGGCGAATGTTTCTTAAAAGTTTTGTTAAAGTATATTTTGATTCACGTTTTGTAGCGTAATTAGAGATGCGACAAAAATTGATGAATTTTATAATGCTCGGTGCTATGCGCCATTTATCGTGTAGTAAACGAAGCAAAAGATCAGGCTGCGCCTGCGCTGTCAACCCATGAGCGTCATCTGCTGAAGAGAGCTCGGCCGCGCGCGTTGTATGCCGTGTGCGTCGTGGTTCCTGCTCTCTGCTGAGAAGCATGTCGTCGGTGGTGATCATTGACGTGGTCGGCGTGGTGAAAGCTCATTGTTCCGCGTAGAGCACTATCCCTGACCAAATTCTCATCGTGTATCGCAATGATAACCCAGTACATTCTAGAAGGAAAGATCCATCTACTTGTGAGGTAATGTTGTGGCAACACCTTCAAGACAGCAGAAACGCTCGTGCCATCGTGTTTTTTACTTCGACTACAGCGGTTCTTTCTTAGCATTTGTGTCCTCAAACATCGCCCAGATTTCTTACTTTGAGCGTTCCATACGTGTTCTCAAGTTCAAGGTACTACTGGTGCGTCCTGTATTTAAAAGCGTGTATGAAGGATGTGAATTTTGTTGCGTTTTCATCACCCCAGTGATTAGTGTTAGCATTCCTGAACTCGGGCAACGTCTATGATAATGAAATCAATTTCTACATCGCTATATCGCTGCTAAGATTACATCGTCTTTTGCAATCGTAGAAAAGGCATGTGGCGAGATTTGTACTATCAGTAAAGTCATCTTTTAAAGTCGTGATCGTCCAAGACAGCGTACTGCATCTTTTTCTTTTTTTTCATCCACACTGCCCTGCGAACCTATCCTAACAAAATAAAAGTTAATAAAACTGGAGCCGATAGAAAACTCTGTGTTTTTTCTGCTACACCAGCAAGTGGCAGTGCGTCCCCTCCTTTTAAAAAAAATGCGGAAACCGCTGACGGCGGCGGAGAAGCAGCTGTCGTGCTGACGACCTGCAGCGCATCTTGCAATGGTTGCACAAGTGTGTACGTGCGGCGCAGAGCAGTTGTTCCGGTCGCTCCGGTCAGTTGTTAACGTACTCGTTGCAAGTGCCCGAGTTACAGTTTGTGCAGTCCGGAGCTTATAAGAAGCGGCTGCAGTTTCACCGCTTGCCACTCGAGGAACCACGTCGAAGCACTTGGTGCAGGCTCATCGGTTTGGGGGACCCCAGGTGTAAGGTCATCACTGTATGCTCGGATCATTCCATACATTGGAGTCGCCACTCCCTGTCGTACGATTCCGACGAGGAACTGGAGTCTCTGTCGTAAGACTCGCCGCACTTTCCAACAGGCATACCGGCGTATGAGACCAGTCCCATGCTGTCGCTGTAGCGCAACATATCTAATTGAATTTCGCTCAGCTGCGATGTGTCCATGGCTATTGTGGTGATGAGAGGCGCCGATTCAAAAATATGTCGGTGGCATCGGCGCCGTCAGCGCAGTAAAACCCTGTTGTAAAACCTACGGGCACACCGCCAGCTCGCCGCTAATCCTCCCATTCTCCTACTGCCCGGCGCCATAGTATGTCATGACCCTTAAAATTACGCCGAGGCTTGTTTTGCGGCGAGTTGGAGAGGAAGAAAACTCTTCTTCTCCAAGCTAAAGTTGAGGCTTGGGCAAGTTGGTACATACTTCGGAATTAAAAACAGCGCGAAAAGACGAGGACCAGACAAAGAGGTGACATGGACCTCCAACTTAATAAACCGAAACGAAAACGGATGCCTATTCGGCGCTCAGTGAGCATTGAAGGTTTATTGAAAAAGTTATTTGGCAAAAGTAAAAGGGTCATTTCATGGTCCCTTTAAGCATCCGATTTGACCGGCAAGTGCCCATGTCTAGATTAACTCAGTCTTCAGTCAAAGCTGGATGAGCACTCCCCCGGTATTTTTCAGTAGCTTGAAATAGAGCATGGCTTGCAAACCCACTATAATGTACAGCAGCATGCAGTATGAAATGTCATTCCACGGTTCCTATCCAACTGGAGATTCGAAAGTAGCCCGTTTTTGCTTCGCAATTATACTGTGGAACCACGGTGCATTGAAATACCACTTGAACAAACTATCCAGATGAACAAACCTGTGTAAAAATTTTGTGGTAAAACCCTATTGTGTCCAAAGCCATTCAGTTGAGTCATGTAAGCAAACTTTTTCTTGGGGTCCCTCGAAGTTTGTTAAGTGGTACTTCATTGTTTTAAGATGAAATGCCCCGCATTCACCCTTACTTGTACAACAAAAATAAATAATTAAATAAATTATGGTAATAAATTTGGAACGCTTTTAAGGCTGTTTCATGGCCCATTGACTCTCTTTCTCAGCAAATAGACAACTACCCCGTGGTGAAAACCTCATCTAGCAATATCTCGACAACCCACATCTGCAAACGACTTTATTTTCGAAGGGCTCAATATTTCATGAATTTTGCAAAGTGTGGGATCCATGGAATATTTTGCGACTGGGAGTGGTCTACCATTTACACATTACCGTGGGGCGATACGTTCACCAACTATTCGCAATGTTTTGCAGGTCGCAAAACTTCCCAAAAACATCTCCACGGAAATTTGTTTACACAGCACATTGCACAAGAAGGAATGTATTATACTTTTGACAGTAAGAGGCCCTTTAATCGTGCTTCAGTGTCATGCGAAAATCACAGGCCTCGCCATCGAGCGCACCTCTGCTGGTGGCAGACGTCTTCGTGCGATGGCCAGTCCTTCGTCTGGCACTTTCGGGAGCAGTACGGCATCTTGCATCTAGCGCAGTGGAGGTCGGCTGCATGGAAAAACATTTATCAGAGATCTGCTCCATGTTCGTGGTCGACAAACTTTCGATTTGACCGACTGATTAAATGGTTCGTGAGTTGATCAATAGTCTAATCGACCGAGCAATCTGACATCTCGTCAATTAACTAGCCGCTCAATCACCTAGTTCACTCATCAACCGGCCCGGAAACCAACTCGCCAAAGCGTAATCAGAGAGATCCTGGCTCCACTCGAGCCGGTAATTGATTGATTGGCTAGTTAGTCATGACTGAAAGTTGACCAAGTGGCAACACGGACCAAGAAAGTATGTTAAGGATCGTACTTTAAGAAACAAGGGTCTTTAAAACGAACTCCGGGTGGTCTAGCTAGCTGCACTTCAAATGAAAGGGTCCTTCATTTAGATAGATGCTTGTGTGGGAACACACAAGCAATGAGACATTAAAATTAATATAATAGCAACCACCAAAAAAGAGTATATCTAGCCATTGCATGGTCAATGAATTTATCTGTCATAATAAGGATGTGCACTTTCCGGTTTTAACCGAAAAACATAGGTAATTAAGCATCCGGCGATGACGAAAATGCAAAATCAGATAAAACCGAGAAAAGAAAACGGTGGTTGAATATTTCGCCTTAATTAAAAAAAAAAGAACATGTTGGTTACGAAAATAATTTCTAGAGAAGGGAAACAAGAGGGACAAAGGACAAGCACAAAACTCCAAACAAACGCGACCAAACAAATACCAGGCGGATTTTTTCGGTCGCGCACCTAGCTGTATTTGGAGATTTGTGTTTGTCCTTTGTCCCCCTTGTTCCCCTTCTCCAGGGATTACTTTCGTCATTCTTGTCCAGCTCGCTTGCACCTTTGCATTCAATTGCATTATAAACGTTGGTTGTTCCATGTTTTTGCCTTAGCAATGGCTAGGGCAAAAACCTGCCACTCTACAGTATTACGCAGATTCTGTTCATCCCTTATAAAGTTTCGATAATGAAAACTGAATGAAGAAACAAAATAAAGCTGTGCGTCTTTGTGGTGATGCCGAGACTAAAGTTAATGCTGTGGCTGCAAAAAAAAAAAAAAAAACACCTTCAACATTTGGCGTGCTTACTGAGCTCCTTCAAGATAATGAACTTCAATTATTCTCGCTGTGGCAGCATTTATTCACGTTGACTAAGGGTGTACAAAGCCTCCTTTGATTTTCACTTTTTATTAAAACTTTTTTTCTTAGAAATACGGTGGCAACAAGTTTGGCACAAAAATAAGTGAAATGGCTATTTCTTGCTGCTTCTGACTTGCATTTTGACTACATATATCAACTGTCGAACGGCAACACTGTCTTTTTTAACCGATAATCACCGTTTTTAGCCTTGTGGCAAGCCGACTAACTGAAATGTACCGGTGTTTAAAAATGAAATATACACCAAAAAACATCTGCCAATCTTTCTCATTAATAAAGACAGGAAAATACACACCCTGGTAATAAACTTATCCACATCAGTCAATGCACAATAAACTAATTAGCCAACCCATTAATGAAAATGAATTAATCCATACATTTACAAATTAAATCAGTCACTCCGACAACCTTAAAGGGACAATGAAGACGATTTTATTTAATTTTTTAAAATGGTGTTTTTATGCTTCTTGGGAGCATAGCATGCTGCCCAATTTTTTGTAGACATTTGTGACGTGCATTTCTGTGCCTACGAAAGAAGTAAAGACACCGAAACTGAACAATCTCCATTTTCGTTTCTGGGCCTCCGAAAACGGAGGTGATGTAGGGAGTGACATCAAGCGTGAATAGTCGGTGTCGGTAGTATTTAGGAGATCGAGACTCTGGTTACCGCGGTGGGTTATAGCAGCGCGGTGGTGCGGTCGTTTCGTCGAATCTGTCAACATAGAAGGCAATGCCGCTCTCGCGAGCAAGCTCGAGCTTCCGTTCAGTAACCCAACACAAACGTAACGGGAGTATGTGTGTGGCGGCCTCGAGCCGGTAACGAGCGGCCCGCATGCCGAAGTGCCCATAGTTGCTCGTTGGTCGTTTCGCGTTCAGCATAGCAAAGAAAAAAAACAATTATGCTGCTTCATTTACGGTTTAGTAATCATTTCCAGTTCGATTTATACTTTTCATGGTTATTCAAGCGGAACTTAGAACAGTATTTCTAAAAATCGCGAACCAAAATGTGATCGAGGGCACGTCTCTCGTTTCGACCAATCGCCGACGCGTCTCTAGTGACGTCGCGCTTCTTGGCCCCGCATCGGTCACGTGAGCTCCGCTTCTCCTGGCTTCTTCCGCAACTTTGGGGTGTCGCCCCAATCGAGCCCGGTATGATTATTACCGCGACTGTTTAATTGATTTGCACGGCACACAAGCGTCGGTTTCGGCTGAAATTTGGGCAACGTGGCCCGAGACGTGCCTGGAACCCAGTTCAATCACCAAAAAGATGTCCGAAATTGCCTTCATTGTCCGTTTAACAAGATATAAGTAATAGTGTAGGGCATATCAGAACACATCGTAGAAGTCACCAGAAAAGCAAAAGAGGTTGTTTTGTGTGATCACTCAATTGATCTGTTGTCAATCAATCAATTATTCATAAATAATTGACCAAGCAATTTTTAACTGACCAACCAAAAATTAATAAACCATTTAAAAGATAAGACCTCTAAAACTTCGAACCTAGCCAAAGCCCCAATTGATATGTTGCCAATAAATCAATTAATCATAAATAAATTGACAAAACAAATTGTTTAATTGGCCAATCAACAAATCAATGAACCAACCAAGTTAGCAGGCCTCTCAAAACCCAATCAAAGCCTCAACTGTCTGCTTTCAATCAATCAATTAATCGCAACATAACCGACCAATCAACAAACCAAGTAAATTATTGAACACCACAAAACTTCACACCCAACTGAAGCCTCAACCGATCTGTTGGCAATCAATTGGTTCATGTCTAAACAAACTAACCAAGCGACTGTAAAGAATTGTTCTAATTGACCAATTACAAATCAACGAACCAATCGGGGCAGTCACGGAAACCGATCTGCTGCCAACCTAATCGATCGACGAGTTTGTCGTAGAGCCATACTGACCTGGAGCCTTGCAGAAGAGGCACCTGCCCTTTCCTTCCCGCTTCTGGAAGAAGCGAGTTACCTTGCCATCGCCGTTGCCTCGAATCACCAGCACTTCGTCCTCCAGCGTCGCGTCGCTGCTGCTGCCACCAGGGAACTCGCACGTCGTCTTGAAGGAGTCACCCGACGACGAGGACGAGGAGCTGGCGGAGCCGCTCCGACGCCGTCGCGATCCCAACCCCAGCTCCGTTTTCGCATCCTTGAGCTAAGCAAGGAAGACCGGGAGTTTAGGGTTCACGGCGATACTTCGGCACCTAGAAACAGAAATGGCGCCACGCAGTACGCCCGTCTAGGCGTCTGCGAGAACAAAACCTGTCCTTTTATCTTGATGTGGCAGAGAAGGGGCTCCACCTTTAAATGCATCCAAATGTTTGCCAAAGTTAAAACAGTTACAATAAATTGTGTATATTTGTATGTTCGACGTTCGAGGATTGGGCATACTGCCCATAAGCGAATATGCATGCTAGGCTGAATCAACTCGATAGAGATAGGCATGTGGCAAAACTTCACTTGCATTAAAACATAAATTATTTTTATTTTTAACGCGAAAGCATGAATTGTCCCATGGAGCGAAGCCAGCGTTGTCATGACCCCGAAAAACAGCACCTAAATTTTGTCTGTAGCAACGAAAAACGGCAGCTAAATTCTTATTGGGCAACGCATCGTAGTTCCAAGGAATGCCGCCCCACAGAGAAGCCCTCTTCCTGGCGCGGGGGCCCGCACAATAATAAAAGTGCAAGCGTGGCGCGCATGCGGCCGCACCCCCCCCTCTCAGGTCCCGTGTCAAGCGTGGCTGGAGATGGGGGGTGGGGAAAGGAAGCGGGAAATTCCCCCTCCTCTCCCCGTGCACCACTGTATCACGTGTTCTACGCTCTGCTTTCAGTCATGTCGTGTCGCCCAACCGGCCTCTGCGGAGGACAGCGAACCGCACTGCTTGTAGAAATGCTTTTGCATTCCTACATGTAAGCAGTCTTAAGTGTCCTCCTGTAACTTCTACACCTAGTGTTAGCTACCCCATGGCAGACACTGCACAGAAACAGTAAATAACTAGGAATGTGAACTTCGACTACGAAGCAATGACGAAAGTCCTTCGATGGACGAGACATCTTAACAAAATCCTCAACTCTAAAGAATGTCTAGAAATGACCGGATGCCGCCAGCGCCCAATCGTTTCACTATTAACAGTCAGATTTGTTGGCATGTTCAGCCAACACACAAACAGTCACATCTCCCAACAATGTTTTCTTGAATGTCAAACGTGCTTGCAAGCTGTAATGCTGCGCACAAACATACATTCAGACCACAAGCATTCTTTCAATGTGCACAGAGTCTTACGTCTTCGAGGGTGAATTCGCCGGATGCTGGAAGACTTTTCCCAGCAGCAGGGGCTGGGACCACTCCTCCGTCGGTCGACGGCTGGCAGGGGGCTGTCACCACTTCAGACTTGGCACGTTCCGCTTCCACCTTACGACGGATCTCGTCCAACTCTTCCTAAACATTTTTTTTTTAAGCAACATAAGGTTGGATAGTAAATGATGGCACTACACGCGGTACACCACAATAATAACAATTACCGCAGCTGGAATTGTCTTTTATATGCATCAGTAATTTTTTAGTATGACCATGACAGGCAAGGTACAAAAAGTTGTCGGTTCTCCTAATACAGTGTGATCCACTTTTTAACGATAATAAGAAAACCCGAAAATTCGATCGTTACAATTGATCGTCGTGTCTGGACTAGAAACTACAACAAAATACTGCAGAAGCGCCCACTTCGTTGAAGCACCCACTAGTATTAACGATTCCCAAAAATTGGGAATTCTGCAAACCATATGTTACGCACCCGATCCTACCGTTTCTAGTCCAGAAACTCTAGGAACTGATCGCAATGAGCAATACGTTGTTATGTGGTATCGCTGCGACTGGATTCCACTGCAATTCCTGCTCAGTCAGTGGTGCTTCCACCAGCATATCAAAGACCATGGGTTCTCATGCTGAGTTCCTAAAAACCGGCTAGGTTCCCCAGTGTACCTTCCTGGGTTCCCCAAGTTTCCAAATTTCCCCAACCCCCCATTCCCCTAAGCCCAGTGTTTTGTCAGATTAAGAGCCACTTTAGTGGAATACTTATCGATGCATTCAGGACTATGTGCCAAACACCCCTTAGATGTGCATTATTGTTTGCAACAGAGGTCTCAAGCACGCGGCGCTCAACTCGCTGGGACACAGCCATTAATAGTAGTTACATATTTTCTATTATTTCGGCTCGAAAAAGAGCACTGCTTATAAGAAGTGTTCACATATCATACAATATTCTGTTTCCTTTTGGAATGAGTATTGCGTCCTCTAAATATTTGCTTCTCAGCCCTTTCTCGTATAAATCAACCAGAACAATGCCACTGTACTAAGCTACAAGCACAAACTCTTGCTCGGTGGGTACAACATCCGAAGATAAAGCGATGTGGTCAGGCTCCTGGCCGTCAGAAAATACCTTTTACTCATAATGCTGCTACAAAAATTGTTAGGCAAGTAAAAACTGCCGTATGAGGCGATATTTGTTTCCATGACAGGCAAGCCTAGTAAATTGTGTGACAGGGCAATGACAATGTGACTGCTTTTGTTCCATTAAAAACAGCCAGCATGTTGGTGTTTTAAATCTCGTCACATCAGTTCAGGGCCCAAACTAGATATATATGCAAATCAAAGCAAAAGATGTCACTAGCTAAACGGCAAACTTACACAAAGAAGAGAGCACAAGATCCCTTCGCTAGAAAATCCCAGAGGTGTCGCTGGGAGAGCTGGCTGCTTTCCAACACAAAACGACATTGCGTTTTTTTGTTTTAAAATACTAAAATATTGCCTCCCTTACTCCCCACTTCTGGCTGGCCCTTGACTTTTCCAAGGGTGACCTATCTGGCCCTCACACCACAATGAGTTTGAGACCCCTGGTTTACAAGGCCTGCAGACGTACGACCGCTTTACTACAACACTGCTGAGATTAGGAGGGCTGCCTTTATTTCCATTCGAGGCTGAAAGCCATACTTTGAGATTAAGAAGTCTGGGAATCCGTAAAGACAATGGGCATACCTTCAGCCTAGCCTCCATCTTGGAACGGTCGGAGGCAGCCATGGTTGCCAGGCTGACCTTCAAGAAGAAAGGCGGCCGGTCGTGCAGTCGCTGGATCGCGTGCAGGGCCTCTTCGGTCGTGCCATAATCAACAAACCTGCAGGCGAAACACGATTTTTGAAGAAACAAATGTGTTCCTGGGCAAGATGGTAAAAAGGAAACAAAATGAATGTTCGCCGGAGTAGGAAGTGAAATCAGATAATCAAGATGAACTTGGTCTCAAGATAAACTCAAAGTTACACCTCTTGCTGCAGAGCAGTCTTTAGAATTCCAATCGGAAGCAAATCAGCCAGCTGAGTTGCCGGCTGCTTGCCGGCGACCATTTCTGGAAGCCTCACCTCCTCTGGAGTCTTCGTCGAGGGTGGTCACAAAACCTCGCTTTGGTTGTGTGGTCAAGCCGCACCGCGACGGCTGAACTCGTTAAAGGGACACTGACAGGGTATTCCCGTTTGCCAAGTTTTTTATTTGCACACGACACATGAGAGCCCAACTACCCAAAACACAATTTGCGGCTCGAAATTCGTTTTGTTTCCGCCCGAAAACCGCCGATCGAGAACTGGCCGGTTGGGGTCGCGGTCACTCTCTTCTCCGTGTTCATGTGCCATTTTCTATGGTTTAGACACAACCAGCAAAAATAATCCAAGTCGTGGATCGTCGAAGGCACACACTCAATACTAAAAATAGACAAAAATATGATACCCATTTTTTTGTGGCTTCTAAAAAGCTGCTAATACGGTGACTGAAAAAAAAAAAAAAAAGTTGCACAGTTACAAGATTTCCAATAACTCTCTTTCTCTCTCTTTCTCCCTCCCTCCCTCCCTCCCTCCCTCCCTCCCTCCCCCCCCCCCCCCCCCCCCCCCCCCCCTTCTATATTTCTTTTTCCTCCCCAGTCCGGTTTCGGTTTCGAGCAATTGCATATTTTGATTTTATTGAAAATATATGTGATGTAGCAAAATATTGATTAAGTAGGTCTTCAAAAACCGCAACAACTAACCTGGCAAAAGAAAAATTGGGAGGTGTCATGTTTTTCTAAGTAGGCTTTTTCTCTACTTGAGCAGTAACTATTTGCAAGAGGAGATGCAGGAGTTGCAACCCTAATGTTGTTTTATTGTTTTTCTAAGCAACAAAACAATGACAGACCTCTTTTTATTTTCTTTTTCTTTTCATGAGAGTGTTTGAGGTGAAAGCAAAATACTATGCAAACTTGCACCAGCATCTTTTTGCTGTGCTCTATAACATGAAACAGAGCGCAGGGCGATAGCATTGGGGAGAAATGTCATGGACCAATACGTACGCAATTGTCTTATCCGGATACTCGGGCTTTGGATGAAGCTTGGAAACAGACAGGACTTTGCCGCAGTTCGAGAAAAGGTTCCGCACTCCGACCTGGCAGCAAACGGACAGTTATTACTCGCAGGAAAAAGGCAGGCTTCAGCCTCGATGCAAGTCTTGGTATAAATGACACAAGATGGGGTGCAAGCTGCCACAACAGGTAAAACAGCGTCACATACCTCCGTCAAGTCGACGGGAACGTTCTTGATGCAGAGAGTCCTAGTCTTCTGTTTGACCTTCCCATCTCTGCAACCGCCAACGGAAAAGAAACAATAATCAGAAGGGTTGTGCAGAAAACAAGCTACAGCTTACTCTGGCAACCACTGCAAAATAGTGAACATGCCCCCATGAGCAATCACCCCCTCTTTCTGAAATGTTTAAAAAAATAGGCAACAAACATATCAAATGCTCATTTTGCCCCCACTCAGACCCAAAAAGCAAATAGCCAAGTTTTTCACTTATCTTCAAATTTTGCGTAGGCACTAGGTCTGTTTTATGGCACGTGGATATTCAACCTTAAGAATATTAAATAAAACAAGATGTACACTTGTACCACACTTTAGGTTGCAAAGGTTTGCCATAGAAAAGTCTGGTAGATGAAGTTAGTTGCAAAAAGACGTAAGGCGGTGTCACTGCTCCCAGATTTCTTAAGGTTGGATTAAGGCTCCGCAACACTGTTGACGTCGCCAAATGTATCTAGATGAAGAGGGTATTTGTTCCCGGGGAAAATTGCCCATACGCGACGAAGACCTAACAGCCCACTTCCTTATAACTCACAAGAATAAAACGCCTGCTAAGCAGGTTGAACATTGATTTAGCCGTTCTCATCTAGCCCAGTCGGTTGATAAGCCGACTGGAACTTCTGAAGTGATGCAACGAATACCACTATAAACATACTGTGTTCCTGTTAATTTCTGCAGTATAGGGTGTTTTCATTGACGTAATTTCGTCCACCATTTTGCTCTTGTGAGCTGTCTGGCGTGTGCCAAACTCAAGCATTCCAAGGATCTACATGACCCCTCAAATGCGTAGAGCACAGAAGCTTGTCTTACCACCCTGACATCTCCTTAACCGATTGCGACGTAATCCTTCCAATTCATAAATTTTCTTTGAACAAACAAACCAACAACAAAATAGCGGATTGACGTCATGCACAAACACCCTATACCACCAAAGTAGATCTGGAAACACAAGCACAGAACAGAAGTTTGGCATAGAGCTACAGATGTTTCAGGGATTTGTCCCCATTCCCAAGAGAATCGAGGAATGAAGACCCACGTAGCAAATGAAGGCAAGCCGCCAAGGGGCAGATTGACACCAGGGCCTTCATTGTAGCAGTTGAATGAAGGGGAGTTAAACTCTTCGCTCAACGGGTCCCACAAATCCAGATCTTGCGACATTGCGCTCGCCTGAAATGATAGGAAAACCAGGTAGAACAGAGTTTGATTAGAACATTTAGATGCGCATGTTTCATTATCACCGATAGCTTCAGTATGTCAGCAAGGCATTTATTTGACTTGTCTTTCTTGTGCTATATTGTCAAGTGTAGCGCAGGCTCCACAGTGCTGCATCCCCGCACTGCTGCGAGACAAAGTGATTTCGACACACCTGTCGTTCGTTCGCACGCGCGCATCCCTCGCAAAGGAGATTTCAAACTTGCTTCAAACGAAGACATCGGTTCGCGCAAGGAGCTTTGACAGCGATAAAGCGCTGCGGACGCAACGCGAGCTTGGATAAAAAAAAGTTGACGCCGAGTACAGGCGCGTGAACGTAAAGTTGTCAATATATATAATTAAAAAAAAAAAAAAAAAAAAAAAAGGCGTGCGTTTGGAGAACTTTATGATCTCTAGGGAAACTTAGAAAACATCGCAATCACTTTCGGGCTTTCGGTTATGTCCCGCAGACCCCGAGTTATGTGCATCCACAACGTAAGGTTGGTTCGGACATGATGCCACCCTTGCAGCAGTCACAACACTATTACTTTCAGAAGTTTTCAGTGCTTCCGTAAAATTTCTGAAAACCAAACTTACCGATCTTGCCGCACGCGACACGCCAATCACGTGTCTTGTACTCTGCTTGTGTGTTTGTTTGCGCGCTTTCGCACGATTCTTTGCGCTTTTCTGCCGCTAAGCTTGGCTTGGCTGCTTGATTCGGCCGCATGGCGGATTGGCCAGATTGGCCACCAAAACCCAAAATAACCAACGTGCTCGCCGCTAGGTAGCACAAGCTACCACTCATACTCTAAAGCGCGCAACGAGGTAGGTGCAGGTGCAGTCACAGTCATATAGGTCATATACCAGACGGCCATCCTGCATGGTTATTTTTTTTTTTTTTTTTTCGTTCCGCTAGCGTTGCAGAGCCCGGCGACAGCGTGCTAAAGGCACGTTTTCTACTCGTTCGTCGTCATTCGCCGAAGACGTTCTTGAAGATCCTGTGTGAGCCGTGATACTTGCCGTTGAGAACGCGTGGAAATTTTTACTAAAGGGCAGTGCCGCCGGAACAAGGCACAGCTCATCGAAAGCAAGTTTCGCCGGTCTCACGGCGTGTTCAAAGCTTTTTTGACACGCCGAAGTGCTGTGTCTCTGTGCCTTCGCACGCTTGGATATTGATCAAGAATCGACGCCGTGACGCCACCGGACGGCCATCTTGCTCGTAGACGATTTGCGGGTTTGCTAGCGTTGCAGGGGCTGGCGGCAGCGTGCTGTAGACAAGTTTTCTATTCGTAACCGCTAATTCTTGCCGTTGTGAACACGTAGAAAATTTTACAAAAGCGCAGTGCCGCAGAAAAAAGGCCCAAGTCGCGATGCGCGATCAAGGGGTGTCCAAATAGGACACTACAAAACGCACGACTCCGACAAATCGTGAAAATTGAAGCGGACGCGCCCGCTTCGCACCTGCTTCAATTTCACGATTTGTCGGAGTCGTGCGTTTTGTAGTGTCCTGTTTGGACACCCCTTCAGCAATCTTCCAGAACTCGAAGCGCCCCATCGGATGCATAGGGAGTATTCACTGGCGGCCGTGTCCGTGTGCGCTGCTGCTGAGCGCGTGCTGACGGCGAGCTTCGGCAGTCCTTTTGGAGCGTGCATTTAGCACCATCAAGATTGCCGGTCTTAGCAGGCCATTAATGTGAGCTCGTTCTGAGCATGCGCTCTAAATATCGCCCTCAAATATGGCGTCCAGTGAATACCTCCTATTCCCATTGTAATGAGTAGGGTGCCTACATGTCTGTTTGTCTCAGGGTGAAGACATTCATTGTTGCCCTGAATGTGCCAGCGCGTGACGCTCTCGCGCACTTGGTGCATGACTTGGGCGGTAAAATGGCGTCTATGCATTCGCCAAAGCTACGCGCTCGAGCTGAGTGACACCTTATTGCGCGCACTTTAAAATGCATAAAAAAACGATTGGGTGGAAAGATGGCCGAGATGTCACCACTCAAGCAAAAGCGCGCGTGTGTATGAAGGCACTCTAGTAATGAGCGGCATCTTGCGCCACCTAGTCTAGCATTTCTTCGTCCACCTTTTCTTTAAATTTGTATAAGTTTTGTTATAACACTACCCCCCTCCCCCTTCCCCACTTTTAAAGTGATTCCATTGCTTATTTTTATCTGTATTTTTAATACCCTCCCTAGATCTTTTCCATCAATCTTCCCAATCTCCTCTTACCGCAATTCTTTCCCTTTCCATTCGCCCATTTCCTGAGGGGGATGCTCAGTGTTATCAGACGCATCTAGCGGTCATACTCTCGACAATAGTGGTTCGGTGTGCGCTGACAAGAGTTGAAAAGTGGAGGCATCAAGGAGGATAGAAGGGTAGGAGAGGGCATGAAGCCAGCCGCATAGCCTCCACAAGCCATGCTTCCTCGATGCCTCGCCTCTTCCTCATTTTCCTCCTCACTTACCAGGCCAACGTGACCATATCACGTAACCGTAGCTAGACGAAGGCTAGCTACGGGGGTACTAGAATTCACCACCAGTCTAGCCTTCGCTCTGATAAAAGCTAGAGGACGGAGCGCTCGCAACCCTGCAAGGAGACCTAAGGTCAACCATCCATCTTACACGCAACATGTCACGCGCACCAATCGCCAGAGAAATCTACGGTCACGTTGGCCACAACATCGTTTAAACCTTTTATGACTAGGCCTCACCAATATTGCAACGTGCCCCCTCCTAGTACTTCTAACCTCCTTGGGAGGCATACATGAAACGGTGATGCACGGCGATTGTTAGGTGCAGAAGACGCCGAATTGCCTCCTGTTAAAAGAAAGCAGATGCTTCTTGAAAGGTTGGATGCTGCACAAAGGACGTGGAATTGAAAATCCAGGTGTATGAGGAGCAGCTTGAGGACGGCATTGATGAATATACAAGATTCCTTCGGGTGCCTCAGACGACATGCGCAACAGCGCAAGCCACAAGTTAAGCGATCCCGATGCAACCACCGGTATCTCGCCGAGCAAAATCTGTAAAGTTGCCAGACACGCAAACAAAATACTGCCAATTGCAAAAGATCCCAAGCTAAGGTGGGGAGTGTTTGTGCAGCCTGAGCGAAAGCACCCCCATACCCCTGGGATGTCTCCGTCGGCGTGGCTCCATGCGAGAGCGACGTGGTCACCCTGTGAGGCACATTTCGGGCAGCAAAGGGAGGGATTTCTCTCCCGCGTGAATGCCCCTTGCGATTGCTAGAGCACGCACATCTCTCCCTGTAAAGCATCCCCCTTGTGGATACCCCTCTAGCGGACAGACCCCGCAGGCAGAAATTTCTCGTTTTTGATTTTAAAATTGTTATTCGGGCAACTTTGTTTCAGGGGAAATTTGATAACCTTCACGCATGTTTTCTGGCCACCTCTACGAAATCTTGGCTCTATGCCGGGCACAAGTTTGTCTGCTACTTTTGCAGGGGTTGTGGTGACGTCAGAACGCCGAGCTACGATTGGCCCCGATGGAAGGATTGTGGGTAGACCTCAAGGCAGCTTACTTTGAGGTCTTCCCACTATTCTTCAATCAGAGCCAATCCGAGCTTGGCGTTCTGACGTCACCATAACCCTTGTGAAAGTAGCAGACAAACTTGTGCCCCGCATACATTCAGAAACCGATCTATGCAGTCCCTTCAAACTGCCTCAAAACAGAAAATGATACCTTTGTGACTCGTGTTGTAGACCCTCCTCTAACGTGCGTGCCACCTACTAGCTGCAGTGCCAATTATTTGAGTCGTGTTTAGACACGATAGCCGCGTCCTGATTCGGCAGGGCCTCCTCTCAGCTCGCATTGAAAACGAGTGCTGCTTGAGCATTAGGTGAGGGCTTGTTCCAGTCATGTTTTTTTTGTGCCCATAGATGGATGTTAATGGCTATACCTTTGTAACGGGTGGTAGCTTGCGCCACCTAGCCCAAGTCGCCCAAGCAATGGCGACCGTCAATGTTGCCTAATGAGGTTCTGAAAAAAGCCTATTAGAGGGCATGGTTCTCCTTAAAGCCACTTGGAGGGCACCGTAAAGCTCTTCCTGCCGAGTCTAGCAGGCACAAGATATGAGAAAGAGTGCCCGAGCTTTATTACGTTCCAATACAAACCTTTGGTTGCATAATCAAGACATTTCTTGAAGAGAGTGATTACATCGAAGACTGGCCTCTGATTGATTCATGCGAACACCTGTTTCAGTAAACGGCGTTGCATCGAGCTTCTTTTAATGGGAACTAAAGTTCAGAAGCCCCGTAACTAGGGCTTGAATGCTCAAGCCCAGAGACAAACCTACCAATATTTTCCTGAAACGCAACATTTCAGTTATCTCCACAATATATCACCGCATTCGATAGCAGCCATGAAACTACAAAAGAACAATACTATATCAATGTTATTCGTGACAGAAATGAGCAGGAACTAGTGGTTTTTGTATGTCGTGGACGTCACCATGACATACTTGTTGCAGCCAACGGAATGTTGTTTTCCAGGCTTCCGAGAGAGTCGATACAATTATTTTAGAGAAATAACACGGTGCCAGGCATATTTTCCAAAAACACAATGGTCCTTCTTTTTTTTTTTTTTCGTCTTAAGCCAAAATATACAGCTAAAAACAGCAACGAACAGGTGCACTTGGAGTTTGTACTCTATGCTTTTTCTTACGCTTTTACTACAACTACTGTATTGCTTCGCCAGTGACGGTTTTAAGCATTGGTTGTTTTGTGTGTCCTTGCCGAACCACACAGAGGCGGTACAAGTGTCCTAGGGATGGCACTAACTCTTCCATGAAAATAGACTATTTGTATCTTACCAAAATCCATTTGGAGCTTTGCAAATAACACTCGTTAAGATAAACCATTCTTGAGCACAAATTCAATCCTCGCGGTCAAAACACACTTATGTCGGGACCTAGCAGACTAGCTGTCTAGAGCTAATGCTAAAACATTAGCAACAACAGTTTTAAACCACAATATTTGATCGATCGGCTGTGGGACTTAAAGAGCATGCAACAATATCATCACAATATTCATCACATTTGAAATGACTACAGTTTCCAGGTGTGTATGGTGATGGAACAAACATTTTCACAAATGATTACGAAAAAAAAAAAAAAGCTTTGATATAAAAAGATGCATTAATTTAAAACCAAAGCCTTTAGCGAGGTCATTGGATGAAATGATTAAAAGCCTAAATTAAAAATGAACAACACACAATTCTCTAGACTGAGAAGAGAATGCTTCCTCCATCCACACAAGCAACACCCATGGAATAGATGACCTCAAGGTCAGAAAGACACACTGAAACCTCAGCAAAAGTACCTTTCCCTTGCAGGGGGGTCTCCTGCCAACTTTCACGGCACTTTTCAGTTGCCGTCACTGCTGCTTGACAAAGGAGAGTGTTTTTTTTTGTTCCCTCGTTCATGGCAAGTGAAGCGAAGAATGCACAAGCACCAGGCAGCACCACCCATGAGCGGTCACAAGTCCACTCGGCAGTGCAGTGAAACACACTGAGCTTCCAGAATGCAGTCACTCTTGACACAAAATCACAGGGTTGGGAACGGCCTTGCAACTTGTCCACGGGAAATCGAATGCCTCTCTGCGAGAATCTCTTCTGTCACCACCACATCCTATATCTGTCAGACATTACAAGTACCACGTAACACAGGCACCATGTGCTGCACTCCATGTGCTGCAGAGCCGACGAGGTCTGCAAGTGCTAGATGCTGCTAGTACCATGCGCTCGGTGTACCTTCTTGCTGTTCTGCTTGAGGTGGCTTTGGTACAATGAAAGAATGATTAACAAGACACTAACTTTGAGTGTTCCTTATTAAAACTGCACCTTTCGATCCACTGTAATCCAGTGCAGATCTCTACAGACTTTAAAAATAACTTAAGGTAAGTTTGTTTCAGAGATGACGGTTCAAGGTGGCCTTACAAAAGAGACAAAAATCGGCATGTAGCATGCTGGCAACTATCATATCTGCTCAGAAAGTAAAAGAAAACTTCCAAGGGCAAGGTAGGTCAGGGCCTATTTGATTGGAAATGGTGCGCAACAGAAGCTTTTGGTCTATTCAGTTCAAAAACCAAGGGTAACACAAGACTGCAGCATAGCCATCCTGAACTAGCGTCATAAAGCCTATTTGGAAAGGACGTCCTGCACCCTTGGCTCCATCTAGCTGTCCCACCGAAGGATGAAGTTGCCAACAACGTGACGAGATCACAAGGTCATAGCACGAAGACACTGTCACCAAGGGATGCTCGCAGCTGGTCCAGTGATACATATCTGTCTGCCATCTGCTCAAATCAGAAAGCGTTACCGAGACTAGGTCACGCTAAAATTATGGCACATGACCGAGAAAGTTTTGGGAACAGACAATAGGTCTCCATCCCCGATACTATCGAGCTGCCAAGGCAGCAACAAAGTCATGCCAAGGTCGAATAATTTAAACAATGTACTCAGCGTAACCGGCACACACTTTGTGTTTACCTACCACATCATCGAGCTGTCACACTCACAGCAAAGAAACAAACATCTGCTAAAGGGTCAGAACAACCGGCGCTCGTCTGCCCGTCTTGCGATACATTGCTTCCAAGAAGACATACCTTGAGAATAATATAATGAACCTTTGTGCAAGCGAAAAGTACCACAGGTACCCAGTCTGCCAAGTAACAGGCACAAAAGGCACCGACTACTAAAGCGGTATCTTGGTATTTTCACCGGCTCGTACCGAAAGCCAACTGTCAAAGTCGACAGTGCAAGGTTCCAGAAGGTACCGAAAGACACAGGGCCTCTGAAACCCTAAAGTAGTATCATACCGAGTACTGCAAGTGCCAGGTTCACCGTTCCTTCCCGACGCTCTTCTTCGCGACGTCCACGACGCGACGAAACCACGACCGGGGCCACGACTGCGGCGAGTCACGGCGTGCCGCTCGCCGTCCACCCGAGCACGTCGCGCAACCACCGCGCGTGGCGTGCAACCAGTGCATCCTGCCACTCGCCGCACCCCTTTGCACTGGCGAGGAAGGCCTCCTCGTCCCTGGGAGTCCAGTGGCTGCTGGCAGAGTTGCGGGCCCTCTTGGCCTGGGTCTCGCCCACCCCGTTGCTGGAGGGCAGCGGGTGCAGGTGCCAGAGGCAGAACCTGCGGTGGGCCCAGATGGCCTCGTGGCCCGGGTGCAGGAGGCAGAGCTCCTCGCAGAGGGACAGCTCCCGGGACAGCAGGGGCACGCTGCCCACGCGCCGCAACAGGTACTGCCGGTAGTGGAAGCCGCTGCAGTCCGACACGTGGCTGCGGACCCAGTCTCGCGTCTGCTGCATCTCCGACTCCAGCATCTACGGTGAGGACGGGGAGGGTGAGCCGATGGGCGCGTCTGCTACCTCGGCGCGGCAGCAATGATCCGAGGCGGCAATGCCAACGGCTACGGTGTAAAGCCCCTCTATGCCGAGAAGTAGTGATGACTAAACAAGAGAGGTTCTCGCTATTTTTTTAGGGACATTGAGCCCTCCTCGCTCTTCTCTTTTTCCCGTTTCTACTTTCGACACACACTTTATTAAGGAGGTTCCTACAAACTAGAAGATTCTTGCCAATTTTTACTGAGGTTCTCCGGTACCTTTTGAAAGGGAGTTTCGTAATACTTGGCTCTCTTAAAGGGGAATTTGATCTCGAAATTTCAAATTTTCAGTAAAAGAAAAGAGAAAAGAAGCTATATTTATGTTTATTTATTTTCAAAGAAGGACTTCAGAACGTTAATGTTGAAAACATTAAAGAAAAAATTTATCTCATGAAAAATTATTTTCGGTATGCCGGCAGCTCTTCTGAGCAGCAGGGAGCAAAAATTTTACTTTGAAAGCGGTAGCCTTACGGAGCCGACCAACTTCAGGAGCCGTGTAGGCACGAGATGTGTAGGTCGGTCAGTCCATAACCACTAATCAATCTCGAAAAAAAACTGCAACCGGTGCCAGGGATCCAACCCCGGTCGCTGGCGTGAAAGTCAATTGCACTGCTGACTGAGCTAAGTGCCCAGCAGGCAGGAACGACAGGAGCAGAACCAGATGGTGTGTGGAAGCGAGAGGAGCGGAGAGGTGCGAAAAGGGCAAGAAAGATAGGAGCAGAAACAGGTGCCATAGAAAGAGCACGCAACGTGGAGTGGAAAGGTCCGGAAAGTGCACTCTCCCTCTTTGGCAACCCAGAAAATTTAGCGCAAGGGCTTTGTATCCGGGGTGGCACTGAAGAAAAGCGCGTGCAGCGTCACAAAGAGACAGTGGTGTGATGTAATCTGTTTCCATACAAAATCCTGCCCTAGCCACCACCTTAACTAGGAGCACCACCCACCCCAGGCACTGAAAGCCTAGCTAAGGGTCATCCTGCCCGAGACACCATCTAAACTAGGAACACTCCCCCCCCCCCTATAAAACAACCGCATTTAAACGCGTTTAGCAGAACAACGAAACATGCAGTCAATTTTTTATTTAGGGCTGCTGTGTGCTCGTTTAACATAGCAAGAACATCCAACCTTCATTGGAAGTGCCATTTACTATAGATTTAGCCTGTAGCAGCTTACCAAGTTTAAAAGGATAAATGGCCAGAACAATTGCATAAATCCAAACAGAAAAAATGCAAACAATGTGGTATGAGCAATCTTACTGGTTGAAACCGAAAACGGGAGTAACAATTGGTCCGGCCCGGTGACGTAACATTGTGTTATCTTGAGCAGTGCTTTATTGACAGTATATACCACTTCAAATCAGACTGCTAGTTTACCGCTCTTCTTTAGTATCCGTTGTCTCTTAGTTCTCAGCAGTTTATCTGTCGAGGAATGCCTGCTGCTACCAAAGTTAGCTCACTCACAAATGACACACTCTGGAAGCGAATGCCAGGCAGACAAAGACAGGCAGACGGGTATTCAGAAAATGAGATTTGTATGGGTAGCTCAAGAAACGGCTGGAGTACCCCTTTAACCCTTTCCCTACCATGGAAGAGCCGGGTTCGTCGACACCGTTTGTACCGCTCCTCTGAAAACAAGCTGGGCTCGTCCATGCTGAATAAAACGCATCTCCCTTATCAAGGACAAACTGAACTAGTCGACGTGTGTTTAGTGTTGCGTGCCTTCAAAAGATGGCACAAAAAATGCAGAACATTTCTAAATATGGCCGAAAACCGTTACGACACTGGTAACAAAGGCTTTAAAAATGGCGGCATCCACTTCTGGAAGCAATGTCCCTCGTCACAAATGTGCAACAAAAATGCAGGAAAAACGAAGATGTTACGACGTCTTTCAATGGACAGTGATAGTGAGGACACTGAGCTGTTTGACTTTAGCTCTGGCGACTCGGTTTCTGATAAAGACATTGTGTCGGCATGTAGTCATTGGACGAAGTAGAGAAACCTTCTCTAGCACCTCTGCGTTTTTGCACTTCAGCGCTGCGCCAGGCAGTGAACGTCGACGTGGCAGGTTACGCAGGTTGTTTACGCTACTACATTTCTACGTTCACGCTATCCTCTCGAGATCGGTTATAACGAAGTCAACGGGAATCGGAAATCACTTCGCTATATCCGCTATCTCGTTATAACGAAGTGCAAAAGGGAACGGGAAATCAAGATTGCTTCGCTGTA
Source organism: Ixodes scapularis (assembly GCF_016920785.2). Lineage (NCBI taxonomy): Eukaryota > Metazoa > Arthropoda > Arachnida > Ixodida > Ixodidae > Ixodes > Ixodes scapularis. Next base: position 12,649,916 of record NW_024609837.1, read on the forward strand.
GCCGCTATTTCGTTCTAACCAGTCTCGACAGTATATACATGTTTACGCTACTATAACTATAAAATTCGATCTATTTGGATCTTTTTTTTTTTTTTTTCAAAATTATTACGGTAGGAAAAGGGTTAAAGCAAATATGGAAAGTAAAGTGACTGGATTATACCTTTACTTAGCCGAAAGCATGCAACATAATTGAACAGAAAACATGTTCACATAATATTTCCACCTATGAAACCTTGATGTTGTTAAGGTTACTTTTAGCCAACTATTTCCAAGTGATCCCCGACAGGCTCAAAAATAGTTGCATGCATCCTTCTGAAGGCTGTTGCCGAGAAACCAAAGCCTCACGCTAAGCGGACACACTGGTACGGACCCTGGCAGGCCTGGCCAAGGAGTGTGGGTGTAGGCACTCTCACCAGGGGATTCCCGTGAACGAAGCGGTCCATGAGCCAGATGCGGTACGTCCAGGCATAGTAGTTGCAGCGATACCTGTCGGCCGCCTGGAGGCACACCTTCAGCTCTTCCTGCAGGATCACGTTGGCACGGTCGCTCGAGAACCCCCGCAGGTTGTGCTCCATCAGCCACCGTCTGTCCAAACCAACCGAGCGGATTTCAATTCAGAATCTTTGGACCCATTTCTTTGGCAAGGGGGACCCAACGCGCCGTGGGCCCCTTCAAAAAGGGGCTGATGCACCATTGGCCCTTCTTGAAGGCACTGTAGGAATCGGTTTCCAAGCAGATTGGGATGCAATTTGGCATGCAGGTGCCCTGCTAAGTGCTGCATTCTTCCTAAATAAATAATAATAAAAAAAAATGTTTAAGTTTCTTGTAGGAAATGTTTGAATCCAACAAATGACATAGTAGGCCACTGTGGTGTTTCTCTTGGAAAAATGAAGAAAATGTCAGGTTTTCATTCCTTTTCGCTCCAGCTGTTTTTCTCACATAAAAAACACCGCAGGCCTATGACACATTCGAGGGTTTTGCGAAAATAAAACTTAGCTGGACATTCATCTATAAAAAAAAGATTTATTTAAAAACAAAAATTTTCAGACTTGGGTGCTTTTGTATTTTTATACTTTCGAGTAGTTAGTGGGCACCTCTATGGTTAATTGTAGCGGAACACGTCGAGAAAACGGTTATGCTCAAGGTGTGCCTTCATGGGGCCAATGTGCCACCGGGTCCACGCTGTGGCCCACGGTGGCACAGCTTCAAGACCGGCGGGACCGGGGAAATGTGCCAGACGATAGGAGAGCTTGTTTAGTGTGGTCACGCGCACATGGCACGTTTCACAGCATCAAACAAACACAGCGAACCACCTTTAAATGACTCCTCAAAATCATGCTCACACGCTATGCCCCATAAATTACCAGAAAGGTGCGATTAGGTAACGAGTTTGTTTCGCGGGAAGGCCTAAAGAAATCCTCGCATCGACAAAAAGTTACATAAAAATGTCATTACGGATCATTACGCATGTAAGCCACTACACAGTGAAAAGAAAGGCTGCGACCCATTAGGATGTCCAATTGATCTGGCTCCCATTCTTCATAGCAACAATCCCACAGTCCGTTTTTTTGTTTCGCAACGACGTGAAAAAGGCTTAATTCCACATTGGCTTGTACGAAACCTTGGCTCTTTGTATAAACCTTTTCCTTCCGATATCTTAGCAAGAGCAAATGCACCAGCTAGCCACGCCCTTTTTGTAAATCCCATTATTACTGCATTCAAACGAAATTCCTGCCATTTACTATTTGAAGTGGGTTCGACGCATCTGGCCCATGCCAAGGAAGAGGAGCGGGTGGGCCAGTGGCACCTGCAGGCCGAGCGAAGGCTCACCGGTGCGAGAACACTTCGGAGCATTTGGGCTTCCTGGTCAGGACCAGCTGGGAGAACTGGAGCTCTTCCTGAAAGCTGGTCTGCTTGCACAGGAACAGCTCTTTCCTGCAGTGGCAGCAGATGGGGGGAACAGTGCACAAAACCTTAGTAAATTATGGTTACTTCGGAGCTCAACAGACACCTCGGGGATAAGAAAGAACAGTCAAACTGATTCAACTCCTGCGTTGTGGACATGCAGATCGGCCCAAGAAAACAAACAATAAACGAGACGATTGTTTAAGCGCTATTATAAGGGGTGTTTGGTCCGTTCAGAAAACAGCCAATGAGGTTTGATCCTTCAACACGTCGATGCAATGCTGACATAAAAAGTCAATAACTCAGTGGACCCCGATGACAATTACGGTTCTGTATTTCTGAATGATTAAAAAAATACCGATAAACGGCTGCCTCGGAACATTGAAGTCCTCAGAGTTGGAGCCTCGCAAGAGCAACCGATGTTTCTCTGTTTGAAGTATCTTCGAACCAACTTTTTTTTATGCATTAAGTACAATGAGACGTCGAAAGTCAGAATCAAATTGGTTTCAGGTAAACGCGTTCGTAAATCGGGGGTGATGTGCAAATGAGAGAATCCATTTTTCCAAACAAGTCCTTGGACAAGCTTAGAGCCAAGTGGACTGCAGGAAGAGGATCGCAACCGCAGCCAACTCTGCAGGACTGGCAAAAATTTTAATTGTTTCAGTTTCTTCGTTGTAAGGATCGAGCGCAAAAGACCTAAGACGCAAAACTAAAGGCGACTCACGGTGTGGCGCCACATTTGATCGAATTTTGCCGTACGGTAGGAAAGTCAATCGGAGCACACTCGTCATACCGCAAGTCATGGGTTAGTTAGGGCTTTGTCCGGGTAGTAATGCCGCCTCACCTTACGTTCCATGCCAACTGCACGTCGGGATTAACGAGGATCACCAGCCTGGACCAGCCAAGGATGGATTCCTTCTCTGCAAGAAAAAGGAGTCGCCGGGTAACATTCATTCCTTGCCCAGAACACTAAACAACCGAAAGAAGAGATTAAACACTTGGAGTTACTTCATGATCGCGCAGCGAATGGCGGATAGCATCCCCGGCTCATATATCCATCGTTTGTTTTAAGCGCGGTTATAACTTTGTGAAAAGGGCGATTATGCGAGGCCTATTGGCACAGTCATGGCAGTTTTAAACGAGGTCCACAACACCAAACTTAGAAATGTAATTTTTTTTTTCTCGATATTATGTATATGATTATAACGAAAGAGAGGGAGGGAACATGGAGAATTGTCGGAGCCCCGAAGCTTGTGCAGCTTGGTGCGTACATTCGTGAGCACAGGCATGTTTGACAACATTCCAGCTAGAGTTTCCTGTTTTCGGGTTTATTTCGATTCAGATACACCCGGCGTTCTCCAATGTTCATTCTATACTCGTTCTCACCTCAAGAACCGTAGTAAAAAAAGTATGGCTTCTCGCAGAGCATTACTAATTTCCCTCTTTATGCTGAGAATTGAGATATATGTAGGTACATTTTAGATTACATATATGCTACCTTACCAAGACGTACACGTTTCAAATGCCAAAAGCATTGCTTCTGCCTCCAACAACCACATCTTGTAAGAACTACTTTGCACGCCGTATGAACATTAAGCCAAACTTCATTTTTTTCTTGAAATGAAAATGGGCGTAAGTGCCGACAAAAAAACGGACGTTTACAGGAATTTGTAGGAAAGAAAACGGGACGCGTCCGTCGGATTCCATCAGGGAAGATGCGCATGAGCGATATCATCTCCGTACCGATAAGAGAAGAAAAGGAGAAGAAAGACTTGGGTTGGGGGGGGGACTGTAATCTTGACAAATGCAAAGCTGCCAATAAAGGTTTTCTTCCCACCGAGCTAGTGCCTTTCTTCTTCGAGGAGAGCACCAATTCGGGGCTTTTCGGATTTCCCATATTTTGATGAAACAGGATGGGGGGTTCCTTTTCGGGATTTATCAACAGGGTTGCCGGAATCATTCCTCGCAACGGGAAATGGGAAAGGGATTTCCCTCTTGTTCTCCACCAATTCTTTACCAGAAATACGCCAAAGTTCTAAAGGGTAGGACTGCGCCCGCCCCCATTTCCACCCCTGTCCGGATGCCAGTTTGGCGGTACGTACCGACAACGTGAAGCCCCAGTCGCGACTAGGGTTCTGTGTTTTCGGGTTTATTTTCCTTGAAATTCGGGAGGATGAGCTCCCATCGGGTTTTTTTAGGTTTCCTCAGATTTGTATAAAAGCAGCTCAAACGTTTACCGGTGCACACCACAAACGCCCAGTCCCTTTAGTAGGGCAAGGCAGGAGGGGCTCACCATGGCGCACAATGTTGTTGCGTGCCTCGACGAGCCGGGAGTAGGCGTAGCCATACACGTGGGGCACGCACCAGGAGCCCAGGGCCAGGTGGCCGTCCACGCACACCACGGGGCTCCGGTTGCACGACGAGTTGCTCACCGGAACCACGTCAAACTCCTTGCTGCACGGGGGAGCGGGAACTTCCGTTTGCCCTCCGATTCCGTCCGGTGCGAGGGAGCGGCGTCGACGGGGGACCTAGTTCCGTCTGTCCGCCACGGGTGCCGGCAACGAGGCTGCCGAGGACTACCGCTTCGCACTTGCCGTTCTCAACAAGGTACGTGGCAACTCGAGTGCGCCGACGGAAAGGTGTGGCCACAAAAATAGACGTCGTGTAAAGACGGCGGACAAACTTGCATGCAGTGTCGGCGGCTTTCTTTGTTGGAATTTCGATACCAACATAATAATTTATTGATAAGGTATAGGGCTTCCGGAGACTTGAAATATTCGTCTAATTTCCTGAAATACGTAAAAAAAAAACGCATACACTGTTGTACCCGAGGAAAAAACCGGTACTCTGGTGCCAGGCTCAAAAACCAAGAAACGCGAGTTTTTTTTCTTCGTTATTTTCAATTTATCTTACCATGACCTGCACTTACTAAACTATTTCCCTCCCAGACCAGGAGATAGAATCCCCTTAAAGGACACATGCAAAGGAAAAAAACATTTTTTTTAGACAGCTTAGATGGAAAAAGGATGTCAAAGAACGATTTTACAACGAAGAAAAAAAATTTTTAGAGCTATATTTACGGCGCTATACGAATTTGTAGTTGGCGCTCGTGGGAGCCGCCGCTGGTCACGTGGTAGGGTCGCGCGCCGCCGCGCTGCGTCGCCGCCGCACGCTGAGCGTTGTGCGAACGCCGCTTCAACGCGTTTCTCCACGCCGCCGTCGCCGCCGCCGCACAAGTTCGTCTGCTTCGGGGCGCCGCCGCCGTCGTCTGGCCGGCGCACAGGTCTATCACGTCTGCTTGCGCTTTTTCAGGAGTTTCCTTTGGGCTTTAAAAGATACTTATTCATCTTAGTTTTTTGTTATACTTCAAACAAAGATGAATAAGTTACTTTTAGAGGCCATAGGAAGCTTCCGAAAGAACGCAAGCACCACGTGATAAATAAAGACCAGTCACGTGATAAATACAGACCACTTTTCCGCGGTGCCCGCGGGCGCCAACTACAAATTCGTTTTGCGCCGTAAATATAGCTCTAAAAATTTTTTTTCTTCGTTGTAAAATCGTTTTATGGCGTCCTTTTTCCATCTAAGCCGTTTAAAAAAAATGTTTTTTTCCTTTGCATGTGTCCTTTAATAAAATCGTTAGGCACAGGTACAGATGTCCCACTTTACATGGATAGCAGATTGGTTACGGATAAGACGAGCTATGAATGCCAGTTGGATGCAATCAACGAAGTATGCACAATCGATGGGGACGTTTCGGATTCGCAGGGTAGTGGTGGCTCGAGCCAAAACTATCCCGCAGCAACGGCCGTATTTCACATCCCGCCCAGCCGCCGAAACACGACTCGCCGCTTCAAAGGCTTTATTTGGCTCGGTTATTGCCTCAGAACAAGTTGCAACACAGAAAAAGGTTCTGCTGCTCACCTTGAGTGATCCTTCTGTTTCCGATTATTTATTTCGGGCACCGGATCGGTTCGTGTAATGCTTCCGCTAACAGCTGTAAGCTCAGCATCAATGTTAGACTCGTAAAACTTAACCCCTAGCCCTACCAATAAGGAGCGTCACTCTTACCACCCCTTAGGAACCATAAAGCCCGACCACGAGCGTGACTCGTGTTTTGGTTATGGCGCTCATTTAGCCATAGCTTTTTCTACACTCACAAAGCCTGGCAGTTCAACGACAGTGCCATAGAGTGCCCGGTCGCAGATTTGGAGTGCAAAGATCTGGTAGCACAGGGCATTTCTCGGGGAGCCTGTAGTCAGCGCACAGCTTTTGCGGTGGCGAGGACCCGAAACATGGTTTTCAAACCTGACGGGAAAAGAAGCGGTAGCACGCAGAACGCGAGGAGCATGAGCAGACATTCCATCGCTCGGGACAAGTGTGTTTCAACGTCTCGCCGCAGTGGGGCACCTGTTACTACATGCCTCTCCTCTCATCCATTGTCTGCCGCTCTACCTTTTCACTTTCAGCAGCCGCAGTTTAGCGCGGCGGCCGCAGTTTAGCGCACTCTCTGGCGGATGGCAAAACCACCCCGTTGCTCCATTTACCTTGGGGTTTTTGCTCGTCTGTTTTGCTCTTTGACAAAGAGAAAACGCTCCATTCAGCCAAGGGAAAAAAAAAAAAAAAAAGTCGCTTGTAAGCGTTTGCCTTAAAACAATGTGGCTTTCGCGCGTAGGTTTGCTTTAGCCGATGAAGAGATACGAAATCTTTCTTTTGGAAGTGAATAATGCTCAGGCATATGCGACGAAGAATCCTTCGGCCTTTCCGATTTTTCGGAATTGGACGATACGTTGATGGGCAGTGAGAGAAGCGCCGAAAGCAATGCGAATTCTGCAAGTGTTCAGTCAACTTCGGCGTCTGCACGTCAGTGGCACTCGGACCAGAAGTCCTGATTTAGAGTGAAATGCCACACCTGGAAGTCGAGGGAAATGTTCGTCTTATTTTGATGCAAATTGTCCGTTTAAAATAAAATTTCGCTGTGTATTTCTTGGAGAAAAAATGTGTAGGCAAGGGGTTCAACGTACGAGATATCCTCAGGGGCGCTTCGTTCAAACACGGCTCTAGAACGCGGCACTCACACGAGGGGTTCTTTCTTGAAGACGTTGCCCAGATCTTGCAAGATCCGTTCCGCCAAGGACTCGCTCTCCATCTTCCCAGCACCTCGTCCCAATGACCACCTGCGACGTTAAGATCGCAACAACGCTGAACACATTCCATCCCAGACATCAAACAGGGATTGGAGGTCGACAAGTGTGAAAGGAGTCGCAAAGGTATGCGTTGCTCTTTACCAAACCACCAAACTCTTCTTTTATATTATTATTATTTTAGAACAGAAGGGCAGGCAACATTCTCAGCAGCGTGACAACACGATGACCACGAAGTGAGGGGCATACACGAAGCGAACATGATCGTCGAGACGGGAACACTCGCAACTCGTTGCAACACTGCACCTCCATTCCGTGCCAAAACCGGCCGGCCTGGGAACGTCTCGACGCAGACCCGGGATAATAAAATGTTGTCGAAATTTGTACGCACCTATTGTCGTGTTACTGGCGTTACCCAATCGACGGGTTCAAGGAGCATATGACACCGCTCACATCACCGGAATCTCCGGGGAGCCGACGGGGAGAAAAGACCGTCTACCGGCATGGGGAAACCTTTCCCATCTAGCTTGTGTGATCTCCACGAATTCTTGCCTTCCTATCACCGATTAGATCAACATTTAATCTACTGAAAGTCAAAACGTAAGCTCGCAGTTGCAACAGATTGCTGCGGCAGTATTTGGTTTGTTGCGTTTTTCGGTTTTTAGCTTTCCTTTTACGCCAGCGACATCTTGCACTACGAAAGGAAAGTAGAAAGTAGGCTGCCCTTTTTCACCACCAGGAGCAGCACGAGCACTGTCTATCTTTGGCTAGAGAAATCGACCAGGGTTACCAGATTGGGCTATTAATAGCCAAATTGGGCTACTTCTTTTTTTATTTGGCGTCAAAATGTGGCGGTTGGCTATGTGGCTATTTTTGGGCTATTTCAAATCATGGCGGAGAAAAATAATTCAACATGACAAACATTGAGACTGCGGGCAAAATAAGGGGACACGAAGACACAGAGGTCTCTATTATTTATTTTTCTTGTGCTTGCTTTAGGGTAGAGAGATAAAAGACACTTTAGGATGGACACAAATCAACAGTCCATTTTTTACGGATTCCTGCTTTCAAGGTTTTCTGTGAAGATGCGTAGGCATGACGTCAGGACCACGGCTTTGACCTAGATTCAGTTCTAATGGCATCGCTTCTGTATTCATTGTCGCTTATCTTATGCCTCCAAGTTCACACAAAGAAGGACCTTGCCCCTGCATCCTCCTCCCTGACCTTTCTTTTCATCACCCTACCATTTCCTAGGAAAGAGGTGGATTGGGAGGCTACATCTAGGTCAAAGCCGTGCAAGGGCAACTCTTCGATATTGATGAAACGAGTAATCATGCCGAATTACGCATCACCCGAATGCGCGGACTGGGAAACGAATGTGCTTCATGTACGTGCATGTGGCTCCGGAAGTGTTTTTCTGAATACTCCTGAACAGTCCTCGCTTTGCGAGAAGGACAGAATCGCGCTCTTGGAAGTATGTCGGAGGTTTGTGATTGCGTGTATCAAAAGTGTGATGAAACGCCTCCCTGCGAACATGCAGCTTCTCAACGATTTGTTGTTTCTCAAGCATGGCAGCATCACACAGTTTTCTTTTGACAGTTTTTACAAAGCGTTTTCGCCTTTTATACAGACTTCGGTGATCTCGGCCATGGAGTCCGAGTACAGGCTTCTCCAGACGAATATCAGAGATCTGTCTGATGATTGTTTAGAGCTATTTTGGAAAAATGTAAGGGAGGCAAGAAACAGCTCCGGGGCAGCCATGTTCCCGTTCTCTCTGCGCTTGGCACCGCGCTTTTGAGACTACCCATGTCAAATGCCGCCGTTGAGAGGGTGCTTAGTTAGGTGTCCCTCACGAAGTCGGACCTCAGAAACAGATTGTCCCATTCGACCCTGGAAAGCATCCTGTTTGTGAAGTTCGCATTCCTTGGGAAGAAAGAGTGCTGCAAGGACTTCAAGCCCACAGAAGAATTTTTTGTGCGCTTCAACTCGTAACTGATGTATGAGGTCAGCCAGCCCTGCACGAGCGATTGTTAACTCTATGTGACTGTACAAACGTGTGTCAATACTTAAAAATGCCGATACTTTTTTGTGTGTGTTTTTCCAATAAAATGTTTCATATACATTTCAAGATGTTGCTGTTCTTGGAAGCTTCATCTACACAATATATGCAGAGGCAGTTCCGGCTCCAGTTCCTACTTGCGAGAGCATAATTTTGAATTTTGTGGACCCTGACACTCAGCTGGATTTTGGCTACTTTTTGGCTATACAATTTTTTTGCATTTGGCTACTTTTGGGCTACACCGTTTAGCATTTTGGCGGTTTGAGCTAAACCTACCTGGCAACCCTGAAATCGACACGAGCTGAGCTCTTCCGGAGCTCGCGCTTGTAGCTTTGGCTGCGTCTGGACCGAAGCTGAAACGAAGTATAGATAGCGCGAGCCGCCGCCCGAATAAACGGCTTCAGCCCAGTTCATTTGTCCATCCGTTGTGTGTTTGTTTTTCAGCGGCGATTCCTGCATGTGCGAAGTGCGCGTTTACAGCGAAAGATTGGTTCGTATCAACTTTCTCATTTCCCTCAAGTGTCTGAGCGCAACTAGCAACGATAATTGAAGTACTTGTTAACGTGGCGAGTCGCGTAAAGCAGGCACAAACGGCGCTCCGAGTCCACTCGGTGAAACGTGTGGAGAAATCCGAGCGTCTTGCGCGAACATTCGATCACCCATCGTCAAACCTTCATCGTCCAGCAAAAGAGGAATTTATTTAAACCGCACGCTCCTCCATTATTTTTCTAAAAGCGCTCATAAAGTGCCACCGACGAAAAGAGACTTGTCATCGAGTGTTTGCGCTAATATTGTCGCAGGCTGTATGTAGATATGCGTTGTATGCAACAACATCTCAAAAAACGCAGCAAAAAAAAAGGCTCGACACTTTCGCGATGTATACCACCTTTATGTGTTGTCCCAAGGTGACCGAAATTAAACCTCAGTCCTCCGCTGGGGCGTGCAAGATGCCCTTCCTTTATTTGCCTTCGTTGGCTTGCCACATAAAACCCCTAGTGTAATTTATGTGATGAATTCAGACACTATACCCATTATACCCATTTTTGTGTCACTCGTGCCCAGAAACTATACTATACCCAGAAACTTTACACATTACTCGCGTTTTCCTTAAAATCAACCACCATTCTTTTTCTTTTTTTTTTTTCAGCGGCCATGTCATTCTCTTGGAATGCCTACCAGCAGCGGCAGCCGATCCCCGGGCAAAGCTTGCTCAACCCGCTGAACGCTCCCCCTCCGAACACGGCCCAGTGTTACCAGCAATGGTCCCCGAACTTGCAGATGCAGTACCCACCTTTCAACTGCACCGTCCCACCACCTTTCCCACAGCAACCTTTGTATGCACCTCCAACCAACTACCAAGCGCCATCGCCGCAGTTACCGACGACTCCACAGCCGCCGTTTGCGTACAACCCGAGTGCGCAACAGATGCCTTCTCAGCCTTGGCACCCGAGACCGCCGATGGAACCCTGGGTCAAGAATCGGCGGGACACCGAGCCGCCACCTCCGGATTTAAATGTGGCTCGAGTCAAGTCGGAGCCAAAGGGGGATGCACTGCTAAGTGAATTACCCGAGTGGTTGCGAGCGAAAGTCTGCGCTTACGACGCACAGAAGCGAGTTCAGAAGATCAAAACTGAATCGGCCCCGACTTCCTCTGTAAGGACTGCATCTCTATGGTTGCCGTCACCACGAGTTCAGTGGGAACACGATCCATCCTTGGATCCTGTAGCACACACTCTAGGGGTAGTCGACAACACCACCAGATCTTAGTAACTGTCCCGCATAATAATAATAATAATAATTTATTTATCCACTTACCCTAAGGGCCCTTTCGGGCATTATTACATAGGGGGGAATTCATACAAAGAAAAGACACGTTGACAATAGTGACGGACAAAACGCACAAAAAAAGAAGCCGCAACACACAGAAAAGTAGTTAATGTATTCTTACAGAATTCAATTGATGCTTTCCAATGGTAATATCATACAGATTCAATAAAAAAGAGAAAACGTCCCACTACATACTACATGTCCCTGGCTTAGCTATGACGAGGAACAAAAATGACTACGCTTTTTGGGAGATAAAGGGAATTGGGAAATTTAAGAAAGTCTGATAATCCTGTGTCGCCGCAATGTTACACAGTAAGGCGTTCCATTCAGATACAACAAGGTTAAGAGGAAGGTATTTGTATAGGTTAGTGTGTGCAAATATTGGGGTTACTTTGTTGGGGTGGTCTAGGCGCGGTAATGATATCTTTATTCGAGTCGGCACCACAGAAAGGCCATTGACCCGTACCCGAGGTCCGTGGTGCCTCACCAGAGAGGTTAACAGGCGAGACCTAGCAGAACTAAATCCCATGGGCCCTAGCTAAGACTATGCAACTGAGAAAAGCAGTTTGCTTATTTAATTGAACCCTCTAGAGCTGGTGCAGTTAACTGCGAGCGTGACTACACTTTAGCAGTCATAGCACATGCACCGCCCCTTTTGGAAGGTGTTACACCGCTCTTTCTATGCTTGTTTCAGCCGTCCGACACATTAAAAGAAGCCGTCCTGGCGTTGGAGGTGCTGAAAGGACTTCAGTCGGCTGCCGAGAGCTCTGTACGAGACGGGAGCGAAGAGCAATGGACGGAACTGATGCATCGGGTCAAAGTGTGCAAGGTCAGCTCGGGAATCGGTTCTGACAATCCATACCTCCCGTTGTTTCGTTATACACCGAGATGTACGAGATGGGTTTAAACTTGCTGCCTCCGCTTTTGTCGCAACCTGCCGTCTTGTCTCGTAGGCCAAACTAAGGACCTACTGTGAAGAGCTGTCCAAGGACGAGGTTCTGGCCAATCTTCGTGTTCGGAGCGAGCGGCGGCGGAAGAAGAGGGTTAGTTGCGGCTGTTCTGAGTCCCTCCCACGTCTTGGTGGGCGACCAAAGTGCCGGGTTGACGTTTCTTGAATGCAGGAGCGACTTAGAAGGCTGCGGCAAGAGCGCAAGGATGAGGCGGAAGACCGCGCCAAACGTGCGGCTCTTACCGAGGCACGGATCAACGCGCATCGTCAACGGATCCTCGACAAGGTCAACCAGGAACGGCAGGTCCGTTGCAACCCAGCACCTCCGCGTTCTATTGTGCCGTTCACTGGCGTTGACGCGGTGTACGGTTTTCGTCACACGTGCACTTGCAGGAAGAGAACATGAAGGAAGAGGCAGACTCCATCCTGAGCGAGATCCGATTCAAGATCAACCGCACACGAGAGTACCTGGAGAAGATCCGTGCGATGGAACAGCTGCGCGCGGCTCGGAAGCTCTCCTATCAGCAGAAGGGTACTTTCGGAAAAATGTTCTCAAGTTCTTTCCTTAAACCGGGGTTGGTCTTGAAGATGTGTGGCAGATTTCTTTCTACTCAGATTGACGTTTCTGACTTTCCTTTTCTGTGCATATTTATTCTTAAAAGGGCACTGACACGTCAAAATATTCTAATTTTTTATTATTATCCGAAATGATTGAAAACGATGCCTGGACATTACCCTCAAAATTCGAAATTTGGGAATTCAGTATTTGTGAAGGAAAAAAACAATTTCCAAATGTCAAATTTGAAGTTCCCATGCGATCCGCGCCAGTGCAGTGACGTCAAATATTCAGCCGTCCTGCGAGTCAAGCTTCTCCGACGCCTTTAGAGTATTGTGTTTGAAGTATCGTGTTCGAAGTTCTTTTAGTGCCCTTTCAGCGACCTCAAATTTTTTTAAACTGTGTGAGGTCGAAGAGAACGCGCAGTGGACTTTTATGAATGACGGCCACATTGCGCTGGTTCTGCGTGAAAGGCTGCCCCGGCGGAGTCACAACCGAAACTGCGATACACAGACACCAAACCCAGCTGTTTTGACCGTTTGACAATTTTTTTTTCGTCAAACGAAACAGGAACAAGTATTCTAGAATAAAATATTGTACTTCGAGCTATTTTTTTTTTTGGTTTGGGCAAGCGCAATTTTTTACATACTTTTTATGTCAACTTAAGGTAGTAAGAAAGGCGCGACAGTGCAGAGTTGAATCCCATATTTTGATGTACTCGGATGCTTCGCAGGTCCTGAGGCAAGCTACGGTTGGCGGGTTGTCTCGAGCCTGTCTATTGCAGTCTTATTGAAAGCTCCTATTGGCCCGCAGCCTAGTCTGCCTGTCCCGAAAAGAAAAAGCTTTTGTGGCTCGTGAAATCTTGAAACGTGCTCGTATGCCTCGCAAGACCCTCACGTTCGCTTATCCTCGACTCAAAAATGCCCCACGTAACTGGCAACCTCGTATTCAGAGTCTCCAATTTTTTGCAGGTCTTTACGTGGCACCAGAAGCAGATGCCACCTTCGAGACTGAGACGGCATCAGTGCGCTCCCTCCTGGAAGGGGAGCTGTCCAACTACCTGAAAGAAGAAACTGCGCTCAAGGTCATGCTCGAGACCGAACAGAAGGAGCAGTACGAGACCAAGAAACTGGCCGTCAGGCAGGCGGCAGTCATCGAGAACCTCTTTGGCAATGCCGGTACGTCTGCCCGCTGGATCCAGCTTTCTACGCCGCAATCACCCGGTGGGGCGGGTTAAGCCGCCGCCAGCCACCCAAACTGACAATCTTCGCAGTTAGACGTTAGGGAAGTGCATCGTGCGTATGCTACTACAACCAATGAGCAGAACAATTTTTCTCAGTCTCGTAGAGGTCTTGTAGCACTATCGCTGCCAACGTTCGACGTTTCACACTGCAAGTGCGTTGTTCGCAGAGCCGCATCCTGCTCTTTTCAGGACTGGCGTCTTGCATAGTCACGAGTGCATCTATGTGCCTTTTTTTCAGCTGTGGAGCCGGCGCTGTATCCCTGTTGGCAGCTCTACACCTCAGCATCTGAGAACCTCGAGTCGCTTGTGAGGGTCAGGTGAGAAAAGCGTGGAAAGTAGACTGCACTCTGGTCAGCCCCATGCCGACGGTGGACGCCACCAGTTGTGCGGTCTATCTTCCGCCATGGGCAGAGAGCGGAGTCAGGTGACGAGAGGGAGGCAGTTGATTGCGCGCAGCTCCCACTGCACTGTCAGCCTAGGGGTGAATGGACCATACTAGTTGTGCATCGATTCTTTGGCCCGGTAGTGTCAACTTTTCTTCTTACTGACGTCGCCGAAAAAACCCGGTTCACTCCTTACCTGGTTTGGCACGTGCAGCTTGTCAAGCTAGATAAGGTCTAATATCAAAGTTTTTAAAACTTCTTCATGCACAAAAAACTTCTATGTGCACTCTCAGACTTTTCGGTCTCGGTAAACCGTCGACTACGAGTGACATCCGAGCTTATTCTGAGGTCAAGTGTTTCGTAAAGTTTGCTAGCGTTCGTGCCGGAAGGAATAGTGGGGACATGTTTGGCTCGATGTGTGGTTCAGCTTTCACTGAAATTGCACCGAAACCGGAGTTTCTAAAGAGTAAACACGGAGGAAGGAGCTCCCCCAGGTTGCTTGGGAGTGTTTTCTGGGACCCAGAGTTGCCGGAACCAAGGGGTTGCAAGCTTTCTTCCCAGAAGCAAACGAGGCCTTAGAGAGGGCTGCCACTCAAGCTGTTGCCTCCAGTGTTTACAACTCAAAAACCCGCTAAAGGAATCCCGACGGACCGCTAAATTCGAGGTGCAGGCCAAGAATGACCGTTTTAACGCCACGTTTTGATGCTTGCCCCCGTGATATCCCAATGTGGTTGGGAGCGTTACTCTCCCGACAGCAATTTTGGCGAGAGGAAGTAAAAATAACGACCCTGTGACTAACTTACCATAGAAATTAAGCCATTTACGATTGACAAGTGTAAACCGGAGAACATTTTAGACCACCAGAAAGCTCGCTAACGTGGCTAGAAAACCTCTAAAAATTCCTCCAACCACAAAATGTCAATTTTGTCCGCTAGACAAGAGGGAAAACCGCTAAATTTGGCGGGAAGACTGCCAGTTTGGCAACACTGCTTGCCTCTGCCATTGACGGTTGCCCACTGCAGGGACTCGTGGGACCGGTACCTGGTGCCGCCGGATCACCCGGGGGGCTCTTCCGTGCCCCTCCAGTGGATACAGCCGGAGGCGCCGTCTTCCCACCTCTGGGCACAGTTCTGCACGTCCCTCGCTTAGGAGCGTGCACCCCTGGCAAATAAAGCCCCGCTCCCCAAGCGTGCTCGTTTTTTGGAGCACACTGTCGGAAGTGGCTTTGATGACCATGCGGGCAAGCTGGTGCCGTCCCCCTTTTTGTTCTTCGTGTTTTCAAGATGGTGGGTTTCTTTGACTGCTGAACGCTGCTTTGCAGCCGTGTTCCAGCATGATGGACCAAGAATCTACCGCATTGTAGGGTCCATTTTTTTTGTTGTTTCTGTGTAGATGAACGAGTAGAAAATATTTAGAGAATAAGAAAAAAATATAATGTAGGTGCAAGTTTTAGCCACTTGACTTCTGCTGGCTGTTGAGTAATTACTGAATATACTAGTGATGGGCCGAACTTTTTGCCGAATCGAAAATTCGGCATTATGTACCGGCTTTGTCGAATCGAAGATTCGGCGAAGCCGAATTTTCGCTGAACTTCTCTAAGATGATATTCTACAAGATAATTGTATGGGTGTCTTTTCTGTGCGTTTACGGGTAATTTTAAAATGACTTTTTGACCAGAGGTCAGCGTCTTAGGTCACCCTCGCTCACCCTCAGCCCCTTGGGTACCCATAGCTTTGACTTCACTGCCTGCGAGGAATGCACGTTCAACGTCCATTCCACTTAACCAGAATCGCAGTTGTTGGAAGACGATAAATAAAAGGTAGTTCTGAGCATGCACTGTCCAACAATATGGCATCCCGTGAATACCCCCTATACCTCGGTACTCTCAGTGACTCTGACGTGGATGTCGAATGTCCCACATGTGATGTGAGGCATGTTGCAGCAAACCTAATAAAAGGGGGAAGCTACTCCATCGTGTTAGATATTGAAGCGCAATGCCGCGATCTGCTGGAACATCCCGAAAGCTCAATTGCTTTAGTTAATAAAAAGGTGTCGCTCGACGTCGGAGACATTGCATTAAGCAAGGTGCTATAACGTTTTGCCTCTGACGGAGGACAACGTCGGCATCACCTGGAACACAGACGGGGTGTCATTGTTTGAATTCCTCAAAATTCAGCTTGTGGCCACTGCAACTGCAAATTAACGACCTGCCACTAAAAGAGCTACTCAACTCGACTTTGCTAGGGGGGCTGTGGTTCGGTAGGCAAAAGCCAAACATGAACTGTTTTCTGCAGTCTTTTGTGCGTGAAATGGACAGGCTTTCATCGGTAAGGTTCACGTGGACCGATCCCAGTGGAAGCTCCCGGCGCACCCGAGTCTTCCCTGGGTCTGCTCTGTCGACACCGTTGCTAGGTGTGCGATAATGAACATGGCACAGTTCAATGGGGCCTACGGGTGTGTCTGGTGTTAGCATAAGGGGGAGTTGGTGTCGAAGGGAAACGGTCACAGCCGCGGGTTTCCTACGGAAATGAAAGGGACTCAAAGGACACAACAGTCCTATGGAGATAAAAGAGCAAGGCGAGCAGAATACAAGGAGACACCCTCCTGTGGAATAAAGGGACAGTCAATTCTCTTGCTTTTGGAATTTTTTTTCACTTTCCTGGCGAGTTCGTAGTGGACTATATGCATGTGGTGTACTCCGGATTTGTCAAATAGACAACATGCATGTAGTTTGACTCTACATCTGCATGTAGCTTCAGTCTGAAAAACAAGATTTGAGCCGTAGACCAGAGATTGTTGAGCCTGCAGGCGACGTATGAAATGTCGAGGCTACCACAATCGTTTCTTTATGGAAGATGCTGGAAGTCATTGGAGTGTCAAAATTAGTTTATTTTCCCCAGTTGTACTAAGAGGTATTTCACCCGCAGTCTACTTTAAGAACTGGATCAAGTTAGTCCATGTCATGCACTTCCTGCTGATGGAATCAATCCTGTTAGACTAGCTTGAAAAGGTGAGCAAACAAATGACCTTTTTCCTAAAAGAGTATGGGACGCTCTACGGGAAGCAGCACCTAACATACAAAGCGCATTTGCTTCTGCACCTTGTCAATTTTGTGAGAGATTGGGGCCACATGAATGGGCGCATTGTACAGTTTTTGAACGGTAAGGCAGTTTGCCTAGTGGCAGATTGTAGACAAGTTCTTAATTATGTCGGCTCCGCCAAAGCTCTGCAATAGTGGCTTCTTTTTTATGCAGCCTTCTGTCAAGAGCCTCATGACCTGCTTGAACAAAACATATTCGCTACTGAAATTTTCTGCGTCGTCATTTGGCTGTGTTTTTCATGGAAAGGGTCAAGTGTTGACTCAAGGCCCGTGTTTCACTGGGGTAACGGTAAATGGTGTGACGTTTTGCAACGAAAGGCATGACAAGTCTCGCCGCCCCGACTTTTATATGGAAGCAGTTAGTGTTAATGAGAAAACGTGTCTTTGGCCGCATTGTACTGATTCAATAAACAGGTGTGAACATTTTTCCTGCAAGTGTGAAAACATTGTATTCTTTGATATTTAGGAATTGAAAGTGAAATCAGTTTCCCTTGTTGATTGAAGTCATAATGTGGATTTCCAGGAGTTTGTTTCTGTCGAATTGGCTCAGCATATTGTTCAAGTTAATTCAGTGTCTTTAAAGAAGTGTCTTGCACTGAGAGTCGAGGAAAACTTGTTCTTGTGCATTGTAAAACAAAGCTACATGTTTGGGACTGTATGAGTGGTGTCTTTTCCTTCCTCAATGGATAACTTATATTGCCAAGCAGAGCACTCGAACATTATTACACCTGCGGATGTGCGTCAGCTATTTTTGAGTTATGTCTGTTATTCTCCAGGTCATGCACAGTCTTGTATACTTTTCCAGAGCAGCAAGCACTAAGTAATCTGACGTTTCAGCCGTAAGGCTTGAATGAAGTATTAATGTACTGACGCTTGTTTTCATTTTACTTGTAAAATTAACTGTAAAACTTAAAGGGACACTCAAAAAAAGTTTTCTGAACAGCTTGAATACAATTTTCGTAGCACAAAATGAATTTTATCCTAAAAAGAAAATTAATTGGAGGATCATAAACGGCACAAGACTCGTTTGTCAGGTCCTCATGATGCAGCTGATAAGTGCATTATGAGTGACATTTGAGGAAAAGAATGAGTCCCACGCCATTGGGGTGAAAAACGGGGGAGGGGGGGGGGGGGGGGGGAGTTTCATTTTGAAGAATGTAAATTGTATTGAGGTGCTTTTAAAATCGTTTGTTTCTTTGCAGTGTTCCTTTAAATTTAAAATTATAAAATGGATTGTTTAAGCCGGCTTTTTTTTTTATCATCTAGGTAGTTTGTATGTTGTTTGTGTATTTAAATAAATTATTTTGGAGTATTTAATATTGATATATTTTTCATAAAAGTTTGTGTAAATAAAAATGGTTTACTGAATTTCTTTATTACAAAATAAATATTTGATAATAAAAAAACTGGCAGCTGTATTTCTATGTCTATTGATCAGTGTTGCGGAGTTGCCACTCCGGAGTTGGAATGATTCCGGAATCATTCCGCATTTTCGCGACCCCGGAATGTAATGGAAATGGGATGGGCGGCAACGTTGACGAGAATGGAATGGGAATGGAATTAGATGCCTTTTGCCCGGAACGAAATGGGAATGGAATAAGCCAAGTTCTCTTTCTTTTTTTTCTTTTTTTAGAGCGCAGCTTTTAGGCGCCTGTTTCCGGCTTGAGCGGCTTCGATGTCGGCGTAACCGCGAGCCCCTCCCCCCCCCCCCCCCCCCCCCCTTCGCCAAGGTCCTCGGGTACCTTCGGTGACCTCGGGGAGGGGGGGGGGGGGTCACGTGACCCCCCCCTTAGTACCCTTCCCTCCTCCTCCTCAAGTGCTGCGCTCTAATTCGGCGTTACAGGGAATTGTAAACGGCTTTCACTTTTTTTTTTATGTTTTGCTGATTCGAGCCAGTCAGCGAGTCAGTTGCTCACTGCTAGCCCACGTCAAAGCAAAGAGCGAGTCAGTTGCTCGAGCGGGTAACAGCTAGCCCGCGCCAAAGCAAAGAGCAGGGGGGGGGGGGGGGGGGGGGGGGGGCTTGCCGTGGCGCGTTTCACAGACACGCAGGCGACGGGCTTCACTGGTGTCACACGAGAGCGAAACAAGAAACCAAGCACCAAACATAGGAAACGAAGGGAGCGGCAAAGAAAGAAACCGCCATGCGCAGCTCCTCCGTCCTTCTTGTCTTGCTTTTTTTTTTTTTTTTTTTTGCGACGGCATGGAGGATGTACGCGCGCGCACACAGACAGATCTGGGAGCGGGAGGCGGCTCATAACTAGCAGAGCTCTGATAACTCGTTGACTCGCGTGCCGCTGAAACATGATCAGGATCAGTTATTGTTTTCTTATAGTTCGAGGAGCGTTGTTTAGCAGGTAGCCAACCCGCTGCCTTCCACGTTCATTCGCACGCACTCCTCTGAAGTGCGAAATCTGGGTTTGCTTCGGCATTAGATTCACTTCTCTCTTCTCCGCTTGCGCATTGCTCCGACGCGTTTTTAGAGAGCTCTTTTTCCGGCTTGAGCGGCGTCGCCGTCGGCGTAACCGCGCGGTGCATTATGGGACGCGTGACGTCATCGGCATTCGCATCGTCATCGTCCCTGATGACATCGTCAGTGACGTCACTGATGACGTATCGGCATCCGCATCGTCCTTGATGACGTCATCACTGAAGTGATTGATGACGTCATCGGCATCCGCATCGTCACTGATGACGTGATGGGCATCGTCACTGATGACGTCATTAGTTACGTCACTGATGACGTCGTCATCGTCACGTGACCCCCGTGAGGTCACGTGATCCTCGTGAGACGACGGCGACGCCACTCGGAGGGAGGAGTAGCAGACAGGATGAGGAGGTGAGAAAGAGGGAGGAAGGATATACCTTCCCCCCAGTACCCTCCCCTCCTCCTCCTCCTCAGAGCTGGGCTCTAATCCGGCGTTACAGGGAGTTGTAAACGGCTTTGTTTTAATATACTGCACTTTTACATGTAAGTCTGCCTTTTACTTGGTCTTGGTCCATACTGTGTTGTAAAGAATCTTCTGCTCCGCATCTGGGGCACCGCCCCAAAAACGACTTTTTTTGCAAATGCAATCTTTTCAGGAAGCGGGTGCGAAGAAAGTCCGAAGACTCCCAAGAAGTCTGCTCAAGTCCACTGGACAAACTCATGACCACAGCTAGCGCCCTAATTGTGTGTTGTCCTTTTCGTTTTATTTAATCGCTCGTTGGGGCTCCTCGCTAAAGGGGGGGGGGGGGGGGGGGGGGGGGGGGGGGGGGCAGGCAACGTCACCCACAGATCCATTCTTCTCATCAAAATAAAAGAGGTGGCTCGAGGCGCAGCACGCGCACGCGCCTCGGAGAGCTCGTGCAAGAGAATGCTCTGAAGCCGCCATCACAGACAGACACGTCGTTCCGTTGTCTCGTTCAATGTCCTCACTTTAAATAACGTGGTAGGGCCTCGCGGCCCCCACACGCGTTTTCGTGGTCTCTGTCGCGGTTCGGCAGAAGCCACGAAGGAACGACCAACACGAAGCTCTGTGCACAGCCAAAAAACCTTCGTTTATTCTTTTTCAATCCTTTTATATCTGTCTGTCCAGGCAGCATGACGCAGCGATACGCTGGCGCGTAGCCAGCGATATAAGATATCGCTTTATCTCTTTTTTTTCTTTTTCACAAAAGCAAAACAGAACTTTTAATCAGAACTCAGATTGTACAAAAGAAAACGAAACAATAAAAACAAGAATCGCTGCTACATACACTACGCATTTATATAATTGCTCCAGCAATTATATACAAACATTGACGATAACACCACGTGTAGAACCTTTCCTTGCCTTCCAAATTAAGCAAACTTTGTGTTTTTATCATGTACGAGTACTGAGAAATAAATTATGAAACAGAGAAGGATTTCACTTTTCGTTCAAATCAACACGCTGTATTATATATATATATATATATATATATATATATATATATATATATATTATTTATTTATTTCCTTTTTTTGCGTCGCGTTTTTTTTTTACACCTTTTACTTAGCCAGAATACATTCCATTAGAGGTATATGCATTTTTGATTTAAAGAGGTTTTGAGTTTTGGGTTTTGAGTTTGAGACGAAAGTTGAGGAGCCTTTCTTGGAACTCCTCAACTTTCGTTTCACGTCCAACCGGCCCGTCGAACCTTCTCACCGTGTGTGTATATATATATATATATATGTGTGTGTGAAACTGAAACGTATTTCGTAAAGTATATTTCACGATATATATGGCGAAAGAGGTGCCCATTTCATAACTTTATGCCCTGTAATTATTTGCTTGGTACAAGAGCACAACTACAATTCAACTGTTCATACTGCGACGCAAAGTTCTACCAGTCACGGGTATTTTAGGGGACAATTCGTTACAACATTTCGATTCATGTAAAATATATGTGACAGCTAAACAAATGGGTGTTGAGTCGTACAAACATGGCTTTCTTTTTTGTTAATGCAATGCTAACATTACTGATACGCTGAATTTAAATAACACAATTTATTATTTTTTGTACCTGAAAATAAAAGTGGATTGTATGAACGATAAAATTGCTATATATAGTTATTCGTTTCACGGCGGAAAAATAGTGCCTATTGCCCAAAACAACGCGAAAAATATGTTCTCAATTTAGCGGTTCAAATCGGTTCGTAATAGGGAGTTTTAGAATAGCGCACGCTAAAGCTTTGCGTACGCAAAGAATAGCGTCGTCGCCACTGCGCATGCTCCGAACGCAAACCAGGTTTTGCGCTTTGCGTGCGCAATTTTAGCGTGCACTATTTCTCGGAAATAGCGTGCGTACGCAAAGAGCCTTTGCGCTTTTCCAAGAAGGATTCATGATGAGAAGTTGGCTAAAGCCAAGACGAGCAGAGTTAAGCAAAAATGGCGGCTTCCAGGATTATATCGGCGGCTGCTTTGGCGGCAACGTGAGTGCGACGTCGGCGGCATCCTCGCGACTGCGATTTTCAATACGAGACGAAATTGTACTCGGTTTGGCAACGATCACCGGCAACATGATGCTTGCGACGCGCGAACACTTCTCGGCGAAGGTACGATGTGCGAAGGTCAGTACACGAGACCTCTCTTGCCGAGACGACGCAAGCGGACACGACCGGTCAACCGCTCGCGTCGCATTCTCGTGTTTAAACGAACCTAAAGTGGTACTCTGGACCAGAAAGCTTGTTTCTTTCTAAAGTTACAGCATTTCGTGAGTGAAATAAAAATTGTGACTGTATCTTGGTGGCGTCGCAAGCGCGAGATGCTTGGGCTTTTGCGTCGCGACGGAGTAACGCTATTCTAAAACTCTCTTGCGTCGCGGGCGCTAATACAAGCGCTAAATTTAGCGCTAGCGTGCGCTAAAATTGCGCACGTTATTCTAAAACTCCCTAATATTACGAACCGTTATTTTTGCCCCCCACAACAGAATCTTGCACGCGTTACTGAAAGAAAGAGTAATTAAATACAATTACTTTATTGAAAAATGTAATTGGTTACACTAATCAATTACTGCATCACAAAAGGAATTGAAAAATTACCAGAAAGTAATTGATTACTTTTCACGTTACTTTTTTTTTAATTTTTTTATTAAGAAATCAAAAATGCATACATATGTTAAAAGTGACTACATTTTGTTTCTTTTTGTCATTCACACCTTGGTAAGCTTCAACAGTCAAAACGTTGCTGAGCGCGTCGACATTCTAAACCTTCGGGTATCTTGGTATATATATTTTTAGTTCCTTAGGTGTCAGATATGTGTCCAACGTTGCTCCAACATAGACCAGTGACGCACGGTCTATGTTGACTCAACTCAGCCATTTCAGCCCTTTCGGAAACATATAATCGACTGCTTGTACTGGATCGCAGAAAAATAATAACCGAATTACAGCGAACGTTACCGCAAAAATAAAGTGAATGAAGCGTTAAAAGGTGACAATAAAATATAATTGACTACAACTATTCAGTTACAATTGTAGTTCGTTACGTAATACAAGTCGGCGACCGCAAGTGAACCCCAACTAAACCAAAAGTCGTAAAACCCAATCCCAAACCGAACAAAAAAAAAAAAAAAAATTCGGTTTGACAGTCTGGTTTTATCACAGCATCGCCCATCACCCCGATCGAGTGCCGACTCACACTGCGGGCTTGTGGAAGCGTGTATCACCGACGACGAGAACGCCTACCATGGGCTGCGCGTTGGCTGCGCTTGTGCGTCCCAAAGGTGCTCAACTCGAATATATCGCAGTGATTCTGCATCGCGGGGTGCGCTGGATATCAAATATAGGACCCGAGGGACACGCTGCAGGTGTTTCCGCAACCAGATTGTGATTGTACACCAACGGTCGTCGTCGCAGGAAAAGAATTCCAAGGCCAGCCATCCGCCGCCGATGAGGAAGTGCCACCTGGAAAGGGCCGCGCGTGCCCCCTCCTTCTCCGAGTTCGCGGCGCATGACTCAACTTGTGTCAGAACGAGCTGATACGCGTAAAATTCGCGAAACGCGCATTAGGAGTCACCATGAGCCTTCTGGGAGTCACCAGCGAACGGGAGGTGACTCTTCTAACCTGGTGATTCAAGAAACGAGCAGAAGACATGCATGGGCGAGAGCCTTTTAGGGGTTCAGTTATCTTTTTTGTTTTACTTTTTGAAAGGGTTGTAAATGACGGCGACGAAGAAATTCCTAATGCGTACCATTCTTAATATGTACGGATTAGGAAAAATTAGCGAAAAATCCGCCCTCGTCAAACATTTGAGGCCTTACTCGGCTGTTGTTAGCTCTGAAGGACCGTATACACTTAGCTAATGTTTTTTTAGGGGGTGGCAGCGCCGCGTAAACTCAACTCCTAATTACAGTAACATATGGTCCAGCTCGATTAACTTTGTAAAAAAAAAACACAAGGTTACGGGGTTTTTACTTGTGTCCGTACATCAAGAATGTTTGTGTTGTTATTGTACGTTTATTTCCGAACATTTCTATTCGCAGAAGTAAATTAACCAAACGTTAATACATTTCAGAGAGCGAAACGATCGGTATATCCGCAGACCGAATATGGCGCAATTTTATGTCGCATTTTGAAATATTTTGCGAGAACCAAATGGGGTGAACGCACAAACTGTATACGCTATTTTAATTTGTCGTTTTATTGTCGGTGGTTGACAGTTTTTATAATCCTTTAATCTTCGGAAACTCCTAGACAAATGCAGCGCTCAGGTCTTCTACTTCTTTCGTTTTTGGCAATTTTTATGAAAGGCTCCAGACGGCAGAAATGCACTATAGGTCGCAGGACCGTCTTTCAACAGGCGGATTAATTCCAAATACACGGTAGTCACTTTTTTGTTCGATAATTTAGGTTGTTTACAGTTCTATAAATTGTCTACACCAAAACATGTTGTCAGCTCGTCACAGGTGCCCGAGGTGTGCGCCAGATGCAGATAAACTATCAGCCCACATGTTCCAAAGCACACACTGCGTCTTATCGCTTATATTCTGAACCAGATGAGAAAAAAAATAATAATAAACGACAGGTTTTAGAGATTTCTTACGAAGTATAAGATTATAATAAAAAAAATGTATATGGATTTTAGAAGGGAAAAACAACTGAACTCACATTTCACGATTGGATTGTTTATCGATTTTCGTAAAGCCTATGATTCTAACAAACGTGGCATATTTCTTTTAAAGCTTAATGCATATGGTATACAGGGAACTGCACATATACTTATCACGAACTATCTTACATCCCGCAGGGAATACAGAGTGTATAACAACACAAAATCACCTTCAGGTTTTATAAAATATGTCGTTCCGCAAGACTCAACACTGAGACTTTTGTTCTTTTTTTTTTAAATTTATAGTAATGACATACCTAACATTCCATTTACCGGTTTTATATGCGGACGATACAAATGCGTTCTTTTCGGGAGCCAAGCTTAACGAGTTAGAATTTTCAACGAATAAATATTTACCTGCATTCTCATTCCGGCTGACAGCAAACGGCTTGTCTCTAAATAAGAAAAAAAAGAACCTATATGATTTTTTTCTTAGTAAATCGGGTCATTACAAAGAACATCGAACTAACACCTGAAAACTCTGAACTTGAGCATGTAATAACCACAAATTCGTTCGAGTGTGGTTTAACGAGCACATGAACTTGACGCACCATATGTGAACGCGAGTCGAAATCTCTATAGATGAATAGACTTGCTTTGCTATGTAATACATATATTACCCGCTAAAGTATCAACTTAATTACGCTCTAATATATTCCAAGTTATATAACTGCTTTTTTGTCTGGGGTCAGATTACGAAAACAAATGTAACGCACACCCATATCTACAAAAAAAAACAAAAAAAAACATCTGTTTTCTTAATAACTAATTATGATTAGACATCCACATATTTCCCGTTTTCGAACAATATAAAATAAAGCGCTTTCACCAAGTATGCACATACAAACTTCCAATCTGAATTTCTCAGGAGTTTAAACTTCCGACACCAACTCATTCGGCTTGATCATCATTATATATCACACGCCATGACAAGTGTATACACACTTCCTGAAACCAGAACAAATATGCCCAAACAAACATTAGCATATCGGATACCAAACTATTTTAGCACTTGCAGCTACATTCACACACTCATCGTAAGTATAGGGCTTTCAGCAAGGCAAATGCAAACATATATTTTAAAAGAATTAAAAAGCTTCGATAAAAGAAAATGGAGATCGGCATAAAAATAAATGAAAAGTGAACTTATCTTTTACACTATTGTTATGCTAGTGCAATGCTGCTTTTCGTGGTTTTTTTTTATTTTTTATTTTGTTTTTTTGCAAAAACTTGTTTGTTCGTTTTAACATGCATACTGTACTTGATCGGAGCGTTTCTTTTTTTTTATTTTCCTGTTTTATAGCGGGGCTTTGTTGGACCATCGGGTATTTCGCCTTGATGCTGGAGACAATATATATTGCCTAAACAAACTTTAATTTAAAAAAAATGCTTCTGTACTCGTTTTCACCTAAAAAAAAGGGCGTTTTGCGCATTGTTCATACGCTGCGCAAAGTAGTTCTTTCAAGATTTGGTTGTCGGAGGAAGGAGCGACACTTTTTGGCATTTGAAACGTAAAAGTCTTGATAAGATAGCATATATCTAATCTAAAACGCACCTACGTATACCTTAATTGTCCACATAAAAAGGGAATAGTAGTAATGCTCCGCGAAAAGACGGGCTTTTTCTACTGCGGTTCTTGAGGCGAAAACGAGTATATAGTGGATGACTTTTCGCCGAAAAAGTAACGATAGACAACATGTGCCATCATGAAACTCGGCGAGCAACGTTAGATACGAAACTTTGGATCTGCCTTGATGTTTGGAACATTTGTAAGTTACCTCCTCCGATCGAAAATTCCCGAAATTTTAATTACGCCAGGTGTCGTTGTCGCTAAGGTCGCTGGATCCTGGGAAAGTAGCGCCATTGCCTTCCCTACCTGCTAGCCAGACACAAATGGATACTAACATACAGACGACCAAAACCTCGCAAGGCGATTGGCTAATCTGTCTGTACGTTGCCATGGAAATCGCCATTTGGTCCATTCAAATCTTCGAAGCTTCCAGAGGGTCGTTCTAAACCAGTCGCGCCAAGATCACCATGGATTATCATTGTACTGGAAGCGTTCCTCGCCAATATAAGCGTCTTTGGCACTGTGTATGCAATCAGCTTATCAATCATGCCCATCTCCGCGGATCTCTTACTATTATACGATTCTTTTTCCGTATTTTAAATCAGTAAACTTATTTTTAAGTACCTCCAAGCACCGACACAGCATGGTGTTGGTACGAAGATGTTCGCTTGTTTCGCCGGTGTGCGGATAGCAAAATCCCAGTATATACAAGAAACGTTTCCTTTAAAGTTACCCGTCACCAGCGAATGTAGATCGGCTCACCAAGAACGGAGGGGTCAAGGAGAAATCGCTCATTCCGTACGTATCAAGGTGGCGACCATACGGGGAGCTTGGCGCTATACTTTCCCGGGATGCAGTGACTTCAGTTGTCGCGACGTAGTGTCCCCAAGAGCGTCATCTCATAAAACAAATTAAAAGAAATATATAAGGAGGATTATGAAGCTTGCAAGCGTTTATGCCATCGTTGATTCCAGATATCCCAATACAATAATAATAGTTATAAAAAAACTGTACGAGGAGCTTTGTTCTCGGATACCCAGACAGAAATGGCATCACTATGAGACACGTCACGAACGCACCTTTTTGCGTGGGAAAAAAGAAAGACTCGTCAGCGCCTTTTTTTTCTTCTTTTTTTTTTTTCTGATTAGCGCCCGGAAAAACGAAGCTCCGTGCCTCGTGCCCAATGCGTCACGGCACATTGGGCATCGAAGGAGGCGTTGCTTTCGCACTCCTTACGTAGCAACAGAGTGTAGCGCGTTGTTGACGCAGAATGAGTTTGGGGCTATAGAAGTCCCCAAAACGTGTAACACGTAATTTCCTCGCCAAGATAAGTGGGAAAAAGTTGAAACGGTGTATATTAATTATACACCTATTCAATTTCTCCGCTAAATTTAGCGGAGAAACGCTCCCCGTTAAATTAGGGGCTTTTCCAATAACTTATAAGACAAAGAAGACGAGGGAACAGCCTGCGCTAAAACACGACACCCATTCTACCGACTCGTGGCACTTCTTTTTAAAGTTGGGCGGGGGGTATAATTTTCATGCAAGAACACATAGCAAACCTTGTATATACGAGTACGGAGGTGGTCTCCCGCTAAAACTCTTTCCGTGTACCGCACCAGCGTGTGTACAAAAATAAATAAAATAAAATAAAGATGCGGCATTTGATGTGGCACGTCGCAACCGCGGGGAAGCGCAGCAAAGCGGCGCTCCCAAACTCCTTATACAGCAGCGGCCCTTTTTAGACAACGCGTGTACGCACATCACGCGGCAAATAGCTATATAGCATCGCGCACCACCAACTCGGCACAGGTTTCCTCGTATTTTTAGCCGCCCCCTGGTGCACGACGACTCCCTTCGAAACGTTCGGGGCTTCTTCGTCGCGGCACTGCACGTCGGCTGGGCCGCACCACTTCGAATCAGGAACCGTCGGAGACTTCTGGACTCCAGGGCCCATATACGTGTGCGATCTGCTGCAGGCCGGCCACTGCGATCGCTTGGCTTTTTTTCCTCGTGCGATTACGTCACTATGACGTTTCGATGACGCGTCTGGTTCCCTTCGGCGGTCGATAGGCCCTTTTCCGAAATCGTTAAATGAAGCATAGATTATGCGCAGCCTCCATTAGTGGGTCTCATCACTTCCGGCGTGAAGCACGCGTGATTGGTTCCGAGTTTGCGCCGAACACTCAGCCCGAATGCTGACGAATGCGTTCGTGTCCAATGCTTGCTCACAACAGTTCATGACCAGCTAATGGCGGCCGCCGAAAAAAAAAAGGGGGTCCATTGGCTGCAATATGATTTCAGCCCCATTACTCCCGAGACTTTATGACCGCCTTCTGTTCCGCTTCTCGAGAGCAAGATTGAACGAAGGATCCACTGATAAGAGATATTCGTGTTCATGTTGGTCTACAAAAAGGAAGGCAGTGGATAGAAAAAAAAAAACTATACCCCATTGATTTTTTTTTTAGGGAGGGGGGGGGGGGGGTGTCACCAACACGCACAAACAAGCGGGTGCTCGCCCACACCGGGACTGCGCAGAGACCATACAAAGTGTGAAGCGTCTGCGCAGTGCCGACCGCAGCGCAGACGCTTATGGTGTCACCGCAAGGCAGTGACGCCATAAAGTTCAGTTGGAGTTTTTCATTCAAACAGACTTTCAGCTTTCTGCAACGCGTTCCGTCTGAAACTCGCGCGATCAATTGCTATAAGCACGACCAAGAAGAAGAAAAAATAAAAAAAACACGATCCGGTTTAGTCATCGCGTCTCGTAACAACGCGAGGGAGAGAAAGTGGCCGTGGGCGGGAGTTGTTGCCGCTCTCCGCGCCCGCTGGCAATAGAGTGACTCCATACAACCCGTGGCCCTTGGGGCAGTTGACAATACCGCGTAAAAGACAAGGCCCGGGCATGACGTCATCATCGGTGAACAACCAACTCGCCCCCCAAGCGGCAAAATAAGCTAACGTCGCGCTCGTTGCCGCTACTGATGACGTGTGAGGGAAACGGGCGCAGGCCTCTACGTAGGCGATATTGGCAGTGCGCCCAAGCGGCATTTGACGAAGGGGCGCCCCCATCGCAAAGGGAGAGGGCGCGACACCGGTGCTTTAAGTCCCTCGGCTAATGATGTTCACGACGAGTGTTTCGGTTCAGTGTGGAGCTTGTCGGAGTAGGGATATGCAGCACCTTCTCTGGATTGCCCTGCTCATCGCCGTCGCGCCGACCTCGGCGGGTAAGTTCACTCGCGCACATGTTTTGACCACATTTTTTTCTCGTCCGTTAAATGTAACCACGTGTTGGAAGTTAAATCGTATGCGGTGCTCAGCAACACCTTAATTGTTAGTTGTTGTTTTTTTTAGTAATTAAGGATTCATTATTAAAACTGTGAAAATGTATAATCTGACTAGTTTTTTCGTATAAAAAAATTCGATTGAATCGTGATGCCCGTAACTGTACAACCTTCTATTCGCGTTCTAAATTTAAATTGCGCGAAAGTTAAGTTCATTCGAATGACTATATACATATACGAGATGTGCCCAGAAAACATATCGTTCCCATCTTTTCATAGGTAACATTTTGGTAACGCGGGTACAAACTAAGGGAGAAGAGGAGGCGTGAAAACACCGAGTTCTGGTTAGAATGATTAGTGGGGACCCAGAGTCCGAACGAACACCGACCGCCTGCGTCCGATGTTCGCTTTAGAACAGCGAGTATAGAGACAACAGACCACTAACCATTCCGACCCGTCCCCGTATACCTCCTCCTCTTCCTACTCAGTTTCGCATCAACGTCCTTCGCAGCATCGTGCCCAGTACGGAATTAGAACGTTTCGCTGGTCAATCCCAATGTAATATATATATATATATATATATATATATATTGATGAAATTTTAATTTTCGAGATGGCACCAATATCGGTGCTACTTTTACACCTTCTGGGGTATGAAAAAATACACCCTTAGTTACACCCAAAAGGGTGCTACTTAGATCTGGGTTAATTTTTCGGTTGAAAACATATATAATGGTCCTTCTTTTCTATTTCTCGCTAATGTTACGCGAAATCGTGGCTCCGGTCGTAAATAAATAAACATGGCCCTATTGAAAATTTTCATTTGCATGAGAAATTTCTTGCGTCCAGAAAACACATATATGAGTCATACAAGATATATAAGAACCATATAAGACTATATAAGAACTATATGGGATATAGAGAACATACAAGCGCCTTATAAGTGACTTGTGAGAGGTTTCTTATATGGTTCTCATATATCTTATATAATTCTTATACAATTCTTATATATTTCTTCAATGGTTCTTTTATGTCCGTATATATCTTGTATGATTCATATGTGTTTATTGAACACAAGAAATTTCTCATACAAATGACTTTTTTTTTCACTAAAAAGCCTGATAAACTGTCACCAATGCCTCTTCGCTCCTAAAAAAAAGTTGAATACAAGATATTGCTTTTACTTGGTCTCAGTACGTATTACTCCGACGGCATATATATTTCCGAATCTAGGCGGCGCTTGAAATCAAAGTATAATGAATAAGCAGAATCATGCCCGAATAGAGAGAGAGAGAGAGAGAGAAACGGGTCTTTGAAGGGTGTTGCGAAGACTACTTGGGGTCCCTCGCAAGAATTTCGACCAGGAAGCGTAATATTTTGTAACGAGTCCTTTTTTTTTTCTGATTTGCGCGAGCGCGTCGACGTGAGAGGAAAATCGAAAGTAGGGGCGGCACTTTTTTTTTTTTTCATTCGAGAGTAAAACAAGTTATGTGGGACGCTGTCGCTCTGACGGAACATAAACACGAAGGGAGTCACCATCGCATGTTCGTCGTGTTGCGTCCGGCTGAACCGCGCTACCTTATTCAGGGCGAACCGCTATCTTATTCAAGAGCTATTAGTGATTTTCTTAAATTTTCAATGGAGAGATGGCGGCCGAGCTCGGACCAATACAACTTATTAAAATAGCGAATGTACGAGGTATAAAATAAGACAATCAAGGTTTTTTTTTTGGCTTAGCTGCAAAATTTGATTTTTTTTTCTTTCTCTATATTCTAGTCTTCGATGCGCACATTGGATATTGAATACGTTATATCCAACAGCTGTCAAGTCGCTCGTAAAACTTTGTATCCCTGCAGCTCGACGTCAGTGGACTGAGCGTCGAATTGTCGTGTTTTGGGGTGTTACATCATGGGACAAGGTTTGCACCCCCCCTATTTCTTAGGGTGTATAATATGTAAACGCGGCGTCGAACGGTGATTTCTTGCCGCATGTTCGTTGCCACGCGAAAAAAAATGCACAACAAAGTCAACCTGTACACTAATTCCTACAATTTCTCCCATGGTGCGTGCCTGTTTGCAAGCAAACAAAACAAAAAAGACGCCGTTTTTTTTTTTATTTAACGCGCACGCGCGCACACCTTGGCGAAGTGTTGGTAACACACCCCACGTTTTGGCACGTCCCCATTTCATTTCTAATTCCAACTTTTGGGTCAGACTGCTCAGCAACCACCGGACGAATTGACCTCGAAATGCTTTTACTAAGGAAAAAAAATGTATATATATTTTTAAGGCGCGTTCGCACATTTTCCGGTTTTGGGGCTAGACATTTTCTGGGCGCTTGAATTCCTTCAAACTGACCACTTTTTCAACCTGCCTTTCATGAGCACTTCTGAAGAACACAGAGGCACTAACACGTTTTCTGACAGGGCGTTACTCGAGGTAATTTTTTTCTTAAGGTATCTCCAACAAACTCTTTGTTCCATGTATTTCAAAAGAAAAAAAGGAGGATAAAGTTTTCACCGGCAGTGATAGCCTGGAAGTGGCCTTCCCCGAACGATGGTCTTATCTAGACCCTATTTCTCTATCCAAACTTTCAGGCTAAGAAGCCATATCGAGGGTCTGTCGCTGTCTCGAGAGCCATAATATAATTAAATAAAAAAGATGTAGACAAACAAAACAAAAAAACCTAGGTGGTTGAATACATATAATTAATTTTGAAATTCAATATTTAGCTAGTTATGACATTACAAAATAATTGAGAGCCAGAAAACTCGCAAGACACAAATCAAAGCGCCTGGAAACTTTGGCATGTTTACACAGAGCAAAACACTAATAAGAAGGATAGAATTGACGCTGAGCAATAGATACGACATGTAGAGCACAACATATATACAGGGCCGTACCCAGAAAAAAATTTCGGGGGGGGGGGGGGGGGGGGGGTTTCGGGGACAACGGCGGCCATTTTTAAAGTGTCTATTGTCTTATTTTCGCCTATGAATCGTGCATCGGTGGCATATAATGGAGAGTTAGAGCAAACCGGAGAACCGGTCCCGGTTTAGTACCCGGTAGCCGACCGGCGCCACTGCGCGTGCGCAGAGGTGGAGATTAAAATCGGCTGACTGCCAGTGCACCGACCAGGGCCGTACCCAGAAAAAAATTTCGGGGGGGGTCAGAACCCCCTAACCCCCCCCCCCCCCCCCCCCTGGTTACGGCCCTGCATATATATACATGCGAACGCGAAGGAATTTTACCATATACGTATCTGGCGGAAAGCTGGGCTTTTCAGCGACACCCAGAGATTTCATAACAAAAGGATCTATATTTTCATTTTTCTTTTTTGAATATCCTCGTTTCGTCAGTGACGTCTCTATCTTTGATATATGTTCACACAACTATATGTACTTTGGGTTTAAGAGCAAAGTGGAAGCTCCTCCCACCTCTTAATTCACTTTAGCAGAGCGAATGCTGCAGAGAAAACTGGTCTCCCCCCTCTCCGGGCGTTCACTCTGCCAAAGAGGAGAGAGGCGGGAGGAGCTTGCAACTTTGCTCTTAACTTATCACCGACTATAGAGGGATTACAAGATTTCAAATGCCACTATTCCTTCAACACGCTGGAATTTTTAAACCAATATGTCTCTGAAATTCCACTTTCAGTAAAAGGGTGTGCGGCATTTACTTCCCTTGTCCCATGATATAACACCGCCAAAACTACAATTCGACGTTCAGTCGACCAGACGCCCAACTCACAATACCAACATTTTACGAGTGACTTGAGAATCGAGTGATATACACCAATGGATAATCTACGCATTAGAGATTACAGAAAAAAAAACTCAAGGTTTTATTGGCCCTGTTGCAAAACCTCAGTGGGTGCTTGTGTTTGTTTTTTTTTTTCTTTCATGTAGTCCTTGATACGTTCATCGGCTATTTAGTCATTTATGGGACAAGGGGTGTAAGTACTACACCCCCTTATTTCTGAGAGTGCACTTGGAAATTACCCGAGTTCAATGTCTCGAAACTATAACCTCTTTCATACGGTAGATTTTGCTTTCCTGCTAATTTTCTAGCAGAATTATAAGAAAATACTTGTGTCTTAACGGTACGTTAAACAAAACAATCTTCTATCTAAGGAAACAAAAACAAATTAGTGCCAGATATGTTAAAAAGTCATAAGAGTAGAGCTACGTACGTTTCCAGAGGAATTGAATGTACGACAAGAGATATTTATGGCGTATGCAATGTTCGAGGCATGGGAACGGGACCTTGCAGCCACGGGATACTTGCGGGCTCATCCCAGAGAATCGCGGGTCGCTTGTTTCAGTCCCCTGAGCTAGATGAATACCAAGATATGTATAGGAGGAAACAGGATGCACACTGGAATGATTCATGTAGCTAGGAAGAACAGGTGTTATTTTGACGGGACACTCTCATAGATCAGCATTTAGAAATGTTAAGTTCCATGAGCCAATGTCCACATCAATGAGGGACATTATTTAATATCGCATTTTGAAAGAATGAACGTGTCATAATCGTTAATAATTTCCTGAGAAGTAACACAATCGCCAACATACAGGCTTATAAAAGAGGAAACAAACACTTGTAGGAAGGTCGCTAATATAACTAAGAAATAAGATTGGGCCGAGTACGGAACCTTGTGGGACACCGGTGACCGGAGCTAACGTGTGAGGGTGATGAACTGGTTCCGTTAACCTAAACAAATTGGGTGCGGTTTTGTTAAAAACGACCCTTTCCAAGCGAGTACATTATAGCTATGTACTATATCTACTGCAAATTACTTCCCTGTTATAAATAGCCGGGTGCACCTTTTCCATTCACCATTCGGAAGCCAGTGTGAAAAGTTTGGTTTATTCATTCAAAGGTTGTGGCGAAAAAAAAAAAGAACAATTTGCGACTAACCTCAATTTTATAAATGGGATCGGATTTCCCCGGTGTTGACGACGCTGGAACAATGATTGGTCGGCCTGAATCAGCAGAATGATAGCGCGTTCACGGGAGGAAGGTGATTCAGGCGCACCACCGCCCTGCTCGGTCGCCCCCTGCGCGTGCGCGTGAGTCAGCCGTTTGCCATGAATGACCCCCGCCTCACCACATTGGACACGCGTCCACTTTGCGCCCCCTCGGAGGTCACGCCTGCACCCTTCCCACTGTCAGTCGGGTTTCCAGAGAGGGAGTTGCCATAACACCTTTCGGAGGAGTTGTCAGAACACTCCCACTCTCAGAGAGGGAGTTGCCAGAACATTCCCACTCCCAGAGAGGGAGTTGCCAGAACACTCCCGTTTGGCAGAGTGCGGAGTTATTGGAATCGCCCGACCTCGATTATGAAGCTAACCGATTCGGCAGTGCTGCGGTACACCAACCCAAGGGACGGCAACACACGATATAGACATATAGTGCACATCTCTAAAATCAGTCTTACACGTTTACTATTTAAAAATATAAGCGTCGTTTTCAGGCACCGTACTACCTACTACGCATCAACCTTTTCTTTCTCTTCTTGCTTTTTGTTGCATTTTATATTTAGCGATAATTCGAGGTAGTGGTAGGCTACGATTACGGCTTTAGTGGAAAAGCGAGTCAGTTATATATTCAGTTTTCTTAATGGGATGCTTCGAGGACGGCCTCGAGCAGCAAAAACCTTAGCGCATACGTAATCCCCTCGCAGCCTCCCACACGCTTCAATCAAAACCCGTACATCGCTGTCTCAACAAGCTGCTTTTCTCCGTCGCCAAAGTGCGCGCTCTTCGAAACTCATCGCCACACCGGTTCTTACGCTCCTGCGTAAAAAAGAAAAAAAGAAAAAATTGTTTGTTGTTTTGATTTTTTAGCCGGGGGTTTTCCCCTCTCCGCCACCCCGAAATAAATTCAGTGTCACCTGCGACGGTCCGCGCCGAGTGTCGACCAACGAAAGAAAAGCTTTATTTCTGGCGACGACCCCCAAGAGGGGGAAGGGGCCGTGCGCTTGCCGTGGCTCTTCCAGAGGCCCGCAAGGACGCCGTGGTGCGGGGAAGCCCACCGCGAAGGAGATAACCGCGGGGGGGAGCACGGCGAGGATGATGAAACTCCGTCCAAAAAGAACGAGCGCATCCGATGTAGCCAATCAAACACCCCGAAAAGTGCATCGTAACAACGTCTTTTTTCTTTTTTTTTTCCTTTTGGTATCCCCGGCTAAAACCCAGTGAATGATATCCTTTATTTTCCCCAAAAATATAATCTAGTGTTGGTGGATCGACGATGGGTAAAAAGAAAAGCTGTTGAAAACAGTTTGACTATACTGTCGAGACCGTTATAACGAAGTCGGTTATAACGAAATAGCGGCTACAGCGAAGCGATCACGATTTCCCATTCCCTTTCGCACTTCGCTATAACCGAAATCGGTTATAACGAAATAGCGGACATAGCGAAGTGATTTCCGATTACCGTTGACTTTGTTATAAGCGGTCTCGACAGACGCTTGCAAGCAGCCGCGCTTCGAGAGCCAGTCCGGCCACCTTGGAAGGAATACGCTTTGATTGGGCGGCAGTCTGGAAACCGTGGGTACGCCACAGCGATGCTTGACTATCAGACGATGACATATATATACATGCAACGTCGGTGCATCACACCGGAGAGGAATTTTATATATACGCCCATCTTGGCGGTTTGGAATGTAAAATTTGGAGACCCGAATCTCGGAACACGCGGCACGAGAATTCCTTAGAAGTCTTGGAATACGGCCGCCCTCAAGTTTCCAGTATAAAGAGGTTTTTCTAATTACAGTAATTTGAAACGAATGAACTCCGGGGAACTAGAAAATTGACAGCTCGCATTTCGTGTGCCAGCCGGGAGCATTATAACTTATAGGTGCGGATTCCGCGTACCTCCCATTGTTTTCAAAAATGCGTAAAACATATATTCGCTCCTCTTCGCGCTAGTTGAAACGTGGTGGCGCCAATGCAATGTGCAAATCGCCCCCAACTGCTTCCGGTTCTAAACTATAGACATCTGGTTTCGTAGTACTTGCGAAATCAAATACACACACTATCCTCTGGAAATGACCTATTATAGCACTGTCAGACTTAATTCACTCTTATTATAAAAAAGTGATGAGTAAAAAAAAATTCGAAAACACACGTGAACCGGAAATGTGCCGGGGTCCAATTCAATAGATGGCGCCACTGAGTTTGTTGCCAAACAAAAGCGGGCGAATATCACGACTGGGGAATCCTATATACCATCTATGCAAACTATTTTAACTTCCCCACCAGCGGCTATCTCAGAGTGTATACCCTTGACAGAGTCGTTATAACAGCCCGCCACCTCCCCGACGTCATCCGTGGCGCGGTGATATTCCTCGCAGTGCGTGGCCGGCTGACTCTGAGAGGACCGGTGTCACACACCCTTTTAATTAATGCGCTCTCGTGACTAATCGTGAGCAACTGTATCGATAACGTTCACCTGAAGCGTGTGACGAAGCACCTGAGTCATGTACGCTTCCGACGTTCCAGCGTTCCGTCTTCGCTCGCGCCACTATCTGACCACGTGTTCAGCAAGGGGGTGCCCCCAGATATACTCCTCTCGCTGCAGATGCGGGGGAGAGGAGAACACTTGAGTTCTTCGGCAGAAGCTTTTGTGCCATCGTTTGTCATGTATTCGTAGCAAATTAGAGTGACTTCCCCCCTTTTTGAGTATTGCTTTGTTTTGTTTTCCTTCGCCCAGAGGAATGTGTTGACAAAAGGCGGTCCCCCTGGCGTGACGCCACGGGGAAACGCTCGGCGTGCGAGCCAGAGTGGCGACAAACGTACGTCTCGGCCGTTATCGTCGGCTCGATCTCAGAACACCGACCATTTGTCAAAATGTAACCGCGGCCAAAGACGGACACAAAGTTTGAGCAAGACGAATGAGAACGCACTCGGCGCCGCTCGAAGAACCAACGTTCGCTACACTTTGCTCGAGGATCTGTCAATCAAAATCCTCAGAAATGTTTTTTTTTTTTTTTTTTTTTGTAAAATTTGCAAGGAGCGAATTTACCTGAGGGATAAGTAAAAAAAAGAAGAAAAAAAAAGGCTTAACTCCTAAGGAAATGCAGCGAAGCCACCGGTCTTCAAACAATTCGCGACTCCAACTCACTATAGGTGGCGCCACTCGTTTTCCAAAATGGCGGTTATAGTGAGGGTCGGAGATGCGTGCCGCTGTTGAGCCTGTCTGGTGTACTGGCTTCACTGAGCGGCACAAATTATTTCTGGTAATACGAGGAAGCTAGGGTGTTATGAGCGCAGGTCACCTCTTTATCCTAAGAACAAAAACGGTGTTTAGCGTAATATTTACGCAAGGATGCGCGTTTTAATTCTGGAGCGAAACCGAAACTAACCTCTTCTTTCGATTTATTTCTTGGTATAGGTCTTTATTTCGGATTCTTTCATAACTCAAGATCTGTGTCACAGCGTAATTATTTAGTTGAAGAAGTTGTTCGCGGAAACTTTATTTTGTGATATACATGTTCGATCCAGGCACTTCAAAATATTTTGGAGATTTCAGTGTCCCTTTAAAGGGTCTTTCATACACCTTGGAGGTAACAGTGAATATCGTAGTTGAAAAAAAAAAAAAAATCAGTGCTGATATTTGTGCGTTCTCCCTGCCTTTTCTCGCTCAGATAATTGTTATGTAACTGCGGGCCTTTTAATGGGTTTTGGGGTATTTAGGTGATTAATTGCTTTAACATTATGCCCAGCAGAAGGATAACAGAATAAAACAATTTTTTACAATATGCCCCCCAAACCTCTAAATTAATAAACGTTGTTCTCACTACAACATCCCAAAGACAGAAACCGAGTCAGACAGTTGAAGTGTATTTTTTTTTTTTAAAAAAGCAACGCATGACGCATAGGACTTTATATTGCATCCAGTGTTTGACTGTTTGTCTATCTTGATAACGATGTCGGAGTTTCTTATATGCTAAAAACAAAAACAAAATTATACCTTTCTAGAAAGACTATTATGGTTAAATGGCATATTTTTGTGATCGTGGAATTAATTATAGGGCATACCTTACCGCGAGTTGTAATAATTATATTAATATTAAAATGCATATATTTTAATAGGTAATTTTTTAAGCTCTAATATAATTTGTTGCTTGTGATCTAATTTCAAATGAGTGAAAAGTATGACAATCAAAAGTGTGCTAATTATCATCGCTGGTGCAAATTGCACCATTTTTAATTATAAAGTTATAAAATAATAATAGTCTAAAACCAATTAAAATATTCTAGCTAATGTGAGAAATCCATGTAAAATTACATTTATTGGGGGTAAAGCATATTTTGCTATCTAAGTCGCGACCTTTGACAATCGGCAAAACTTCCAAGGTCGCCGTCAATATCCTTCCAAACCAAATGCCCCCCCCCCCCCCATAAAAAAAAAAAAAAAAATTTTAATTACCGATTTTTTTAATAAAATGTAGTTACTTTCATTTTTACGCGCCGTCATTTTGCAACTCTCAGCCTTTCCAATTCGAAGGAACGTCTGCTCACTTCAGCACTTTTCGCTGGCGTTGGAACCCGGTGAAACAGCAGTCAGTTTTAACGCGAGCACTGTCTGTTTGCGTTAGCTTTGCGTGTTTCACGCAACGATGCGCACGCGCAACGTGAGCACACCACCCTAACGCAAACGCACAGCGCTTGCGTTTGCTTCTATGCGCAATACTAAAACTCTCTAATAAGGTACAATCCCATACCGGCTGCAGCACCACGTTGGGACAGTGAAGAGTGTTGTCTGCATTCGGAAATTACGTTTCGCGAGCGATGATCGCGAGACGCGTTCCGCCTTGCCCGCTGAGCAGGAGAATCGGGGGACCCTCACATAGAGAGCGCTTCCCGTTTCCGCCGCGGGAGGGCGAGCGTCGAGCTGGAGACGCGAATAGGGCTCCCTATTGTTTGAAGACCGGTGGTGTGATGTACAGGTAATTTAGGATAATATATTTATTTAACTGTTAGATTACATTCTGTTGAGAAGCGTCTTGTTCGGTCTGCAACCGCGCCCATGTCTCTTCTTTCCCAGGCGTCACGTTCTTCTCTGTGGCTCGCTTTCCGCCTCCGGCGTCAATTTATTGTAATCTAACAGTTAAATAAATATATCGTGCATTATTCTAAATTACTGGTACGTCACAGGTGGCTTTGCTGCATTTTCATAAGAGTTAAGCCTTTTTTTTTTAAACTTTTTTCTCAAATAAAATCAATCTTTGCAAATTAAAAAAAAATAAAAAATGCACCATCTGTGGGCAACGTTGCACAAAGTCGTAGGGCGATAGGTTAATAAACCGAATTTTGCGGGCGATTTAAAGAGCCTGGCTGCTATTTTGGGGCATTCGGTAGGCACCTACGAAGGCAGCCGTGGCATTTAACTACTAAAGTGAAATGTTTTGCAGTATTTGGGAAATCAAATGCACGTATTATTTACGCGAAAAAGGTCGTTTTTTAACATCATCAATAGTTTTTCGAACCCACAATAATAAAAAAAAAAATGATGCGCAAAAAAAAAAAAAAAAGAAGGGGAAATTTAGGTCACACATGGCAGTAAAAACAGCTCAGAAAACGCGGACTATGCCGAAGGAGAACAAACTCGGCAGGACAATGCTGTACTCGCAACTGAAGAATTTTAATGAAGCAAACAAAACGTCGTTTCCTTCATTAAAATTCTTCACTTGCGAGTACAGCATGCATTGTCCTGTCGTGTTTGTTCTTCTTCGCAGTCCGTGTTTTATAAACTGTTTTCCCCATCGTGTGTGTCGTACACCGAATGGCCCAGTTCACCACTTTATGGAAGGAAATATAGGACATTACAGGGTGAACTCGGTTGTAACTTGCAACCCAACGCGAGCGTGTGAACCAGCCTTCCTCCTAATCTGAACTGCATGCACGCGGAGCGCCCATCCCATGGTGTGGACAAAGCCCTCGTCCCAAGACGAATGGCATGTTCGTCGAGGAGCCGCTAGGGCATAAGAGAGAGAAAAAGTATTAGGCCGCGGCAGGCTCTCCCTTGGCATAGCCTGCGTCGTCCTTGACCGTCAGTCCGGCCTCATTGAAGACAGTTCTCGGCGTCTAATTAATGGTCGCCAGGAAGCGCTTCAGCAATCCGTCCTTCGACGGCCGTTCGTTTGCTTGCCTAATCCCACCGAGCAAACAAGCGGCCGACAACGGCATTCTAAACAATCTCCAACCACTGATCTCTAGTACAATTCACTGGATCGCGCACTCCCTCTTGGTCGTTGCAGCGCGAGTGCTGCCACCGGAAATTCGGAATCGACCATGAATCGGCCCTCTTGGTGCTGTGTAAAAATCTGCCGGGTGAAGCGTCGCAGGCGGCTGCGTGCTGGAAGACGTGTTTTTTGATCGTTCTCCGTCGTTCGCAGAAGGTTAAAAGAAGAAGAAAAAACTGTGTAAACGGTTGTAGCTGCCTTTGAGGTGCTTTTGAGAACCCGTGAATTTTTTTACGAAAGCGCAGCACCGCGAGAAAAAGGCACAACTCGTCGGAACGCAAGTCTCGCGATCAGGCGGCCCGATCAAAGGACGTGCCTTGGCACGCCGAAGTGCCGCATGTGCTGCACCTCTGTGCCTTCGCACGAATTGGATGCCGATCAAGAATCCCTTCAACTCGTAACAAACCAGCACCCCGTGGAACCAAGACCCTGAGGTCAACTTCCTTCTGTTAAAGTGTGGTTCAAGCCACATCGCCGCTTTTGAACAAGGGAACCACGGGCGTCGAAAGTGTTCGGGATATGGGGGAGGGGGCGCAGAAAGATTCCCGTTCCTTCTAGTAAATTGATTAATTGCTAGAAATAAACGCAAAAAATAAATACCCCTTCCGCTCTTCGTCGCGACTGAATTAATCTCGTTTCTGGCATGCGGGTGCCGCAACTGACACTATTTACAGTTGTCAAAGCAAAGCAACACGCTGCTGTAGAGGCTGATACACTTTCACGCACGTTGCACCCGTGGAACTGTCCCGAAGGGTTAGCACATCCACACTGCGTCGATTCTTGATCGGTATTCAAGCGTGCAAAGGCACACAAAAACGCGCAGCACTTCGGCCTGCCAAGGCGTACACCAATACACGGCTCTGGCGTACACCCTTTGATCACGCCACCTGACCGCGACACTTGCGTTCGACGGGTCGTGCCTTTTTTACCTGCGGTGCTGCGCGTTCGTAAAAAATTTCCACGGGTTCTCCAAAGGCAGCCACAACCGTTTACATACAATTAAAAAAAAAAAAATCTTCAGCGAATAACGGCAAACAAGCAGAAAAAAAAAAAGTCTTCCAATAGCTCCGCGCTTTACCCTCTTCACCCGACAGATTTAAAGGCTCAAGATGGCGGATTCAGAACTTCCGGTTGTTCAGTCTTCTCTGTCTTCTCTGTGGAAACTCTGTCGAATCCAAAAACATAACCGTCGAGCGGTTTTACAGCTCTCCTTTCCGACTTCTCCTACGATGACAAGGAGCGTTTCTAGTTAACTGCGAAAAGTTTCTGTGGAAGCGACGAAAATGTCTCGCGGCAAGTGGCTTCGTTCACTAATAATCCAGCAAAAAAAAAACAAAAAAAAAAACGTTACAGCATACTTTGTGAGTTGGGAGTTTTGAGCAAAGTTTGCCACAATTATATCCTGTCAGCTGCGTCGGAATTAAAATATTTCTCAAGCTTATGGTATGAGAACTCCTAGGGAGTTTTGGGGAATCGTTTTTGCACATCCAATACGGTATCATGGGCCCTCCGGTACGAACTGCGC
Source organism: Ixodes scapularis (assembly GCF_016920785.2). Taxonomy (NCBI): domain Eukaryota; kingdom Metazoa; phylum Arthropoda; class Arachnida; order Ixodida; family Ixodidae; genus Ixodes; species Ixodes scapularis. The sequence goes on from NW_024609837.1 coordinate 12,692,322, forward strand.
ATATGCCCCTACAGAAGGCTGGCGCATGCGCAGTTCGTACCGGAGGACCCATCGTATGCCGTATCGTAGTGCAAAAACGGTTCCCTAAAACTCCCTATACTGTCTGAGGCGCGTCTCTTCCTTGTAGAACGGCCCTGCCACATTGGTAGGACGGCTCTGCCACATTTAGAATTGGGCTAGGTGGCGCGAGCTACCGCCCGTTACAAAAGCTATAGCCATTAACATCCATCCATCCATCCATGGTCACACAAAAACCGTCTGCAGACATGTTCCAAGCATATATATATATATACATACAAACATGCTTGGAACATGCCTGAGGCGTGTCCGCGGATAATCCATGTCGTCTGCAGCGTGCCTTTTGTACGATCTTCGATCGGTATGGCCGCGGCACTATGTGCATGGAGCACAAGTTCGTCTGCTTCTTTGGGTTGAGGTGACGTCAGAACGACGCCGAGGTCTTATTGGCTTTGATTGAAGGATAGTGGGTAGGCCTGAAGGCAGCTCGCTTTTTGTTCTATGCCCCCTATCCTTCAATCAAAGCCAATCAGAACTCGGGGTCGTTCTGACGTCACCGGAACCCTTGCAAAAGAAGCAGACGACTTGCTCTCCGCCAAAGCGCCAAAGTGCCATATGTGAGAGAGCTACGAAAGCGAAAAACTTTCGCACAGCTGCACTTGATTTGGAGCCACGAGTCTGGTGGACCGAGGATGTGCACCCTGCGAATTTTCGTGCTTCAGTTGGCACACGTTCATTCCAAACCTCGGAGGTCATTGGGAGCGCGTGCAGATGCCGCCCAACAATGCCACTGTGCCTTTTTTCTAATGCCCACGATGAGTTAAAGGTCATCGTACGTTCACAAGAGCCCATAAAAGGGGCGACAAAGTTCATAAAAATCAATCACCGCCAAAGCGTATATGCACTATCGACAGAGTGGTCGATATTGGGAAAGTAATTTCTCGAGTCACAGCTGACATCTTCGGCAGACCGCGAAAGCAGATCTGCGACAAAGGCGGCCGGGAAACCGCTAAGAATAAACCATACAAAAGGAAAGGCTTTTAGATTCGCTCGCGTGATTCGAAAGATGAGAATTTGAAGAGGGTTAGACGAAGTTCAGCCCCGTCTAAGGTCACTTTTGACTTTCAGGAGCGGCCTCATCCCCGCATCTTGTACGAGTAGGTAAGTCACGGGATGTGCTAGCGAGACGTCAACGTAGCGTAACATTACAGCGATCGCAGTACTTTTTTATATAGATGGGCAGTGAGCACACTAACAGTTCGCGAGGACATGCTTCCTTTTGGTGCGTGCTGCAGTTCTGCACGACGCTGGCGCTTGATGCATAGCGCATGTGTGTGTACAGGATTTTTGGTGTGCAAGCATGGCTTCCACAAATTTGAGGGTGAATCTCCTAGCCGACCCTCCTATGCAAGTAGCAGAAGACCCCATGAAGCGTTATGCAAGGGAAACCGCTGAATCGTATATATAGGCTCCACCAGTCTGAGGTGAAGGACCTTTAGAAAGAGAGAGCTCTAGTCGACGCTATCTTGGGTCCAGATTGGCTCCATAGCTTTTAACGTATACCGTTTGGTTATCCTTCCAGCGGATCAAATGTTTTAAACGTGCAGTAACGTCGAGGCACGACACACGGGTGTCAAATGTATACGAACCGAATCCTAAAGACTCTGCTGGCGACCGTCCGTTTGCATACCCAATTTATTTCGGCGTTACACGTTGCATTGTAACTAAATTCGGATGTCTAACATACATCAATATGTAATCTGTTAGGCTTCCCATAGATTGCGCTGACCTATAGGAGGACAGCGCATTGTGGTGCAATAATCGTGCCTTTCATGCGCCATCTTTATCGCTCTGGAAGGCGTTCTGAGCATGCGCAGTAGCACTCTGAGGAATGTCAGACGCATGCCTGTGCAGCCCTCGGAATGTTTCGCCTGTCTGATCTCGCGGCATCACATACACTATTCCACAGTAGATTCTCAGAACACGCTCCGTATGGCCCAGTAAAGGCATTTTGCTTTTTTCTGGACCCAAGATAGCTACCGGGAAGACGCACACTATCAAGCACAAGTCCTGACGTCATTGCCAAGGATACGCGGAGAAACTTAAAACGGGGAAGGTCAAAAGATGTCCCGAAGTCTGTTGTCTGGCGCGTGCAGAAGGCGATGCACTCCGAAGAATCAGATCACTCCCTCAGATTGGTAGTGAGTGCACAAATGCGTACAAGTTTCATCACGCTGATATCTAACAAAAAAAAAATGGCGGATTGACGCCGTGTGAACATGCCCTGTGTACTGTGGAGAGAAAAAGAAATGGTACCAGTGATCGGCGCACTTTTCGTGTTCCAGCGGGCGACTGCGACATCGAGACGATACGGGAGAAGGTGGCTGCGACAGACGAGAGGCTCCGGCGAACGGACAACTCCGGACCCCGGGGTGGATTCAGCTTCAGCAAGCAGACTTGCGAGTAAGTCGTTCCAGCATGCATATCTAGAGTGTCCCTGGTCGTTGCGATTCCGGCGTTCGCTTCGCGCATCAAAGCTGTTGGGCCACGCGCAACGCGAACGCCGCATGGTTCAGTTCACGGTGGAAAAAATAAACAGGTGTCTGAACAAGGCCAGCCAAGGTGGCAAAGGTTTGCTCGAGAATCGAGCACCTTCCGTAAGGGGCATCGTCGTCCTGACAAATTAGAGCGTGCTGGGAAAGTTACGGGGATAAAGGAAAGCAACATGACCAGCAAAAAGGACGGGGACAGAAAAAAAACGTATTTCCATGGAAAGATGTTACGTCCTGTCCTGTTCCCGTCCCTTTAGGAGTCTCGCACCGGCCACTTGATGAGATGTGCCCTAACACGTTGCGCCCTCTTACGGCATTTTCCAAAATGCGAGCGAACCTTCGCCACACTTGCTCCTTGGCGTGGCGGCGCCGTTCAGACACATCGTCTTCCAGCATTGTTCAAGTCTTCACGAGCGTCAGAACAGTTCAGACGGGCTAGGCGGCACCAGCTGCCACCCATTTCGAAGGGTTCAGCGCGTTCAGCCAATATGGTTCAGCCAGTTCAGCCTCACCACACCCAGTTTAGCGGGAGTCGTGGATGCCTTGCGCAATGCCCGGGTACGCGGCAAACGCGCGTGCAACAACAAAGGCTCGGTTGACAGGCGGTCCGCCGCAGAGCACCAACTTTGCGGACTATTTTGAGGTCTCCCATCTGGGGAGGCACCCTTGCCTCGAGATTAGCTTTCGGTGAAGTAAGAACGGAACCTCGTCGGCCTTATGTTCCGCATGCTTGGCTAATTGGTGACGTCTCAGCCAGCAAGAAAGTGACACCTTGCAAGTTTTAAGTTTAAAATAATGAATTCAGTCCAACCCTACATCAGCAAGACGGTGGCGAAGACCGAATGGTAGAACGTCATAGTGACATAATCCTGTTCTGGCTGGCATCCCAAAGCTGAGTTCTTCAAAAAATGTAAATCTTTCGAAAAAAAAAATTTATGAAAAGAAAGTTTTGCGTGAGTAAACCGACGCTTGCAACGAATAGGCAATAGTTTGTTAGACGAGGCGCACAAAGAAATCGCTCTAGTAACACTTTTAAGACTGGCGCTTTTAAGAGTTCCCAAATGCGTTCTGACATACAAAGTTTCTATCGACCAAAGCGCCTTTTGCGATGACGCTGCTGGCATTGCAGCTTACCCTCACTCACACGCCTCAGCTCCCGCAAAGCTGGTTTCTGCGCGTACGTAGAGCCCACGCTTCGTGTGCCAACGGGTCTTCGTTTGTAAAGAAGTAGGGTAATTAAGTGACAACTCTAAAGAAACGTCACACTTGAAGTGGTGACGTCAGCAGTTTTGTCACAAACCTCATGCGCCAAGTCGATGACGTCATGCAATAACTGGTGACGTCAGCAGTGTGGATCCCCATTTCTCAATGTGTTTCTCCGTCCACAGGGAGTTGGAGATCCTGTTTAATGCCATCGAGAGCCGCCTCAGTCGCTGCACAGAATCCGAAAAGAACCGCTACGGTCTGATCTTGGACAGCGGACGCCGGATGGCTGAGCTCAAGTGTCGTGACGTCATGGACAGTGGTACGCCGATGCGCAAGCTGTCTTCCAGCCTATTTCTTGCCCATTTTTCGGAGACCTCATCTGGTCTGTATAGACGTTCTCTCGTCTTACCGAGCCACTGAAACGGACGTTGACGAGCTTCCACAAAGGCCAATGCTGGGGAGAAGGACACATTAGAATCTCAAATGGCAATAACCTGCAGCCTGCTATGTAACGCGACGATGAAGTGAAGTGAAACCAAATAAAAGGTTAACAAAACTGAAGATCGGTTTAATGGCGACGCCCATGCACAGCTGCTTGAAAGCGTCGAAAGCCTCCCCCGTCTACATAGACCCTAAAGAGTTAAACTTACCGCCGAATTCAGAAACCTCACTCAAACTACACTCAAACTGAAGGGCCCCTCCACTTCCTTGAGGAAGGCGCGAGGGCCGGCGCTGGCCAATCGCGACGGCGGATCCGTCCTCGCGAATGGCCAGCGCCGGCCCTCGCGCCTCGCTCGAGAAAGTGGAGGGGCCCTTCAGTTTGAGTGTAGTTTGAGTGAGGTTTCTGAATTCGGCGGTTAGTCTCTGGTGGCCTGTTGTAGGGATCAAAAACACTCCTTTTAACGGATCAAAACTACGACCTAAAGGGATCAATTTAAAGGGACTAAAAGAAAAAGGAGGGACCAAGCGGTGGTCTTGCCGTTTTGGGGGATCACTCTCAGGGACATCCACTTAGTCCCCCAAAGGACGAACTACTACTCCCTTTTTTTAGGAGTGTTAGCGGGGAAATTGGCGTCACATGGCCGATACCTTAAGACTTCAAAACAGTTTCACCGCTAAATTTATATAGGTCACACGACGCGATGCCGCGTTATGTCAATTTCCCCGGGAAATACAGAAGGAAGGACAGACACAGTTCTGGCAGCTGATACTCAAAAGCGAGTGTTGTCTCCTTCCCAATTTGACAGATCTCCATTCGACTTTTTCAGAATGTTCTTTTCCCGAAAGAACAAACGAATATGTTTTTCTCGAAATACAGCACACCAGAACATGAAACTTTGAGTCGGTCCCAACCCTCCGTGTGTCAGGGGTTTTATTTAACCAGCCGGCCTGCATGTATACTCTCACTTCAGCTGCCTCGAAGGAGTACATCTCCTGCCTGCGAAACTACAACCACACGGCCGACCACTGCATGGAGCGGCTGAGCGCCCTCAAGGACGAGTACAAGGAGTATTCGGCCGGGCTGACCAACAGCAACGACGTCTGCTGGTGAGTACTGCCGCAGAGACACCGCGCAGTGTTTTACCAGTTGGACGGCCGGGGAACCCCGACGTCGCTTTTAATTGTAGATTCGCACTCAATATTTCGTACAAGAGCGGCTTCCGACCATAACTTCTACAGCGCAGGCGTTGACGTCAAGCCGCCGGAGTGGCGCTGCATGCAGTCGCTTTAGGAACCTTATTTAGCCCAGGGTGGTTTCCGCGCACGCGCACTGGCCTCCTCACGTGGTATGGGCAGACGTTTCTTCTGGGCGCCGCCATCTTGCATGCCGGTGGGCGAGGGCTAACTTTTATCGTTCGACTGTTATGCGCATGCGCCGAAATTGAGCTGATGCCGCCTGGCGGAGGGGTGTAAAGCGATATTCAATCGAGTGAGAAATTCGGCGGACGTGGAGCGCCATCACGCGACTTCACGCTTTTGTGATGTGGTGCAGTGACGTGAGCTCTGTAGTGGGAAGGACTTGGGGTGTGCCTTTAATCTTGTTGAAGAGATACTGAACCGAAACTTAAAACATACCTCTCACGTTCAGAAATAAGTTAAACATGATCAAGTGTATCTGCTAATGACAATAGCACGTTGGTATTTCAAACGGATGGCCGTATTTTTCGTATACTAAGGAGCGCTTCAAAATCGGCCATTTTGAGGTAAAAAAAGCGCAACTGGACACGGACGAAGAACAAGAACAGGCGGGACTTAGTGCTGACTATTAACTGATAGTAACACCTTTTCCAAAAGGGCGCAGCCATCTTGAAAGTCGTCACTTCTGGTATGCGTCAAAACATCGTTTTGATCTCTCCACGCCGCTGAAAGGTGTTCACATACACACACAAAAAAGTGTGATTGTCATACATTCTTGTTTTTCCTCACCTAAATTTTCTCGCGTATTCCAGGTTAAAATGTCTCATTATTTTTTCGTCCGGAATACCAGATATAGAACCCACGTGATTGAGAACGAAAGGAAGCGGAGGGGCGGGTGCAGGAATTTCCTGACGGGTGGGGGTCAGGTGCTGGTCAGCGTACCATACGTTTAGGAACCCCCCTCCCTCTCCCTCGTTTTACGCCCCAATTTTTGCGCATGCAGAAATCAAGAGGGGAGCCAGGACATCCGGACCCCCCCCCCCCCCCCCCCCCCCTCTCTAAATCCGCCCCTGCATTTAGTGACGGCAACACAAACCAAAGTACAAAAAAAAAAAAAAGAAGAACTCGTGATTATTCCGGCATCTTTGAAACCTGATAAAGGCGTTGTGCTACAGGTGTCAGGAGTTTTACATATTTTATCACGACGAGGTGAAATATCGCAATTTCCTATCTGAGAGGGATACCACGTTCGTTTTTCCTGAAGATGTAACTGAACGCGAGAAAACACACCGACCAGTGCTTACGTCGATATAGGCCCGTACCTCTCAAGATTTTGAGCAGCGCTCCAGGCGAGCAAAATATATATTTGGCTCGCGTTTGCATCAGTACGCTTCCCCACTACACTTTTTAGTACTCCGTTCCATTATAAGTGCCAGCGTAGCAGAGGCTACAAGAGCGAGTTCCGAGCTTTCAGTTTCCCTGCCAAGCACGTGCGCTCGTGCAGTGCGAGCATCGTTCGGGGCAACGTGCTTTTGCAAGTAGCTTTGGCTTCGCTATCACATAAAGTGAAACGTAAGTGCTCGCGGAAGCATGAAAGAAAGCAATTCAAATATTAACGCTGAATGGAATGTTTAATGGGACGCTGCGGCCATAAGCTGCATAATTTTTTTTTTTTAATTTTAATTTTAATTATTTTATAAGTTTTGTTATCGCGCATTTACAGATGCCGACAGATGCTTGTGTTCGAACGTGGCACGTGCAAAATCGAATGTTACAAAGAAACCTGGATGGTGTAGCCTAAGGTGTAGCCATCATAACATGCTCGCGTCTTGCGAACGCGCTTGCGCCCCTAGCTGCCCCAGAGCAACGGGTCTTAGCGCGTGTCGCTCGTGGGGCAGCTTTGCCAGGTATATTCCCCCGCACTGACACCAGTCGTGACGTCTTTGTCTGACCCTTGTGAAAATAGCAAGGCCACGCGTGCATAGCTTTGGTTCTGAATGAAGGATAGCGGGTAGACCTCAAAGCAAGCTGCCTTGAGGTCTACCCACTATCCTTCAATCAAAGCCAATCAGACCTCGGCGTTCTGACGTCACCACAGCCCCTGCTAAAGGAGCAGACGAACTTGCGCTCGGGCATTGTCATCCCATAAATTCTCCGACAAGCTTGATGAACTTAATTTTTTTCCACTATCTTCGCCAAACAGATCAATGTGTTACTAGCCGCGCTACTGCAATAAATAAACGCGTTGCTGGTTGACATTTTCGGGGATTAGCTAACCTTGGTCAGGAGTTTGTGAGCGTTTACGCGGGAGTTTGGAATTCCGGGTGCCGACGACTCCGCTTGCTCGCAGTGCCTACCATTCGTACCACAAGTGCCTGGGCGACAAGCTGTCCTCGGGCTGCGGTGAAGAGGCGAGGCAGTACACGGAACTGTACGCGGACAAGCTCACCAACAAGCTCCTGTACAACTTCTGCAAGAACTACGAAACCTCGGTCTGCGTGGACACAGACTCCGGAAGTCAACTGACCATGAGCGTGTTCACGCTCCTCGTCGCCACCTTTGTTGTCCAGACCGCAAGTCCTACATGGTAGAAGACAATGACCGGAGCTGTGAAGTGCCTTCCAAATAGAAAACCATCGCTGCATCGACTCAATGTATAGAAGAAAGGAAGACAATTAGAAAAGAAAAATGAGTTGACGTACAAAGAGGGTGGTTCACACACCTGCGTTCACTGGTTGCAACCGACCACTTTGTTCAGCCTTGTGATCGGAGAGAACACTGACACGCTGGTGCCAGGTAGCCGCAGAACTGGATTTAACTAGAGTGGTGGTCTTTCAGTATTTGCCAGATCAGATGTGTATACTGGATGAGAAATGGTCGTTTACAACATTGCCAAAGGCCTTTCCGCAGTCAAATAATGATGCGAAAAAAACACGAGGAAATATAGGCAAACTACCTGATAGTGTGTACTCTCTCGTTGTGAGCGATCGCAAGACTCGGTGTACCAACCAGCCTTAAAGGAGCAAGCTAAGTAGACAGTTCCTTGCTCTCCGTCATTTCATCACCATTGATGAAATACATCATGACACCTTAAAGTAAAATCATTTAAAGCTTGACATTAATACGCAGTTCACTGTTAATATGAATCGGACAATTCATCTCAAGTGTGCTCAAAGTTCTATATTACTCTAATGCCAAAATGATAAAATGTGAGATTACCCAAAGAGACTGACTGGTGCCGTGCTGCATGATGGTTCGCACACAGCAGACAGTGCAATTATAAACCCGCATTCGAAATACAGGACGAAGTTTCTATTTCAAGCGAAGGATATTGAAGTTTAGTTTATTACACAAGATCTAAACGGCGGATTGTAAAGCCTTCGTGGAATGCAAATGAATATCTTATTCAACTTCAATCCCAGCCTTTGTTCTATAGTAGTATTGCTTTTGTTTTACGGTATCTGTCCGAAAATGGCCTCGTCATGATCGGTTGTCAGTATCGTTGGCCACTCATTTCCCGCACATTGCAACACTTTACTGTTGCGAGGGAGGTATTGAGTTTCGACAGACATTAGTCCAAAGGAGCTGGATGTTTACAAACGTTTTGACCAGACGACGTTTGTCAATGTGCTCCTTGGCACTCGTTTTTAATTTGTTCATTTGTATCATATAGGAGATTTTCTTTATGTTTACATCTCCTTGCTCACCAACGGTAGTATTTCTGCCCAAGCATATAGTTGTTCTGTGAATAATTTGTTGAATGATTTCATTGTACAGACGATGTTTGTCGAATAAACCTTTTGACTTCGGTAACAACTAAGTCACTGCCAACACTACGAAAATGGTGCCTGCTGTCTGTTTTGATGCATTGCTGAGATTTCTCAGTCAACCAACCATTCTAACCAAGCTTAAAAGGACCGGCTTGACGAATGCTGTTGCCCAGAGAGTACTTTGTCGTTCCCCATGCAAAGATGACGTATTTTTGCAGATTTCGGGTAGAAAACTCAACGCAGGTGGCACCCTTACGAAGTGCTCACATCACCTTTCTTTTTGTTCTTATTTTGTTACGTTGTACGTATAAATCACCGAAACTTTCGTGTGTAGAATGTCACGTGCCAGTGTGGCCGGCCTTACCATCAAGCGCCCAGCCGTAACGCCCCTTCACTCCCCCCCCCCTTTTTTTTTAAGGCGAAAGTTTTCTATGTTTTATTACGAGAAAAGGTGTCGGCGTTGTGCCCGAAAAATGGTCACACCAATACGTCACCAAGCACGCGCTGCTCAAGGTCAAAGCGGACGCGCCTCAGAAATAAAACACAAAGGAAAGCACAGCAACTCAGATGCTTCGTCACAGAAGCCGGCGGGATTCTCCGCGCCTGCGCAGTGGGGGAGCGTGACGTCACCACCGGAGCGCGCCGTGTGCAAAACGAAGACGCGGCGCGCTCCTTGTAGGAATGCGCCGCGTGTCGCATTCCTACACGGTGTTTTTTTTTTTTTTTTTTTTTTTTATACGCGCATATCAACTTCACTTCATCTCAGAAGTTCCGTGGAGCATAGTGGAAACTGCGGGGTGCGCGCAGGCTAAGTGTGGCGCAACGCAATAAAGTTCCGTCGTTTGCTGCCCGTTTTCGTTTCAAACCTCTCAAAATAAAAAATAAAATAAAAAAGTGCACATTTCTAAACTGTTGTAACCTTGCCTAACTGTGAAACACATTTCTTGGTTTATCTAAATTCGGTGATGTAACTCAATGTACTGTCAGGTTATCCGTTGGGTTTTTGGGAGTTCGTAGGTGATCGTAAGTTTAAGGCGTAGACTGGGGTTGATTTAAAATTAACAAGACGCTCATTAACTGGGATTGCAATCGGTTACACAAGGTTACATTACGTCGGAAGGAAGAGCGGTCGTCCCGTCCGTATCGTACGGCGTCCCGGAGTCGTCTCCGTTGCGAAGGGGCTTCTCCTCGGTGAGACGTAACCCAACGCCTTGCTCCTCTCGCCTCGGGACTCTCGCCCGGGTCACGTAAACCGGGGGGCCCGATTCTGGGGGCTCCACGGAGGTGCAATGGGAAAGCCCAGGCTGGACGAATTTTTAGAGCGCAGCTCTTAGGCGCCCGTTTCCGGCTTGAGCGGCGTCGCCGTCGCCGTCGGCGTAACCAAGGTCATCCCAAGGGCACGTGACCCCCAAGGTCACGTGACCCCCGGTCATGTGACCCCCCAAGGTCAGGTGACCTCTCCCAAGGTCACGTGACCTCCCGAGGTCACGTGGCCCCCGGGAGCTCACGTGACTCCCCCGAGGTCACGTGACCCCCCTCTCCGAGGTCACTTGACCCCCGAAGTCACGTGACTCCCCTGAAGTCACGTGACCCCCCCTCTCCGAGGTCACTTGACCCCCGAAGTCACGTGACTCCCCTGAAGTCACGAGACCCCCAAGGGCACGTGACCCCCCGCCGAGGTCACGTGACCCCCGATGACGTCATCGTCACTGATGACGTCACCGGCATCCGCATTGTCATCGTCATCATCACTGATGACATTATCAGTGACGTCTCTGATGACGTCACCGGCATCCGCATCGTCATCATCCCTGATGACGTCACCGACATCCGCATCGTCATCATCACTGAGGACGTCATCAGTGACGTCACTGATGTCGTCACCGGCATCCGCATCATCACTGATGACGTCACCAACATCCGCATCGTCATCATCACTGGTGACGTCATCAGTGACGTCACTAATGACGTCATCGGTATCCGCATCGTCATCGTCACCGACGACATCATCGGCATTGTCATTGTCACCCCCCAAGGTCACGTGACCCCCCCTCCGGTCAGTTGACCCCCCCCCCCCAGTACCCTTCCCTCCTCCTCCTCAAGAGCTGCGCTCTAATTCGGTGTTACAGGGAGTTGTAAACGGCTCTCACTTCTTGGTCGACTGTCTGGGTCTCTGTCTGGCGGGCTCGGTGGCTCTCCGCGCGGAAAACGCGTGACGCTGACAGTACAAAGGGTGTCCCTCTGCACATTGAGTGACGACGAAGAAGTTATCTTCCATCGATTCTCGCTTATAACTATAAGGTTCCGTGATTTCGGATAAATCCGAAAAACTCAACAAAGCACCCGCCGGTAAGATGTTGGTCAGTTCGGATTTATCCGATAAATTCCGAATTTCGATGTGCCAATCCCCCCCCCCTTCCCCCCCCCCTCCCCCCCCCCCCACACACACACACAAACACACACACTTTTTTTTACAATTAATGGTTTGATCAGCGCGTAGAGTCAATGGTCCTGTGAAAATGCCACTAAACGAATTGTTTCGAATTTCGGACAGGACAACAGGTCATTGTACTTTCGGGTCACGACAAAAGCCACTATTTATGTTTCCAGTTTGGGTTATACTATTTGTGCTTCAGGGGAAGGAGAGGTTAAATTTTTTTTGAACAGTAAAAGCAATGGTGGGGGAGAGGGACAGTTGAAACTTGTCTATTACACCCTTACCACTCTACCTCGCGTGGCCGCGCGGTAGGGAGATGGAATAGTATGGAATGAATACAAGCTTCCCAGCGACTACCTCCAGGTGTTTATTGATTTTAGGGTATCGACATTTATCGAAGCAACACTTGTGTGTAACTTTTCTCGTAGGACAAATCAGTATTGCCAGTAGTAATGACACCAACGCCAAATACAACTGAAGAAAATAATAATTAATACAAACACGAGTTTTTTTTTGTTTTTTTTTTATCGAGCATACGTTTACACCCGGATAGTATTTTTTTTTTTTTTTTTAAGAATAAACACTGCGAAATTGAACTCCGAATTTCGGAGAATTGGGAATCAAACAAACATAAACTCCGATAAACTCCAAATTTTCGGCAAAAAATACACGCTTCCATCGATTTTCGTTTATAACCCGTCACAGTTCTGGAAGATTTTAAAACTTACTAAGAAAAATACCATGTATCCCTTTTGAATTGAAGGGACCACATCATGCGCAGTGACGAATGTTGCTCTGTGCTAAACGACGTTTTTTCAAGGTCCTTTCAAAATCCTTGTGTACACGCAGTGCCACAATTACGTAACTGCGAGTTCTTTCCAATGGACCCTATTGTTACTGATTCTGTGGGAATTATGAATTTAATCTGCAAATTGAAGTTTTCCACTTGTTGTGGCGTTGATGGAATTAACTCAAAGTTTCTAAAAAAACAAAAAAAAAAAACAAAAAAAAAAAAACCAAAACAACACTGGTCTATTCATTTTTTTATCGCACATATTCATATGATCGGAAGGTGGTTGCTCTCCACAAGTCCGACAATACACAATACCCCACGCTTTACCGAGCATCCTCTGGAAAAAAATTTAAAATGTCATCTCATCAAACCTCCGTGTCTTTTCTCGAGTCTAATTAATATTTCAGCCCCTTTCAGCATGGTCTTCGCAGAAACTAATTCTAATCACCGAAGAAGTTAATAATTTTCCTTTTTTACTGTATTAACTGAAATAACCAATCATCCCTTAGCCTTCACCATCCAATCCGAATCCAACTAGCCAGTCTGTCGCGCATGCGCGTAACAGTCGAACCTGAGTCGAACTTTTCACAAGAAGGTAGAAAAAGACGACCCTGGTCGAACGCGAACCTCGACCGGTTCGCTACACTCCTAGTCGTGAGTAGGGATGTCGTGAACCGGTCGAGGTTCGTGTTCGACCAGGTTCGACTTTCTCAAACTTGAAGGTTTGTCGAACCACTGGAACCCCGAAAGTTCGACCTAAAAATCCGGTTCGACAAAAGTTCACGACATCCCTGACTCGTGAGTGCGACGTCGGCGGTTTTCTCGCGACTGCGATTTTCAATAGTGAACGACATTGCGCTCGGTTTGGAAAACCCAGTAAGGTGGGCAATGATCACCGGCAAGTTGATGCTTGCGACGCGCGAACATTTCTCGGCGGAGGTACGGTGTGCGAAGGTCAGTACACGACAAGGAGGGTACACGAGACCTCTCTTGCCCAAGCAACGCAGGCGGACACGACCGGTCGACCGCTCGCGTCGCATTCTCATGTTTAAACAAATCTAACATGTTACTCTAGACAAAAAAAAATCTTTTTTTCTTTTAAGTTACAGCATTTCGAGTGTGAAATAAAAATTGTGACTATCTTGGTGGCGTTGCAAGCGCGAGATGCTTGGACTTTCGCGTTGCGGCGGAGACGCTATTCTAAAACTCTCTTGCGTAGCGTGCGCTAACGCAAGCGCTAAATTTAGCGCTGGCGTGCGCTAACATTGCGTACGTTATTCTAAAACTCCATATTGTCTTGATAGGTGGTCATCGTGACGAAAGGTACGTCGAGGACTATCGCCGCCCCGAGGAGCCGGAGGAGACTAGAGCACTATATAGCTCCTACGGAGCAGAGTAGCGCAATCCTTTGAACTCCGTGTTTTGCCGACAACATGGCCGACAGAGCGGATCGGCGCGAGTCACGTGGTACTCAGGGTTCCAGGAGGCGGCCAGCCCTATGGGAGAATACATGGAGATCGACTCAACACGGCTGATTAGAAAATGAACGCCGAGTTCACACTTTTCAAAACTAGTCTGTCGTGAATTTAGTAAAGCACTAAACATTTTATCAAAGTTTTAATAATATCGGATGCGTGTGCAAATTTTGAGAAGGCTATTTCCAAGTCAATGGCGTTTGAAGCAGACGATTTTTGCTCGCAGCGGAGATGGGCTTTTCGGGTTGGCCGGAGCGGGTCACGTGAATGGTGTGACGTCGCCGTGTCGTCTGCTGCATGATGCCGCTCAGGCAATTTTTTAAAAAAAGTCACGTCCTTGCGGGGCACAAAACTTAGCGAAAATTATTCTAAAATGTTTCATTATTATGTCAAAAACGACTGCCATTCCGTACATCCCCACAATACTGAAGAAACAACGATTTTCTCACGTTCTCCATGCATTTCTGACCGCAGTTGGAACCTCCGGGCGTTCGCCACTAGTCGCCGAGAGGCGGCGTTCTAGATTGCGCTACTAGACTAGATACGCGCGACGGGAACGCCACCCGGCGGAAGGAAAGGAAACTAGGCACGCAAGCGCTTGGAACGATTACAAAGAGAGGGCGGTGAGAGCCCTCTCTTTTTTTTCTTGACGCACACGAAAAGTACACGGAACCCTAGCGGTAAAAAGCTTCGCTGTAAAATAAGAAATCGCTAGTGCCCTCATTGATGCCTTTTCTCTCAAGTCCCCGAAGCGCGAGTACAGTTCAATCTGTATCCAGAAGCGTCACCTAATGCTAATCAATTTCGGAAAAGGTAACCATGCATTAATCTTGAACAGCTCGCTTGCACCTTTGCGTTCATTGCATTATATATCAGCATAACCACGCATTTGTTTAAAATTTATTGACCTCCGAAACACAGGTCTCCGTCCAACTAAACACCGTATAACCACTAATATTTCTATGGACTCGATTCTGCCAACATGCCAATGCAACACCACAAACATCGTTAGTCAGTGTGTTCAAAGTTTCCCGCGTCCGCTCTAAAAAAAATTGGGTTGTGTGTGTGTTTATACAGCCTAGAACTTGGTCTGCCTCACAGGGGCGACGAGTCTCCCAGCTGTAGATGAGAAATTTAGCCAGTGCGGTACAGCCGCTAGCCTGGGGTCTTTAACGTGCACCACGCAGTAGTGATACACGACCGCACGCCGGTACGATGCTCATCCAGATCGAAACGGGCAGGGGTGGGGCTCGAACCCAGGATCCCTAGGTTCTGCAGCGCGAGCAGCGCGTCCGCTCTGCAAGCTCTTGGGAGTGCGGATAAGAATCCAACGTGATCCAACACAATCCGCACAGCAAACATCGTCAGTGTGTTCAAAGTTTCCCGCGTCCGCTCTGCACGCACTTGGGAGTGCGGATACGAATCCAACGTGATCCAACACAATCCGCACAGCGGATTACAATCAACCACTATCTGCGAATCGGCAGCCTATCTACTACCTCTACTACCTTTCTACTGTTTGTTTACCTCTGCACACAGTTTGAAAAGCGACCTGAGGCCTTGCGGGTCTCCATGTGATTAAAAACCCAAGGTAAGCCATTTCCACTTAGAATCGCTTAGCTAAGTATGAGTCTCGCCGATGCGCTGCGAAAAGCCGCTCGTACAGCGGCCGACGGAGACAGCGGCAAGACGGACACGGAGCTGTTTGCCGAACTCTACGCCAGCCGAAGCAAGCATTCGGAAGCAAACGCGATCCCACGGTTCCACTACAAACTGCCGTCGGACGACAACGTACTCTCCCAAAAACTCCGCGAGGAGTCTCGGGCCCGTTTCCTGGAAAGACGCAGCGTTGAGCTCCTCGATCACGACGAACTCAAGACCCTCCTGAGCGAGCTGGAAAACAGCCCTTCTCCACCTCTTCACGAGGAGTCCATGATCAACTATGGCGATTTCAAGAAAGTCGAAAGCCGTTGCGGCGAGAAGTACCGCTCTTTCTTCTCAGCCAAGGTGTTCTCGAAGCTCTTGCAGAACGACCCTTACGGGCGGATCTCCGTGCTGGACTTGTTCAACTACGTGATGAAAAAGGTCTGGCTCCGGCAGACCCGCATCGGACTGTCCCTCTACGACGTCTCGGGTCAGGGCTACCTCCGCGAGCACGACCTCGAGACCTACATCAAGGAACTCATCCCCCAGCTGCCACAGATCGACGGCATCGAGCGGTCCTTCCACTCGTTCTACGTCTGCACCGCGTTGCGCAAGTTCTGTTTCTTCCTAGACCCGCTTCGAACGGGAAGAATCAAGATACAGGACATCCTGTGCTGCCCTTTCCTCGATGACTTCACGGAGCTGCGCGACGACAAGCTCACCAAGACGGATCTGGAGAACAACTGGTTCTCCGCGCCGTCTGCTCTCAAGGTCTACGGAGACTATCTCAACCTAGACCGCACCAGGACCGGGATGCTGAGCAAGTCCGAACTGGCACGCTACGGCAAGGGCTCCTTAACGGGGGCCTTTGTTGACAGGGTCTTCCAGGAGTGCCAGACGTACGACGGGGACATAGACTACAAGACTTACCTGGAGCTCGTGCTTGCTCTGGAGAACCGTAAGGAACCGCAGGCCCTGCAGTTCTTCTTCCGGATCCTGGACGTGAAAGGATGTGGCTACCTGGACGTCTTTTCGCTCAATTACTTCTTCCGCGACATCCAGGAGCAGATGAGGCTTCATGACCAGGAACCGGTGGGATTCGAGGACGTGAAGGATGAGATCTTTGACATGGTGAAGCCCGAGGATCCAACCAGGATCACACTGCGTGATTTGATTCGTTGTGGGAAGGGGGGCACGGTGGTGAGCATCCTGATAGACTTCAACGAGTTTTGGGCTTACGACAACCGAGAGACGCTGGCGGCAGAGGTGTAACTGCGCAGTGTGTGAAAAGTCTTTGGTGCATGATGAACTGGTGACTTTTCTTTGTACATACATGGCAACTTCTTGGGAAGCCTTCTTTTGTATTTTCATCAAAGACATTTGGGGTGCCTCTATAACCCTAGCATCAAATTAAATAAAAAAAAAAACTTGACTGCAAGTGTTGCCTTCATGTTTGCTAGCACTGTTGCGGGGAACTGCGTAAAATGTTCGTCAATCATTCATAACCACCACAACGAACAGATGGGGACATGAAGAAGACGAGTCCTCCTTTATTATGCTCGTTCGCCTTAATATTTTAATTCAGCAGTCTATCTTGTGCTCCGAGAAACTGAGAAAGAGAAGGAGACGAGAGTGTGCGGAGACGTCAGAATGTCAAATTTTGATCGGAATGATTGGGGAATAGACATACCATAAAATACCGTGCAAGCGCCCACTCAAAATTTGTAGATTATTGCAAAAAAAATAGGGGATATGTGCATCTGAGGTCATCAGTTTTACATATGTACCGCGCATATTTTTTCAGATGTTTCAAATGTTGGGGTTGGGCACTTAGCGTGGAATGGGCGGATGCACGGTATTCTACAGTAAAGCCAGCTGCCTTTGTCTTCACTGCACTCGTTGAACAGATTCGAACGCGAGAGTCAGACGCTGGCGTTCCATGTTCCAACGAGTTTGACACGCCGGCATTCCGCGTTCGACGAGTGCAGTGTAGACAGAGGAAGGTAGTTTTAGGTCTACCCATTAATCATTCCAAAAAGAACTTGGCGTTCTGATGTCACCGCACACTCTGATCTCCTCCTCTCCCTCAGTTTCTTGGCGCATATCTTCAGGAGCGATTAGCTTCCACAATGCATATTGAAACAACTTCTTCGTGCAGTCATCATGGATGTGCATATTTCCTCTTTCGAAGTGCCCGCTACACTTCGTTCACCCCCAAGCTGATGCGATTGGTGGGAGCTACACGCTCGCCAAACCAACCAGCCATCTGCTTTACATCACCTGACCACTTTCTCTGCGAGGGGGTGATCGTGTGGCAGAGGATCTACGTACGACTGGTCCAGCGAGCTCGTAGCCTCCACCACGTTGTCAGCTTAGAGGTGAACGGAGCATAGCCTGGTGGGCTAGCAGATGTTCTACAACAGGATTACAATGTTTTTATTTTTGGCGACAGGTCAAAAAGCAAGTAGATGCGTCACCCCAAGAGCCAGGTTTCTGCCTTCGATAACGCTTCGTCACATGCACGGCCAAACCCAGGTGGAAGGCAACGGTCGCACGTTAGGCGGAGCATCTACCGAGATAACCCATCGCCGACCGTAGTCCTGTGCACATTCTGTGTGCTAATGAAGTTAATTGCCCTTATCATGTTACGCTCAGCGTCTCCAGACAGAACCAAAACCGTTTATGGCTCATTAAAAGCACTACCTCGAGTTTCAACGAACCCAAGAAGCGTAAAGCTTTTCCCCCTTCTGCATGCATTTCCGAGTGCTTGTCCTTAGCAGCAGCTTTCCTGCGCCGCAATTTCCCAAAATGAGCGGGGCTGAACGCGCTTGCAGATGATCTTCTACATCCACCCTCCGCTGTTGGACGTTCCGCTGGATCTGCTGCGGGACATTTGCTGCAAGAGGATGGCGCTCCTGATCAAGATCGACGCGTCCGAAGGCGACGTCGAGGCCATCCGACGGGTCCTCGAGCAGGACGACACCTGTCACGAGTGCCTCCACGAGGGCACCACGGAGGACCTCGTGTCGCACTTTGTCGTCAGGTTTGGCCACGTGGAGGACCTATGCGGCACATTCGTAATTTCTCCCACGTTTGTGAAGCGGGGTTTTTGCGCGATAGAAAAAGGATAGATGAAGCTCGGAGCGCCCTTTGCTGCTCGACTACTTTTTTTTTTCAACCAATGTACTCGCACGTATCCGACAGATTCTGTGTGTTTGAGGAAGGGGACTGGTGGCCTAGTGTGTCGAGGCATTGCGGCTCGGAGCACGTGGAGCGAAAGCCCACGCTCTTTGGAATTCCTGCGTTCAGACCCCAGCCCTGCCCGTTCGGGATGAGCATTGTGCAGGTGTGCATCACTACTCCAAGGTGCACGTTAAAGATCCTGGGCTAGCGATCATGTTGCTCTGGCCAAATGTTTCGCGTGCAACAGTGTCGCCGCACCTCAAAGACAGACCGTCCCTACGTCCGAGGGTAAACGTCTGATTCGCTTTCTTGCCGTTGAGGAAGCTTCCTCTTTGCAACCAGCAGGGGCATTTCTTGGCAATAGATAACTCCCTCCATAGCACTCACTAAAGGTGGAACAAACAGAAGATACCCTGTAATGGGTACACAGCCCTAGAAGTAACCAAATAGGCAAAAGGAAAAACTCCTGTAGCCAGTACTGGTCATTTAGCACTGGTCTTATTACTGGTCACTTAGCACTGGACGTATTCCCTCTAGGAAGCAGAGTATCATTCATTTTCCCATCAACCATTAATTTCAAGGTCCCTTTAAGGGACCATATTTAGGCACTGAAAGTTAACTTAGGTAAAGGCATAGGCTGCAGTGTAGAGCTTTGTTGACAGCTACTACAGGCAGGCTTCAAGACCCAGTGGAGATTAACAATTTAGAAGGAATGCATCCTCTTTAGTCGTTAAAGGGGCGTGAATGTGATTATTGCGGGTCTAGGAGTAGCTACGACCTCCTTGGTGACTGACCTCTCCTCATGAAAGACATGCCACACGTAGCTCCTCTCAAAAAAGATTATAAGGCAGCATCTCGCGCAATGTGGATCTCACTTTCACGCTTGTACCCTTTAGAAAACCATCTTAACATGTATCATCGCTGCATATATCTGGAGACGAGGCACAAGTCGCCCAATGCTCATTTGCCTGTAAATGAGCTTGTGATACAAGCATTGACTTTGGATGCTGGGTGCACCCCTTCTCGAAGTTCTCTGAGGTTCCACCAACTTGCTGCGCCTCAGTGTCACCGAAAGTCGTCTTAGCAAAGTGCTATTTTAGTGGGGAGTCTGCAGCGAGTAGGAATTGTGTAAGCGGACGATTTCCTCGCAGGTCCGTCCTAGTGACGCAGCGGTCGGCGCTCGAACACGTTGTGCGTGCAGAGGCCATGCTCTTCCGCTACCGTTTTGAAAAACTTTCCTGGGACGAGAAATGGGGCATCCTTGGGCACATCCGCGAAGAGGTGCAATTGACGCTGGGATGCAAGCTCGCCCAGGACTATCGGAACGTTCTCGAAACGTTGACCAAGGTCCTCGATGCAATGTTCGGAAAATGGGACGACATCAGCCACGACAGGGAGTTCCAAGTTCAAGGTAACTGCGAGCGCATTGGGAACCGTGCCGTAGTTTCGATAGAACGTTCAAGCTGCCACGTTTGAAATCAACATTTTTTTGTTTGTTTCGGGACTCACTCTTACGAGCGGTTGATCCAGCACCCTCGATAAATATCGCAGCACTGCAGGTCGTAATTTTTGGGGAATACATACCGTGCTACCTATGTGATGGGCGTGCATTCTAAATGTATGTAATCTTTACCAAGTCTAAAGTCTCGATCGGGAGGGAAGAAAATATTGGTTTTCCTCCTGCATTGTTTGTTCGATATTTTGATACCGTCTAGATTTGGACAAACATGGGTGCCAGAACTTTCCACGGTGAATCTCTCCACGTGTCTTGCACATTATCCGCGAGCTCAGACGGGATGGTTTCCCTCTGTTTTTATTTTCAGTTCCCTTCGAGCACGCCCTGTCGTTGGTAAGCACCCGCAGCGTGACGCTCAACAGAGGAATCGCCACGGTCATGACGCCTTTTCTGGGCCAACTCTTGACGTGCCTGTTTGAGGAAACGCTCCGCCGGGGAATCGAGCACTTCGGACGTTCGGCCAACTTCCGCCAGCTGTTTCAGGACAAGCGGATGGTTGAGCTCGCAAACGTCTTGCAGGTAAGACCCCGCAGCCTCTTCTTCCGTGGCACCGTCGCTTAAGGCCAAACGACGTGCGAGTGACAGATTGGAACATTCTGGGCCAATAACCGAGTCGCGCTCGCTTAATTCAAGAACAGTAATTCTCAGAGACGGCCACCGCTAGGCTTCAAGAAGATGCACGCGTGTTATTTCAGCTGAACTTCTTATACTGCTGGGTATGTTGTGTCATGCTCAGCTGCATGTGGCATCACCCAATCTTAAAGAACCCCTGAAAAGAAATGTTGTCTTTTGAACAGTAGTTGAAACGTGCAAGCCAAAAAATTAACTTTACGCAAAAAAAAAAAATTACAGCAATATTAACGGCACGAGACACTTTTTAGTTGGCGGACAGCTCCTTTCCACTTGTTTTCTCTCTTGGCATTTCGAGCGCGTGGAGGAGAGGTAAATCGGCTTCGCCTTCACGTTGAGGTGGAAAGACCAAATGACCATCTCGTTGATGAGCGAACGACCATTCTGTGACGTCACGGACTTTGCGCAGAGAATTTCAAATAAATCTCTCGCCGTCAATATTCTAAAAAAAAATATTTTGCATAAATTTTTTTTTTTTTTGACACGTATGTCCCACTAAGGATGTTTAGAAAAAACATTTTTTTTCTTTTCAGTTGCCCTTAAGTACATGTTGCACCTTATTTATGAGTTTCCTTATCTCGCATCAGCTGCTGCCTGAAAAGGCCATATTCACGTCCTTGTTTGAAACGTCAAACAGGGGCTGTTTTAGAAAGATTGCAAGTGCCCCTGCTTTGTATTCACATCGGGTGATTGGAATGCTTTAGCATTCGGATCTGTTACCGGCGATAGCACATCTCTTCTAGTAATCCGAAAAAAATTTTGCTCTTCTCCTCTCACAGCCAGTTTTAACCGCAATATGCATTGCCATCGGCACAAAATCATTTTTCTCTTTTAATGCGAAAGCATTAACTGTCTCATGGAAAGAGCTGACATTTTGAAGCGCAAAAACGGCACCTAGTTTCCTTCTGTTCCATTGGCTGGTGCGCGTCGACAGGGCTCCCATTGGCCGCTGTGCTCGTCAGTTTCTACAACCGCTCACCCCATGGCGCTGCGTGTCCATCAGCGTGTCGTTGCCCCCCTGGGCATGGAGCGTCCAAGGTCACCTTGCCCATGGGAGTACACGCACTGACCGGCGACGAAAAGTACACAGCAGACAAAAAAGGGATCGGACGAGCGACTTGCATGCTTTCGCACTCACAACTCGTAAAAAGTGCTTAGGTGTACCTCAATCTTTTGGTTTCGTGTTTGTTGTCTGCCAGTTACCTTTAGTTCATTTTGTTTCAAGACTGTACCTCACTGTGTTTTCTTAACCCCTACTGCTTGGACAGCCCTGGCCTATTTCTAGTATTCTTTGAAGTCAGAAGTCAAATTTGTTTTATGTATATTTAGACAGCAAGAAGTCGACCTTTCTCGGCTGCAGACGAGAATTACGGCCAGTGCCGGTACTATGCTCATCCAGATCGAAGCAGACAGGGGTGGGCATTGACCATTGAATAAGCGAAACCTCAGGAGTGGGGGACGCGGGAAAGGAGGCGGCGTTGGCCATCGCAGCTGAAACGCGGTGCAGCTGTTCCTTTCGCAATTTTGAGTCTGCGAAAACTTTGGCTCCAAGAATGGCTTTGACTTTCCTGCAGGACCTCGTGAGCAAGAAGCACTCGCATCAGGTGGGACGGGGACTGCTGCTTTGGTCCCAGGTGGCTGCAGAATCTTTCTGGTTCCCGCCCTGCATGGCCAAGATGTATTCAATGCTCCTCAGGGAAAACAGGCTTCCCCACGAGGATAGGGTAAGCCCTCGCATAACGGATGATCCACATTAGTTTCACGCAACGTTGCTTCCAGATTTGTCCGTGTCAGACGCACTATGAATATGCGTTTGCCGGTTATTCCAACCGGTTATTCCAACCGAGATGCGAGTTACGTTCGGCTAACTTTTTAAAAACTAAACGTGTCCATACTTTTAAATAAGAAGCGTTCCGGCAGCTGCCGGCTTTTTTTTCGGGGCTTTTGTGGTCCTTTGGCGGCATCTAAGGGGCCACGGAGCTGTTTGTTCCCCCTGGCTAACCGGGGCTCAGAATGAACACTTTCATAAAACATAAAACAAGAATCCATGCCTGTCTACATACGCTGTATGTTTACATTTATTTTTCCCCTTAACTGACTGGAGCCCCTCTTTAGAAACGCAACCGCCGAGGAAGGGATTATTTCTTGGTGACGAGTAATCCATTCAATCGAGCTCGCTAAAAGCTAAACGAGGGCAAAAGAGAAACCAGCGCAGCCAATAGCTGTCCGAAAACAGAAGGCGCCATGTATGTACTACCGCTGTATCCTCTCATCGAGACGGGGAAAAGAAGGCTCATTTGGTACGTGGAAATCCAAGGGCACACGTTGACGTTCGAAGTTGAAATAACATGTCTAGCACTTTCATAGATCTAGGTGGAAAACAGCTGGGGAGTCGAAAAGCCAGCCCGTGTAATCTCATATTCTAGGCTCGCCCACGACATCATCGCAACGTGCCAACGATCATTCTTACCAGTTCTTGCTAAGAAAAACAACGAAATTGATGAAGCGAATTGCGGCACAAAAAATTGGTGGTGCATTCGGAGCAAAACCACCGCAATGGCGGCAGTTACAAACAAGTCGGCGTTTGTTTATACCAGGTGTAAGTACAGCACGTGTGCAGAAACCAGATTTGTGCCGAACACGCGCCTTGCCCACGGCAGCGCCATTGCCGCGGCGCGACGTCGGAGCTACGTGTCGGCGTACACCTAAACCCTGGATCACGCAGAGTTCCCAGTCTTTGGGTCTCGAGACCGACTCGTGTCCTCACCACTCGTCCGCAACTGAACCGAGCTCGTATATAACGCGTCCAATTTCTCTTTAATTCCTCTCGTGTCCTTTCCAAGCGTACCCGCTAAGCGTCCTCTCCCGCCCAGTTTCGCCTGACGCTGTTCCTCAAGGAGCTGGGGCTTCCAGTGTCCGAGAGCCTGCTCTTGTGGGGCCACTTCTACAGCCAGCGGCCGGGGCGGGGGGCCACCTGCGGCCACGGCTGGCAGACGCACAACCGCCAGCTGCGCTACAGCGTGTGCCACATGTATGGCCTTGAGGGGGCCCGCAAAGACTACACCGCCCACGGCTGCCGCCAGCTGCAGGACACGGACCACTGCCCCTTCGTGGCCGGGGCGGGCCCCGGGGACTTCGGGACGGACGGATCCCTGTCGGTACGTCCATCTTTTGTTTTTCGACTGCCCAGGTCGCAAGTGGCGTCATCGCCCGACCTGTGGCGACTTTGCCGACTAGGGCGAGTTAACTCGTCGCTTTGTCTTCCCGGTGCCAATGTGCTTTATGTGTAGCGGCCTCGCCTCAACGTTCCAGAATTGCCATAGGTCAGAACACTGTGAGTCGATGGAAACTTAATGGCAGTTATGCGGTTACACCGAGAAATCTACCTTTCAGAAAAAACCGGTGCCCTACCCTCCCCCTGGTTGGAGACTTGGTTCAAGGATTTCTTGGGAGGAAACTCAAACAAAAAAAAAAGGCGCCTATAGGAATGGGAGGGAGTCTTTGTACCAACTTGGAGGCGAAAGATAAGCCACAAGGGTCACAAAAGCGACCATTCGGGAGCTCAATCTAGGTCACCGTAGCTCAACGGAGTCGACGGGATCTAGCATCCGCCCGAAGGAACGTTTGCGTTTGCTCGTGGCACACCCACGCAGCTTCGTATCAAAAAATTCTCGAACCGGGAATTGGGTACATCCATTGAGCGAGTAAACCCCGGGCTCACATGGCACGGGACGATGGCGGAGACTGCAAGAAGACGCATGCGGGGTGCGACGACGCGGGTGGCACTGACGCAAGAATGCCGGTTTGCCCCGTTCTCCTCCTAGGATTGCGTGGTGGTCCTCAAAACTGCTGTGGTGGCAAGCGCTTGTTCGAGCCACTAACCTAGGACAAAATTTGGTTCTCGTCATACGAGCGAAATGGGAGAAAGCGCCAGTGTTGCATTTACAGATGTCATGCAATGCGGTGTACCTTTGTAATTGGATGGAAACTAACAAGGTGCAAGCTATTCCCAGTAGTGGCTGTCCACAACATGGCATGCCTTATTATTTAAGCTTTAAAAATGTACAGCTAGGCTGTCCCCCCAAAAAATTTACAAGGTTTGTTACACCGCAAAAAGAAACTCTGCATCTCTGGCGCCCATTTTCCGCCAAAATGTAGATGCCTAAGTTTCAGAACTAACCATTATATTTTTTTATTTAAAAGTTGATTTTCAAAAATGTTTGATGGGAAAATGGCGGTTGACAGAACTCTCAAATACATGGAGCTGAATAGTACAATTTCCCGAATCCACTCCTCTACTCCCCCTAACTAATGACCGTCTGACCTCTGGCTAGGATACACTTAGCATTTCCTCTTTCGCAGGCCTTTTCTCTCTCTCTCTCCATTTACCGAAAATGGGCAAAATTTCCGATTGAAATTCTCAGAAAATCACACAATTTTTGAATGAGATGACGAATAGTTAAGAAATTGGCATCGCGGATCATTAGCGCTACATTTGGGAGAAAAATTATCATTTGGAGTTGCATAGTTATTATTTGCGGTGAAAAGAACTGTACATATTTTTTTTTTTGGGGGGGGGGGGGGGGGGGGACATGCTGTAGCGTTACGAGTCAGTAAAATGGATAGTGGGGTGGACTAGACCAGCGTAGATACCTGCTTCTTGCACATGGTCCATTGTCTTGCTCACTTGATCTCGAAGGCCTCTGGCATACGTCATTGGTAGGTTCAAATTGAAATCTCTACTCGACAACAATCGCTATAAAAGGAACATTGGCGGAGTATTTGACCATCTGGTTTTGCAGAACACCTTTTATAGCAATACAACTGCAAACTTGCACGGTGCCAAGCAAAGTTACTGCAGTATTCAGCAAAACAAAACCTATCATGAATACTTTTAACACACTTCTGTAAAAAAAAACTTTGTTTTTACGAGCATTGCATCACTGCAATTTCCCAAATCTAATTATCATCAACCGAGCAGCTTGTATACGGTGTTGTACAGGTATTAAACTTCACGGGTGAAGAACGACACCTTTCTCCATGCCTACCGTGAAATACCGTGAGGGTGCCCTCCCGCGAGAGATCAGCCATCCCGGTTTTTTGGCTAAATATCCGTACATAACATAAAAATTCCGAAACATCGCCCACCCCCGATCACGTGGTTGATGCGATTCCCATCGGACATCACGCAATGTTTGACGGGAATCGCATCAACCGCACGATCTGCGGTACCGGTGTGCGTGACAAGCGAGTTCACAGCGGGTTCCCGCGTTTTTGTCAGCGTTCCCGTGACATGCAAGGTCGGAACGAGTTCCGGCGTTCTTTGTCCGCGATCTGCGTGATATCGGTTTCCGTGGCATGCAAGTTTTGCAGCCGGTTTCCGCACATGCTCCATGAAACACGAATCTGCTGCATAAGCAGTCTGCGATATTCTTTCCTACGATGCGGGAGTTCGTAGCGAATGAAGTCCTGCGTCTTTATTGCGTTGTGAAACACCAATTTGCCGTGTCCACGATCTGCGGCATCAATTGCCGTGTCAAGTGATATGTAGCGGGTGCCGTGCCAGTGTTTATCACTAATTTTTTTTATAAAGTTTTTCTGCCTCATTGTACCTGCCTCTGTACAATGCTGGTGTTTTCCACCCACTGGGACCACCGATGTGCACGTCTTTCCGAAGGAGCCGGAACGAACGCAGCTTTTCCTCTAGACCGGAGTGCACGTTTCACCCGCAGGCTACGGACATGGAGGACCTCGGCCGGCTGTGCCAAGACGGGAGAGCGTCTGCGGCGTGCAGGCTGCACCTGGTGCGCTCTGCACGGCCACTGTGCCCCGAAGGCATTGACCTCATGGACCTGGACGACGCCCAAGGCTCGTCGGTGCACTTCCAGAAGCCGTCTCAGTACTACCACACCTTCAAGAGTTTGGTGGACCAACTCGGAGGACAGTCTGATGCCGACGTGGACTGAGTGCGTGATTGGAGGGACGAGTGCTCGTCGAAGAGAGGCTGGCAATCGAACCTAGCCCGGTTCGGGAGATGTGCGCGTTGCCGAAAGTTCGGTGGATCTGAGGCGAAGCGCCTGTCTGTTCGGCGGGTTCGAATCTCAGCCGAGGTGCCCACAATCCGACAGAAGTGCGTTGCGGAGAAGGTGCCGTCCGATTGAGATTTCGTGTGCGCATCAAAAGCTCCCCCCACTCTTGGGTGTTTGAAATTAATCCGCGACTCTCCGCCGGGCGTGCCGGATGCCCTTCATAGGTTTGGTACGTAAAAACCCCAAATATGCTTACCGAAAGTTTGGCATTTCGAAACACTGCCGCAGCTGTTTGCCTAAAGTGGGTGGATTGATTTTGCCGACCTTCGACACAAAGTTGCTACTAGTGCGTGGGGTTCTCACGCTGTGATCTCAGGGATGCGAACCTAGGCATGTTTTTCCAGTTTGAGCGTAACTTAACCATGGTTGCGTCGTGCATCGATGCACTATAAACTGGACCCACTCCCACCCTTTCCCCCCCAACATCTGCAATAACCTTAATCACAAAAACCCGAGACAAAGGAACAAATGGAGAACATGTGTGGGCTTTGCAACTACTTCGTTCGAAAATTGTCAAGGGGGAAGGCTCCTTCGCTCTCACTCAAAGTAGCTAGAGGTTCCTTAAGATCATAAAGATTGGGATCCACTGCCGACCACAGGAGAGAAATCGGATAACATGGCTTGCATCGACGTCGCGTCAGCCGCCATTGCTCCGTACCATGTTCCTGTGTACGTACCTTTCGCAGCAAACATTTGGCATCATCGATCCTGTTCCTTTCTAAACGGCTTGCCAAGAAGAACAAATTCGATTTTGCGAGATGTATGCAGAAGGTATGGGCTCAGGAGCATGGTACGGAGCAATGGCGGCTGCTATGGTGCCATATGTCACGTGCAACGCATGTATATGGTTGAAACTCGATTTTATGAGTACAGAATTACCCCACAGATTTTCATAGGGCTCCATGCATTTATGAACTCGAAATAATGAACTAAATTTGACCGTCAACACAATCTAACAAATCCATAAAAAAAAAAAAAAAAGGGTAATTTTGGGTGTATTTTGTTTAAAATGCCTGAAAGTTTGTTGCTGGCATGCCGGCGTAAAGGGTGCGCGACCCTATATGCCGTTTCACATTAACTTGGCCAACTGTGGAGGCTACGGCCCCCGCGACTCAATAGGAGAGTCTGAGCGAGGCACGTGACAACACGTCACCGAAGCATGTATGTCATTGTGTCCCGGCTGTCGTCTGCTGGCCAAGAGTTGTCTGGTGCGAAACCAACCAACTTCGGATGAACGCCCACCGCTGCAACATTGCCGTCTGCTAAGGTAATGATCTCTTCGGGAACAGTTTATGAGACAACCGTACGCTCAATAAGTCACCAACGTTTGAGCCGGAAGTTTCGTCATTTGAAACAAGGCGTTGCGTGATTTCATGCTTCCAGTTTGTCTGGTGCCAGTTGTGGTTCGTTCAGCTGCATCGAGAGCCCTTCTAGGTGTGGTAGCCGTGCTGTATTCATGGTGAAAATGGTTCACTGCTCCGCGGTACGTTCTTCTAATGCAAGCCATCAAGGGCATAAGATGTCTCTGTTCCTGTGGGACAAAGGAACGTAACCAGCGATCGGCCGTTGCTGTTAAGCGAGCGACGGAACGAGGTGACCTGTGGTAGCCAAGCGTTGGTGCTCGTTTACACGCAGCCCATTTTGTTACAGGTCAGCACAACGTGTTCTCTCTTTCTTCACAAAGGGGCCGTGCGAAAGAAGGATTTCTAACAGTCTCTTGACACCCAGAGAAAGGTCTCGATTTATTCGGAAAAAGGTGAGCACTGCTTGTCGTACAAGGCATCCGCGAGAATGCGGCATGCGACCCAAGCGAATGTCGGATTGCCTGTGATCCCGTAGAGGCAATCACTTCATTGCACAACATTTCGTTGACAGACTGTTTCATCGATAGTTTGTTACATCGACAGCTCAGATTAGCTTCTTCTGTAACGAGCTGCTGCACACTGTTGCCGCGAAGTGGCATGAATGGGTGGCTAGCTATAATATAAATAAACCAAAGGACGGGTCAGCTTGCTATAATATAAATAAACAAAGCAAGCAAGCAGCACCTACATTTTGACGGATAATAAGGCAGTCGTGCGACCCTGCGTAGCCCATATCAAGATCGGTGCTCGTTTATGCAAGCTTTCTTCACGACATCATTAAAAAAACGTGCGGGAGGAAAGCCATGGTATACGGGGGACAACTTGTAAGTACAAAAAAACGTGGTGGTTTAAAAGCAAGGATTCTCGCGCATCTAAAAAAAACTTTGTACAGAAGTGGCGTTTCGATTTCTCCAAGAAAGTATGCCAAAGCTCTGATCCGATCGGGCATTTCAACTACCCAAGTCCCACGGCATACATTCACATCTATTTCAGTCAGTGATGTGATCTAATGTAACCATCAAAAATAAACAAAACCCAATGAAGTGCACTGGCTCAAGAGGAAAACAAAAAAACAAAAAAAAATTGTAGAGCCCATGCACTTCATGTGAAGATGGAGGACCAGTCACCTTCACATGAACCTCAAGTATGATTCCTAAAGGACGACTTCTAGGACGATGCCTAGAGGACGTCTAGGATGACCTCAAGGACGACTTCTAGAAAGACGCCTAGAGGACAACATCTCGGATGACCTCAAAGACGACTACAAGGATGATTTCTAGGACAACCTCGTGGACGATTTCTAGGATGACCTCGAGGATAACGCCTAGAGGATGATGCCTAGGACTACCTCAAGGATGACTTTTAGGACAACGGACAACCTCGAGGAGGACGTATCGGACCTGAAGGACAATGTCTCGGACCTCAAGGACGACCTCGAAGATGATGCCTAGAGATGATAACAAGGGATCAGGACCGCACTATCTAATAAAGCCAAGGAAGGCTGACTCATGCTGCTTGCCCCCTCTTTTTATTTTTATTTATTCCTACTTGCCAGTACCAATGGGGAGTTTTCTGTTGACATGTGAGGACGCATTTTTCCCCAGACCCTAGCCCATAACAGCTTCGCTGTAATTGCTAACCTAGCCCGTGTTTTTATACAATGCAGAAAACGCGGTGAGAGTGCAACTTGCTGCCGGCTGCGTCTCCCCTGCGCTTCCGTGGCTGTTCTCGATGCTTCCGAGTACCGATTCCTACTTAACATGCACATAGAAGTAACTTCAGACGCTCAGAAATTTGTAACCTACCCAGCAGCAGAGGGAGGCAGCTCTAATTGATCGGGTTCAACACCCGCGCAAACTTCGATAGCAGCCATGGTGCTGCGTCGGCTGCTAGCTACAAACCGGAAGTGAAAATGCCCATAGTGCTTTGCGGCTGCTGCCAAACGCCAATCACCTACTTACCTGTGCACCAGTGGTGGGTGCTAATGCCAGGACAATGTTTTAAACAGAAGCGGTCGATTACACGACTGGATAGGAGCGCCGAAGGATAGGGACAAAGCGAAGGAGGTAACGACAACACGGAGCGCTTCAGTTGGGCTAGTTGGTTTATGACTGGATGGAAGCACCGAAGGACAGGGATGAAGTGAAGGAGGTAATGACAACAGGGAGCACTTCAGTTGGGCTAGGTTTTTTACGACAGGATAGAAGCGCCGAAGGACAAAGACTAAGTGAAGGAGGCAACGACAACACAGAGTCATTACCTCCTTCACTTTGTCCCTGTCCTTCGGCGCTTTTACTGAGTCGTGGACCAACTAACCCAACTGAACATTTTGTCGATTACACGGCTGCAATCGCCAACGGCCACGATTCTAAAAGGAGAAAAAAAAAAAATTGGCAGTGAATACGGATGTGGAGTCACTACTTTGGTTTAAATACTTCAAACTCATAAATTTGTTAATGTTTATTCCTTATTTTTAATATATTCTCGATAGAGATGGAATATGCGAGTTTAATTGACGTTGGAAGAGAATCCTAGAAATACTTGTCGCGTACGGCGCTGTTGCTGTGGTGGTAACCAGTTACTTGAGTAATAACGAGGCCTTTGTGGGCTCGACTCCACCACTTTGTGTTCTCACGTGACTTGCTCCGATGCTCTGGAAGCACACATGCAAAGGGAAAAGAACTTTTTTTTAAAACAGCCTAGATAAAAAAGAATGTCATAAAACAAATTCACAACAAAAAAAATAGAAAGTTTAGAGCTATATATACGGCGCGAAACAAATTTGTAGTTGGCGCTATGGTCCCGTGGTACTTGCACTCTTTTGGGAGCTTCCTATGGGTTCTAAAAGTTACTCATTAATCTTCCGTTTGAAGTGCAAAGATTAAAGAGTAACTTTTATATCCCAAAGAAAGCTCCTGAAAGAGCGCAAGCACCACGTGATAAAGCTGTCTGCCAATGGGAAATCGGCAGTGGCGCGCCAGAGTGTTTCCTTTCGGCGGATACGGTATGGAAAAACATGTTAAACCAACGGCGACGCGATTTGCAGCGGCGCGCAGGTGCATTACGTGACCAGTGGCGGCGCCTGCGGGTGCCAACTACAAATTTTTTTCGCTGTGTAAATATAGCTCTAAAAGCTTTTTCGGCAAAATTTGTTTTATGGCATTTTTTTTTATCTAGGCCGTTTAAAATAAATGTTTTTTTTCCTTTGCCTGTGTCCTTTAATCGGTTGCGGGTGCCACAGTCAAAAAACAATCTCTGCACTCGGGACGTCAATTGTACCAGACGACGCCAGTCGTTTCGTTTCTGTCGCACGCAACAGATGGCACTGATGGAGTTCACCAGTTGTTCGGTTTGGTCACCTTCCGCCCTCTCATTAGGCCCAACAACGAGTGCGACGAGAACGGCGTCGCTAGAGTATGCTTCGCCAAAACAAAAACAGCAGAGAGGTTTTCAGTTGGAGCACCTCCAGCACGAGCATCCTACTTGACACTTCAGTGTCCCATAATCTCCGAGTGCGCAACAGACGCACGACAGAATACAACAAGTGCACATCGAATGCTAGGCCTCGGAAAGAGACGTTGCCACCGTGCACTTATCTTATTAGTGAATTCTGTGTCGCCGTAAAACGGGGCACCGAAAACGAAGAATTCAACCTCAAAGAAGACGCGGAAATCATTCGTGCTTGGATTGAAAAAAACACTCTTTTCGCGTCTCTCGTAGGGTATGCAAACTTCAACGCAAGCCCTCGCCGGCTCTCGCAGGGCCACGGATCGTGGTGTTAGAAAAAAACATTAGTTTGTTTCCTCGAGTGTTTCGAGGTTTCCTTCACGCACCAGCGATGCAGGTCGTCTTTGCAAACTAAATTCGTACGCGTATAAATCATTTTTTGGCACGTGAGCACTGCGGAGGTGCAGTATCACAATAGGTCTCTGGATGCCGCCGTTAAAACCATGCAGAGAGCAAGTCGTCTGCTTTTCGCGCGGGAGTTGCGGAGACGTCAGAACGACGTCGAGCTCTGGTTGACTTTGATAGAAAGGATAGTGTGTAGACTTCAAAGTTAGACGCTTTAAGGTCTACCCACTTTTTTTTTCAAATTGGCCAATAAGAAATCGGCGTTCCGACATCGTTGTAACCCCTGTGCAAAAAGCAGACAAACTTCAGCTCCGCATACGTCAATTGTACTCAATGCCCGAAAAATGCCATTTTCAGTTTAACTGAGTAATTTGCAGCTCCTCCCAGCGTTAGGTTAACCAGTAAAAAGATAAATAAGGAGCGTACGTTGCCGAGTTTTCAGCACGTTTCTGGTACAAAATCCGTTTGGAGAAAAGGAGGAAGTTTGGGGACTTTTTTGACGCCCACGAGCATTGTGACCCCAAGCGGTTTTCAGCCAACAAAAACACAAAAGTATTGTCACACATTTATTCCTTTGTTTTGTACACCTACGCTATCACAACACAACAGGTGTCCAATTTGTGAGAAACCAGAACTACAAAATTGAGCTGCTCCTTGCGACATTTTGAGAATTCTTTTTCTTAATCTAAATGCCTGGCCAACACGTTTGTCGGCAAAGTTAAAAACAAAAAACGAGAGACCGCTTGCCCAGTCGAGAACAAGAGACTGTCGTTCACCGGCTTCTAAAAAAAGGTTTGACTGGGAGAGAGCGGTCTCCTTCGCGTGTCGTTTGAATTGTCTGACTAACGCGTCAGACCGATTCGTAATTAACGCGCGCAAGAAAAAATTGTAGATTTACATTGTGATATTTTTACAGTGCAGTGAAAATCTCGTGAGTCCTCTTGAGCAGTCTGACAACAATGTGGGGAAAAAAAAGAAAACAGCTGCATAAACTTTTCAGCATTACTATGTAACATGCTCCTAATTGCACATAAAAAATAAAAAAAACAACAGCTACTATATATAAAAAAAAAGCTTGTTCAAAGCATCTAAAACACGCACGTAGCAGTATGCACTCGTATAAACACGTGGAAATACAAAAATGAATGCACAGATTAGCTGCACCGATTGCCACGAGGTAAGAAAAAAACAAAACAATAAACATCCAGGCATGGAATTGTTTCCGTTCACTTTCGCTATTGCTATGGGCCACGGTGGAAGTTCACATATATGCGTTATGTACAGTACTTGCAACCCCAGACTCTCTGTACACGAGCAATAGGCGAGAGAAATCCGTAAAAAAAAAGAAAAGGAAAATGGTGGAGCCGCTGTTATCCATGAAGAAACGGAAACGAAACGGGTCTCTGTCTGCCGACTTTCTCGACCAGTGTTGCCACGCTCGGTTCTTTGGCACGTTTTCCTGAACGTCTCCCGTAAACGCAGGGACTCGTCTTTGTGGAAGAAAATCAAACACGCCCCCTCGGCGTTTCCGCCAAGAGGGCGAAACATCGTAGTGACTGAACGCACGAACGACGACGTACTACGTGGGAAGATTATTTTGCTGCGTGGAGGGCACTGAGCGTTGTTGCCTGAGTATGTCGCTACTGAAACCCACCTCTAAGCCCTGGCCAGAGGGCAGCCCTATAAACACTGCGTCAAACCGCGTAAAATTAGCATCCGAGGGGCTCCGGTAAAAGCTGCCATTCCGAGTCGCTCGTGAGATGCGTGGCATGATTTGTCTTTCGAGTGGCATGTGCCAAGACGGCAGGACTAAAACTGGCGTCTGTGCTAACGTCTTGCTGTTCTCGACGGCAGGGTTCTCTCGGAACGAGACTACCGAGAGCGTCGTGTAAATGCGTTCCGCAGCCGCTACGTCGGTTCCGTGGCGCCGAGATCCGAACCGCGCGGCCGCGATACGTTTTCGGCAAAGAGTATAAAACGAAATGCTGCAAACGCTCGGCGAACGAAGCGTGAAACGAGACGTCCCGGCGACTTTGCAGAGTGTGCCGGCACCTCTCAACGAAATAGCTGCCGCGTCGCGAGACGATTAAGTAGAGGAACGAGACACGAACGAGCAAAAATTGACAGGTGGCATTGTAAACCTTGGAAAGCTCGTAAAAAAGGACCCTTCTTCTCGGTAGCGTAACGTATGGCGCTCGAAACGATACGGTGGCATCCGTGACTAGCACTTCTAAGCTACCTCGTCGTCTTTTTTTTATTATTTTTTTCTCGTCGTCCTGTTGCGGGGGTTGGGACCGAACAACGAGAAACTGGCCGCAGATTCCTCTTGGCGTTGGCGTTTCCCTCGTTTCGGCCGCTCCGCCGTTTGTCTGCCACGCTTCGCAGACGACCCCGTCGAACGCTAGACTTCTCAGCGTCTTTGACGGTACTCAAAACCAACAAGACGACGGCATCTATTTGGCGCCACTACCTGGAAGCGCACGGTAAAAAAAGGACGACAACATTTGACAGAAAACACAGAAAGCGAACGAAAGGCCGGCACCCCGTCACGTCCCGTGACCGCGGGGTGCACGGCCTCGCACGAAATTCGGGACGTTTGGCATCTTGTTTTCCCGGCGCCACCCGGGGGTGGCGCGGGGGGCGGA
This sequence comes from Ixodes scapularis, assembly GCF_016920785.2. NCBI lineage: Eukaryota > Metazoa > Arthropoda > Arachnida > Ixodida > Ixodidae > Ixodes > Ixodes scapularis. Next base: position 12,727,134 of record NW_024609837.1, read on the forward strand.
CCCTTGGTGGCGGTCCTAGGCCAGGGGGTGGTCCCCCCGGAGGGGGCCCTGGCCATCCAGGTAGTCCACCTGCAGGTCCCCCTGGAGCAGGCCCTTCTTCTCCTCCCCGTTCACCGCCCCGTCCGCGTACAACGAGTCGTACACCGGGTTGCTGAAGTTGGTCGCCTGCGACACCAGAGAAGACCCTTCCGGATTTCTCCTCAAACTTTTGGAGAATCACGACTATTCCGGAAAACAGCATAAACAAGCCCCAACCTCGCACCTCCCCGGAAATCAATCAATACGTCGCCCGGTGACGCACCCCGGGCGACGTACTGATCTGCTTCCATCCCTTGGGAGGTGCGTCCTCGCCTCCGCCATTACAGACGAGCCCGGAACGCGCCTCAATCGAAGAGCGGCAATCGCGTTCCTTGCCCGATTCCCGCCGGGGTCGGCTGTACGAGCCCACCTTGTCGGGGTCGAGGCCAAAGGAGGCATTGAGTGCCTCGGCGGCGTCGTCCTCGCAGTCTCCCCGCAGGTAGATGGGGTTGCTGATCTCCACGTTGCCGGTCCCCCCGCTGCTCTCCTGCATCCGCACGTGGTGGAAAGGGCGCGACCTGCGACGCAAGCGTGGCCGTCCCTCGAGTCAGTGGTCGTTCCGCGACCGCGAGCTACTCCTCCAGAAAGCACGTTTGACGACCCTCGCGAGCCAGGGACGAAATGAAGCAAGCGAGGCACGCACGTGCCATTGCGCGCCTCGCTCCGACACTCCGAGAGACTCGCCCGGCCGCTAGCTTTGCCGTTTGCCGAGTTAAGCCGAAACAAGACGTGGCGAGAGGATCGTCGGGCGGCGCCACCCCTGCGTACGAAATCGTTTCTGGCGATTGCCGTCGCTTTCCAAGTTTCGGGTCACAGTAGCGGACTGTCTCCCTTACTTTACCATCGCGACCAACCTTGTAGGCCGAGAGTACATGACATTAACCGGTAGCACACCTAAAGTACCAAACTTGACGCGGCTCGCGCGGGCCGCCGGCTCGATGAACGCTACTTGAGGACAACATTCACATTCGTCAATGTCGTCCAAGTAGCTTCTCATAAAACTACTGTTGGATTCCCCGTTTTTTGTGTTGCGTGCACTCTTTCACCCAGCATCTTTCTTTAGAAAGAAGCTATTTGTAGCCTTCAGCATCTAATGGTGTCACTGCCATAACAGAGTGGCGCCGTTTCACGAACTCCTAGATTTTTCCACCCTCCTTGGTGTCTGTTCTCGTCCTGAAACCGGGACGAGAACGGCGCAGAGGAGCTTGAGCAACGCTCGAGCGTCTGGCCAGCCTCAAGCATGCCCGCGTAGCCATGATGGAAAGCAACTTTCTTCCCAAGGAGACGCCATCCCGTGGCTCACCTCTTCCTCTTTCGGTAGATCAGGACTGCCAGGACGAGGAGCACCGCCACCGAAACGATCACCACCACGGGGATCAAGATGGCACCCAGCACTGCACGGACAGGCGCCAGACGGGGCGTCAAATTCACCGACGTCGAACGCCGCGTTGCAACAACTCGAAGCGAAAGGCTGAAATACAACACATTCTCTAGGGGAAAAATAAAAAAAACAATGTCGCCGTTGATCCTGAAATTCCCGTCGCGCCAAAGTAATTTTAATTGCGCGTAAATAAAAGATAGATAACGATACGTTCCGTCGAGGCAGCGACGCGTTCTCCGTATTTGTCCATGCGCGTCCACGAATCTCCTTCACAGATTTTCTGAGCAAAACTAGTCTTTGAGGTGACTTCAGCGAAATGCCCCTTTTAAAGAAAAGTTAAACCTTCCCGCAAGGATTTGAAAGCGTAGGATTCCGTGTTTTCTGAGTTTATTTCTCAAGAAATTTGGAGGGTGTCTTTCGGTGTTTATTTTTTGCCCAATATTCGGAGTTTATTTTTGTTAGATTTTCAAATTTTCAAGATTGAAAATAAAAGTATATATTAACCGGCAGGTATAACCCTGGCCAAGGTCTATAAGAATGCTCGTGCACTGCATGACATTGGCACCCTTGCCATTAGTGATACTAATTGCCCCACGACAAAATTGAAAAGAGACATTGAAAACACTGAACCCCTTGACGTAGTCATTGGAAAAATTTGTTTTCTTTTCAAACTATCCCACCGCTTCTCCCTGTGCTGCGCGGGGTGGAGTGGTGAGATAGAAGCCTCAGCTGTACTTCCTCTAAGAGTTCATAGCTGTTATCTAATCACAATGCTACCTTCCTCCAAGAAGTTCAATCTGGAAACCAAACAGTGGTTTGTGTCGTGACCCAGAATTATAATGCCCTGCTGTCTCGAAGGAACCCTGATGGGATAAACGGTCAAACTTCTTTGGTCAGTACTACAAGATTTCGAAGGAACCTGGGGAGGCCTCTCCTGTTGACCAATGAATGTGTGCTGTAACCAAAGTTATTCGTAGAAAACTGCATTTTTTTTTTTGTTTCCATTTGGCCATAGTGACTTCCGAATTCTGAGTTTTTCGGACGAATCCGAATTGAAGACAACTTGATACCGGCGAGTGTTCTTCTGATTTTATAGGATTTATCCGAAAACATGGAACCCTACTTATGCGGTAGAACCTCTTCGGTCACTCTCTCGGTCGACGCGTTTTTCTCGGCAGCTACTTTGATGAATGCCGGTCCTGTTACGACTCCCACGGCGACGCGCGGATCGATTTCTCGGTTGTTGTGCCAAGCAACCGCCGCTTAACCAAGCGAACGTAACGGGCGGCCGATCCGGCCGCACGAGCACGGTGCCTCCGACAGGTCTGTTCGGTGTCCCGCTGTCAAAAGCGGTTCCCGGGCGGCAACAACAGACGTCGCAGAAGCCGTCGCGCCGTCGGATCTCACATCCCTGACGGACGGGCCTCTGCCGCGTCCTTCGCCGGTGCCGCCACACTGCCCGAATTGTGGTTGGCGACCACTACGATGTTGTCAAATAGAGGGACCGCTTTCGAGGACGGGGCAAGCATTCCGGACGGGGGCGCGTTTTGAGCATTGCGGCAGAAGCGGCGCGTCCGTGCCCGGGGCCAAGGGAGGCTACGCACGGTTGGGCAGGCTGTGGTCGCTGTGGGCGCCGCTCTGGCCCAGGCTGGTCTGGCAGCGAAGCCCCGTGAAGCCTCGGGCGCACAGGCACGAGGGCAGCTCGTCGTCCTGGGGCGAGGGCAGGCAGGTGCCGTGGTTGAAACAGAAGCCCCTGCAGGTCGTGCTCTGCTCGCACTGAACCCCCGCCCAGCCCTCAGAGCACCTGTGAAAGGGGGGGGGGGGGGGGGGGTGAGGTGAGCTACTTTACAGGGTGGGCGTACTCTGCTCCAAACTGCAGTGACTAATTGCGCCCTATAGCCGAGCCGAAAACAGCAGAACCCGGTCGTCCCGGCGGAAGTTTCCCACCTTCCGCTTCTGGGTGGTTCAACATCGGTTTGTGCAATGATGGTTTGGGTTGTATTTTTGGTACGAAAAATATGTGTAAGCCATGTCCTTGGGAGAAATATTTCATAATGTATGAACCATGACTGCCTTTATAAAAAGGCGACCAGGTCAGCTCTGCCCTTTCTACGGGGGCGGGTGCACTTAAAAATACCGCGTGACGATAGCTGAGGACTGGAAAATCTGCCAGGTGCCACCAATCGTTGAAATTAAAAGCCTCGGCTAGGTGGCACAAGCCGCCGCCGGATCGAAAGGGTTTGGTTGGATCCATCCATCCGACATCGCCTAGAAGAAGGGCCTGCGTGTTAGGTCGCTGTTTTATTGGGTCCCCGAGCTGCCCCGAGTGGCAAAGGTGCCAAAGCTCGATGAGAGTATGACGCAAAGCAGCAGACACGGGTGTCTCGGCGTCGTGCTAACGTCAGACTCGTTGCAAGACATCCAAAAGATGCGCCGGTGATGACAGTCTTCCCGTTCGTCGTGGGGAAAACAGCGAGACGTGTGCTCGTAAGAACGAAGCCAAGAGACTTTGCCGTCAAGACTCCATGGTGCACAAACGCGATGCCTATGCCCAACAACTTCGCCGTGACGCGTCGGTTATCGCCGTGACTGGACCGCGAATTAACGTGCGTCTGCTAATTTTCGTGGCGTAACACCTCGGTACAGATTCATACGCACTCGAAACACGCGGTTTACTAGGCGACACGTCAAAGCACTTGACAAGACTCCGCGAAAGCACGCTCGCTCCGCGACTGGCAGGCCCGAGATTGAATCGGAGAAAACCGCCGCGGATTGTCTTTTTCGAGCGTCGGGTGACCTCGAAGAAGGGCGCGCCGACGTGGTCATTTCGAGCGCCCACCTGCAGAGGGGCCGTCCCCCGGAGGCGTGGCAGCGTCCCCCGTGGCGGCAGGGGAAGTGGAGGCAGACGTCGGCCTGGCGTCCCTCGCAGCGCTCTCCCGTGAAGCCGGCCGGGCAGACGCAGCGCTGCGCCAGGCCGCCCTCCCGCTCGGTGGTCACGCAGGTGGCACCGTGCAGGCAGCCACAGGAGCCACCGCCCGGCGGGAGGCAGTCGCCGCCGGGCATGCCGGGGGGGCAGGCGCAGGGCAGCTTCTTGCGCCCCAGGCAGGTGCCTGTGGGGGAGACCCAGCCACCGCTCGTTTCTCGCTGCCCGGAGTCGTTCGGTGGCGTGACGGAAAGTCGGAAGAAGCTTCCATCGCGCCGTTGTAGCTTCCCGTAATAGACCTTTTCCGAAATCCAGTGCCATCTGGTGGTTTGTAAAGCAGTCTAAGTTCTGCCATATCAATGGCGGAAAGGAACTTGTATCGGCACCGTTGCTTTCGCAAGTCAACGGCACACGAGGAATTGTTCAGTGCGAGTTCTTTCTCGATCACTTTCAGTTCGATGCTGACCAAGAACATGCATTCAGAACAAAGCTCCAACCCACTCAGATGCCTCGAGAAAATTCTATACACCAAAGTGCTTTAAAGCCGATTGTGTGCCGCCCACAGAATGACTGAGTCCGAGTTATTAGAAATAAACGCTTACGTAGCTCTTGCGTTCTATTCCTACGTCGCGTCGTACAGACCCCCCGAATGTACAGGCCTTGCATCATCCGCTTGGAAGCATCTTCAACGTCTTCATTTATCAGTCACAAGAAGGCCGCCATTGGTATGGCACAGATGCCGTTCCAGAGATGATGATAGTGATCAAAGTGGCCAGACTGAATTTCGGAAAGGGTCTATCGGCTTAGGGAATGCGGAGTGAGCCCCGCTTGGTCACTGCCCCGCAGCTCATCCAGATCGTGACAGACGCAATCCAAATGGGAGTCGCAAACGAGCCACGCGTTTCTGTCAGCCACCACGTAACCCCCAACGATGTAGTGTCTGTAGCCTCAGTTCCAATACTATGCTCCTAATAAAACGCAAAAAAAAAATCAATTTTTAAAAAAATTATTTTTGAGTCCGAGTTTTTTGGGTTATATTTCAAAACGTATAGGTATAATTAACTATGAAGAGTGTCAATTTGTTCGAATTTATGGAGCGTTTTTCTTGTTCACATTTGAGTCATTAAAGTATGCAATGTATCATTGGAGCCTGATGTAAGAGCTCACTCGAGCTCGTCAATTTTTTATAGCCCTCATCGCTTACATAATCCTCCACACGCGCAGCATCTCTATATCCATCCTAGTCCTGTCTGGTCTTTTGGACGTATCCGAATTGAAAGAATATTCTCTCGACGTTGCAGTTCATGCGTGCATTTGCGAAGCGCAACAATATCACTTCGGTTCGACAGGAACAAAATATCTGCGATTTCTTTCGAAACAATGTTTTGAGAGTAGTCGTAGATTGTCTTCATTCTCTTGTTCTCTTTTGTTCCACCAGTTGAAATGGAAATAAAAGAAAGGCGAGGGATGCTTCGCAATAGACATAAAAGCAACATATTGGACCTCGATTCACGTCAATGCAGCTCACCAAACACGACAGAATCTACGTTCGTTTCCGAGGTCTAGAGTCAGCACACCTGTTCCTACAAACTCTTTGCTTCCCGGAAAATATTTTTGGAGCAAAGTAATTTGAAAAACTGTAGAATTAAATTTCTGAATTCAGGGAAAAATCGGGTTTAACCCGATCTTTAATAAAAATGTTTGGGATGTAAATATAGGACGACATCAAGTTTTACCTGAAAATGAAAGACACTACATATGAGGTGGTTCCGTCTCGCTAATACGCAAGGAAGAAATCTTTTCCACGTGTGTGCACTCCTCCATTTTGAGACATTGTACTTTTAAGTTATTGGGGGCCACGAGTGCCGGCCCCACAAAAGGACGGGGGATGGTTTAGGCCCGTTGGAGATCGTCGGCGTGCGACGGAAACCCTAGATGTCAACCTTGCCGCCACGGGCACCTCGTTCGAAGTTGGAACCCGCCGAATCGGTGTTTGTGGGACGGCACGCCAGGTCAGGGCTGCCGAGGCGGCGCGGTGCGAGAGGAGGCACGACAGAAGCACTCACCCCCGTTCCGGCAGTAGGACTCGCACATTGGTGAGAGGGTGTCGCACCGGTCTCCGATGTAGCCCGCCGCGCAGATGCAGTGCCGAGCTCCGGCCGAGTTTGTGCGGCACACCCCGTGCACGCAGTATTCGTCGCCGCCCTGGCTGCGGCAGGGGTCTTCCTGGGTGCACCTGCCAAGGTAATTCCCGGGTCGTCTCAAGGTTGCACGCAATAAGGCTCGTACTGGCTAAAGCTGTGGGTCGTCGTGACAGGACGGTAAAGTGGGAAGGTTTGCCGGCTCGTAGAGCAATCGCTCACCTAGGAAACCCGGTCACCTTGGGCTCGTGCGTGCTCAAGACTGTTTTCAGTCTAAAAATACGAACCGTCGTAATTTAAGTCGACGAAAGCGAGACATTACGGCCGCAAAAACTTGGTCGACGAGCCGAATAATTAGTTTTGTTCTATCAAAACGACCACGGAGGCTGCGCCGCATGAAACTAAATTAAGGCGTTGACATACTTTGGGATTGTTCGAAACTATAGACGCAGCCCACGGACAATGTCGGCGAACTAATGGACACCGCCACCCGAATCGACGACCAAAACCGACGGGATGTTTGGCCGGACGTTCCGGGAGCTGCAAGGGTGGCCCACCTGAGGATGCAGTGCTTGCACCGGACGTCCGCAAACCCGTTGGCGCACGAGCCGTCCCGCATGCACAGCTCGCACACGTTGAGTGAGGTCTCGCACCGCTGGCCGGTCCACTGGGGCGGGCATCTGCAAGACGAAGCATTTTGTTGTTTCGTCCGTCTTCATGCTTATTAACGTAGGACGTGTTTCATCCAGTTTGATTGTGCAAAAAAAGAAAACCCAATACGTTCGTCCAATATTTTACGTCATTATGCAACTTTGAAAGGCTCAAGCAAAAAGAATGGTGTTTTTCAGCCTGCATAAATAAAACTCTGCATCGCGAAAACCTAGAACTTCGTGAGATTGTGACGCTAGCAGTTGGGTAGAATGCAAAAATAATGAAAATGTGACGTTACCTGGATGAAGAGATGATTGAGAAATGTGAAAGTTCTCTGCGAGTCGACGTCTGCCTAAGTCTAATACAGCGATGTAAGCGGCATCTGACCTTTTGTAGCAGGTTCCGTGGCAGACAAAATATTCGTTTGGAGCAGATGCCCACGTCTGACATCGCTCGGAAATGAAAAAGTGATTGCATCGCTAAGCGCGTTCATTTTTGATAATGATTGAGGGTTCCTCTTTGATGCTAAAGCATATTACTTATTACATTTTGTAGTAGGAATAGATAGAGCAAAAAAGGAACACGGAGCCTTCTTTATAGAAGTAAGGCTCTGGTCAGATAAGGTTTTATTTACACAGAGGATTAAAAAAAACGGTTGAAAAACAAATCGTAGCGTAACACTTCGTTTGAAATAAGGCCTCTCTCCCCATTTTACACTCGGCAGTTTATTTAGCCTGGAAATATAATTTTTGTAAAATACCAGAAAAAAAACCAAAAAAAACAGTAACACGTCTATCAATGAAAATTGTGGTGGCTTAGCTCAGCTATGCCAGGATGTACGTAGCGTGAGCTTATGAGCACAAAATGAGAGGCGCTATCAAGCGGCTCCAGTGCAGCGTCAGACTTGTCTACTGTGCAACGGAGGCGCACAGCTGGGCACGCGGTGGCGCCAGTGCGTCTGCTGCTGCTATGACGTCACTCCTCTGGGATGTGCAGACCGGCGAGGCGCGTGCGGCGGCGGCGTCTCCGGCGCGCCAGCTGTGTGACATCACTGCTCCTCGCGCATGCGCAGCACGGCTCTTTGAGAGCCACGCGAAACTGCTCAACCTCAGCCAGTGTAGCTAACGCTACAAAATGTGTCCCCCAAATTTTATGAGCCTACAGACACCTACACCTAACCTGCGGGCCAGACCAAGTTTGCAGAGGCCCTCCAACCGGCCCACAACCTGCTTCTAACAAACCAACTGCTAAAAAAAAAAAAAAATCTTTTAGCTTTTTAATTTTGGTGAAGGAAGACCAGTGAAGCTGTACTATTGTGGGACGATCTCAGGGACGACTTCTTGGACAACCTCAAGAATGACTTCTTGGATGACCTCAAGGATGACGCTTAGAAGACCACGTTTAGGACGACGTCTAGAACGACGCCTAGGACGACCTCAGGGACAACATCTAGGACGACGCCTAGGACGACCTCAGGGACAACCTCAAAGACACTGTCCTGGACAACCTCAAGGATGACTTCTAGGCCGACCTCAAGGAGAACTTCGAGGATGCTTAGGATGACCTCAAGAATGACTTCTAGGACGAGCTCGAGGACAACCTCTCAGACGACCTCAACGACAACGTCTAGAACGACTTAAAGGACGACGCCTAGAGAAATTCAGCCTTTCCACTCTGGTGAAAAACTGAGTAGAAAGGCTGGAAAGGTTGCCGCCGTCGTTCATAGATGGCGGTAGCTGTCCAGCGTTTTGTGTCAAGATTTATTTGTTTTTGGACACGAAACTGGGGAAAGGGGGTGCGCAAATTACGCGAATATTTTGCATGCACGTCCCAAATAACACATCTGCAGGCAAAGGCAGTAATGTATACACGTTTGCAAGTCTGGTCTCAGGGCGCCACCATCTTGCCCAGTGGGGTGCGCTTGGGCGCAGCCACAATCCAATTATGACGTCTTAGCAAGGCTATGCAATTGAATTAGGACGCGTCCAAGCGCACCCCAGCGAGCAAGATGGCAGCGCCCTGAAGCCGGACTGTAGTATTCGTCGGATTTTTTCCCTAGGTAAAATTGTAATTTCTTCATTGTAAAAATTTTTTTTTCGATTCTCACAATTTGTAAAGTGGGTGTCTGACCTATATTTCGGCTCAACCTATATTCCGGCTTTCACGGTATCTTTTTCAGTCTTCCGGGCAAATGGAATGGTCCTCGGAGGCCACGTCTGGTTAAATGCAGTTCCGAGGCTACTTTGTAGACGGCGTCGGTGCACGTTCTTCTAAGGCAAAACTGCACGAGGCACTAGGTAGCTACTGAACGGCACGAACCGGCCCCGAGAGAGTGTCAGAAATACGCACATGCAGGACATCTCCTGGCTGGTGACGAGAATGCAGAGCCCCTTGTTCTTGCAGAACTGGGAGCACAGGAAGTGCTCGCACCGCTTCCCGCCAAAACCTAGGGGGCACCTGGTGAGGAAGAGGCAACAAGAAAAACACTTCGCACAGACGGTCGAGGAAATCTGGGGGCTCGGGGAATCGCCGAAGGTCTTTGGGAGCCTACGAAACCAGCTTGACAAATCTAAAGGGCGTCTCGCTCTTTTTCCTTGGTAACAACGACGCCGAACCCGGACCGTTTAGCGAGCGACGAGCCGTCCGAAGCGCACATTCGTTGGCGGAAATAATGGAATCCCTAAAACACAGTTTTGATGGCCACGGAGACGGAGCGGTTCGGTCCGACGCCGGCTTCTGTCGTACCGCTTTCTACCGTGGAATCTCGTTAATTCAAACTCGCAAATAGTTTAAACTAACATGCAGGTCCTGTCCTATCTGTTTCCAGGAAGGAAACTCCCGGTAATTCAAACTTTGCATTATTCAAACAAAGTTCTGGTCCCCCTCAAGATCAAATTAACGAGATTCCATTGTAGACCTAGAACCTCGGACTCTTTTCTCGAGGGAAGCGAAGAGGCTTCCTAAGCGCTCGTGTATGCGAAGAGAATGCGAGTTCGTGCCGGATGCGAGCTCTGCTTGCTAAGCCGAGCCGTTACTACGGTGCGGTATTTCTTCTGAAGTGGAGCGGTACGTCGTGGCTGTGCCCTTTCGGGGACCTAATTTGCATCGCTCCACAATTCGGAAGCGGCCTGTCGCGAGCAGCGAGCCCACTCCCACGGATGCCGAGGACTCCGTGCCGTTTCCGAGCTCGAGCGAAGCCATCGCTGCCGTGGATTTGCTACACCGCCACAACGGTGTCATTGAGGGTGGCAGACTTGCACTCATCAAATGTTTAGATCGCACGGAGCGGGCCGTTACCAGGTACGAGATGAGTTCAAAGACCGGGCTACATTTACGCAGTTCACCCCAATAAATTATCTTTTCGAGAAAGTATTCCGATGAACGGTCAAGTGCAGGCTGGTAAGAGCTGAAACTCCGTCGGCTGCATTGCTCTTACGTATGTGTTTTTGCTTAATTTTGTGCTATATCAACTGTATTACGATCCTCGCGCTGTTCGATATAAGCGGGCTTGACTGCAGTAATCTATTTTACAATTTAAAACATGGTGATGAGACTTTTAGGCAACAGATGAAATCATTGAAGCAACATTCTTGTGGTAATGCGTTGCTGTTTGCTACTCCGACTCTGCAAGCAAACTTGCTCCCAGGGTAACAACTCCTAGGAACAAACTCGACACTCTAAAGGTAGCCATGAGAGCACATTCTCGGGAGTAGTGCACGAGTATGTTCTCTTCTCAGCATGCTCGGGTAGTTTCAGCTAGCAACACACCCTGGGGACACGCCGGTTTTCTCCGAGGCGAGTTCCACGCTGTACGCTCAAAATTGCTCACCTGCACAAGGGCTGGTGGTTGTTTCCCAGGACACACGTGCCGCCACTCAGGCAGTCCAGATCACACTTGGCTGAGAAACAAAACAGAAGCTGAAGATTCCAACACCGCCGGAACACCATGAGGAAGGATGCGTGCGAGTGCCCCCCGGCGAAAATCACTCCACCTCCAGCTGGATTATGTAACTGGAAATGAGGCAATCCAGCTGGACCCAGCTGGACCCAGCTGGAATCCAGCTGGACCCAACAGAAATCCAGCTGGACTGCCTCATTTCCAGTTCCATAATCCCGCTGGAAGTGGACTGATCTTCGCCTGGGTCGCAACTTCGAGACGCGCAGTAAGAGTAGTTTCACATTAGAAACAATCTCTGCTCCCAAATACGGGTGTCTGAGAAAAGTCCCGGGCAAGCCGGTGGCCTAGAACCTGAGGGAGCTGCTCCAACCATAAGATGCAGTTTCAGTTAAAAAAATAGACAAGGTTCTCAAGTCAGTCTTGAAGTTTGGGACCTGCAACATTTAAATGCGCAATTCTAAAACACCACTACAAACTGGGCGAGCAACAGAAAATTAAAGTCGATAATGACGAAGGTTGGAAACAACGATATTCTGGAAAGACAAAGGTCGGTTTTTGTTGACAAACCAGTCGCCAACCGATTTTTCGGGCTCGGATGGGACCCCGAATTTGTCAGAATAATCAAGTGGTCTGAAAAATCGATTTCTACCAAAATATCAAGTTTCTATGCATATTCCGCTGCATATTGGCCACTTTCCACTTGCTCGATGTTAAGTTTAAGTTCGCGCGCAACTTCCGCTTTATATTGTTCACTTTTCACTTGTTTGTTTATCTGTTTGATCACAGTGCTGCGCTTTGTCGGCGCCTTCGTTGGCACAAACAGCGAAGTTGAAGTTGGCGCCATTTGGGGCACTATTTGGAGACAATGTTTAGTCCACCAAGCTTGCTTCAATACTAAGCTTATCGGCAAAAAACCTTCGCACACAGAGACCAGAAGAACGGCAAACGGCCGCTCTTTTTGCGGTCGCACCCGAAAAACACGGACAATGAGGACACCTGGAAGAACCATCAGAATGGGCAGACGGCGGCCACGTTGGCCATAGCGGAACCGGAAAACCCGACTATAGCCTCAACCCAGCTTGCTGTGTAGCCCGGGCATCGAGGCTACAGCGCAAAATCAAAACAACCAAAGTGGCGGCGACTAAGCTCGCAGCGCTATCGCGGCGGCTGTTTTGTGACTTTAAACTGAGGAAATCACGCAAATTATGTCAGAAATGTCTAGCTATAAGCTTTATGACGTCCAAAATTTCAGTCAATTAATATATTAACTCTATGGGGTCAGCGACGGTTAGGCGATAATAATTGAACGTGTCCAAAAAATCGGTCGGCGACCGTAGGGCCAGGTGTTAACCGAGCTTTTACAGAGTTTTAATCTTTATTACTGACTTTTACTCTTTATTACCAGGTTCAAACTTTGCATTTGATAGCAAAGTGAATGCAATATTCGCACCTCAATAAAAAAGAAAGCATTTACAGTAAAACCTCGTTAATTCAACCCCCGCCAATTCAGAAATTCGGATAATTTGAACTGCTGATCCGGTCCCGTCAAACGTATGTATTAGTCAATGGCAGCAAACTCTCATTAATTCGGAGGGAACGCGGCGCATTATGGTTAATTCGGACGAATTCGGCAGGTGGCGCTAGCTACCGTTCGTTCCAAAGGGTATGACCGCTATCCATCCGAGGTGCACATGTGGTTTTTCCAGTTTTCCCATGGTTCTTCGCTCTTCCGGTTCTCCGTGTTTCGCACCAGTTTTGCTCTGGATTACCGTGCTTCAGCGCGTTACTCTCCTGGCATGGAAGCGGCAGAAGCATAGCTGCAACGGAAAAAGGCTAGCACAAGTGAACGACGACCGGAATGGCAAAATCGCGACACGCGGGGCTATTGCTCCCGAGCGTGCCGATAATGAGAGTGACAGTCACGTTTTATGCCTCAACGCGGGGATCCTAAAGCCCGCCATTTTAACAGCTATATTTTCCCTCAATTTTTCGCCGGCCCCCCCTTGCATTGAAAAATGCAACGTGACTAGCACTCTCGCTATAGCGCCGGGTGTCGCGATTTCGCCGCTCCCATTATTGGTCAGTTGTGCTATTCTTTTTCCATTGCAGCTGTACTAGGCTGAGAATTTAGCGACGAAAAGGAAAATACTGAGGGCCTTGAAGGACGGCGTCTCTCGACAAGGGACGGAAAGTTACGACGTCAAGAGAAGCAGTTTGGCCATGTACGTGAAAATTGTGGCCGATATCCTGCAGGCTTTCGAGAGCGAGAAGTTCAATGCGAAAAGAAAGCGGCCTTGGAAGGTGGTGCACCCGAAACTAGAAGAGGCCTTGCTGTGCTATATTGTCCACGCACGGGAGCTCCGGCAGTGCGAGTGCGGTGGAGCACTCGACCATGCTAAGGAAAGTTGCCGTCTCCGCCCAAGTGTCGTCCAAAAGCAGGCGGTAGTACCGGATTTCTTCTCAAAATAAAGGTTTGTCACAGGGAAATGTTTTCGCGCAGTTTTCTTTGTCCTTTCGATATTTTGACTTTCGGATAATTCGGACATTTTTGCCGGTCCCATGAGATCCGAATTAACGAGGTTTTACTGCAATTCCTCGAGCCGACGGCGCAGCCAAGGCCACGCGCTCGCCAAAGCATTCCTTGCCGGCAACCGTGCTTCCGGCCGTCCCTTGCGCGGACGTGGGAGTCGGGCAATAAAACGGTTCCGGCGAATGCGTCTGCTCGAGGACGGACAGAGCGCGATGACCGCGGCACCGAGGGTCCCTCACCGTCGGCAGAGGTCGGAGTGGGCGCCACGATGGTGCAGGCCGTGGTGCCGTCCACGGTCCGGGTCTCCACCATCCCATCGGGGCAGAGACAGGCAAAGTCCGTTGGACCGCGTTGGATGCACAGTGCACCGAACCCGCAGGAACTCTCGTTGCATGGACTGACCACTGCGGGAGAGGACGCGAGCACTGTCTTCTAGACCGGCTTACTTAAAACCAGCTGGTTTTATCTGTCAGCAGGCTCGTCGCTGCATGTTGACGCTGCCACACTGATTGAGCGACGACTGCGAGCTTCCGCCACGCCCTTCATGCGAACCGCCGAGCTCGTCGTTCACAAATGGCGCTAGGCCGCCGAGATCGCGACCACCAAGGTGAACCCCGGTCCCGACGTCGCGGGCATCCGGTGTTTTTAAATAGGTATCGCCTAGACACTGCCAAGCCGTTAACCCTGTCAAGGGAAGATGCGGGATGAAAAACAGCAACACTTTGCAAAAAAATATGATCTTGGGTTTTATGGCGTTTTATTATTTTTTTTAATCTTTATATATATTTGAAGTATAAAACTAATTAGTGGGAGTTATGATCACGAAAATAGTGAAATAAGCATTCGAAGACCTCCGGGCAACCCAGAATGGTATGAATTTGAGCCATTTTCTCCGTGCGGTTCTTGGAGTTGCGACGTCGCCCGCCGTCGCATTTACACTGACAAGTAGGCCTGGCCGTCTCCTCTCGATTGCAGTCTTCTGTCGCTTCAATTTATCACAAAAATTTATTAAAAAAATATTATTTTTTTGCACTGCGAAAGGCTGTAGCTACACATCTATGGTAACATTCAAACACATTTTTCTTTTTATGTAATTTTGAGGCATCTTCACAGTTTCTGCACAAGAATGTTCATAATCTTGTCCTATTTCAACCAAATATGGCATACATTTACTATTGAATATATAAAATGTAACTATCTAGGTTTTGTTAGAATGTATTTTTTTAATATTTATGACAAATTTAAGAAACTTTAGGTAGCCCCTTGAAATGGCACTTTTGCTATTTTTAATTATTTTAAAATGAAAGAAGTGTCGCAAACATTATTTTTGTTGTTCATTGTACTCAGTGGTTTAAAATGAGCGAATAAGTTTACTATGCTTTCTTAAGTGTGTTGCCACGCCTCACGTATGCACAAGATTATTGCAGAGAAAACCTAAAAAACAAGCTATATCAAATCTAACAACAGATTTATAAAAAGAAGATTAAGCACCATAAACTGTAAAAATTTAATTTTAATACTGCAGATAATAACAAATTTTCCCCCTGGCTCATGTCCCCTTAGCTAAGTCCTGCACTAACCGTAACAAAACAAAAGTGCAATGAGGTCTGAAATTGTTTGAAGGACAGTGGCTCGTCGTATTCGCCTTTTTGTTACACATTCTGTCTTATTTTGTGGCAGAACGTACGACACAATGCGTGAAATGTCGCGTACAACCGGCCAGGCCATGTGCCGCGAGAAGCGAAAAGGAGACCCTCACTGGTGGGGCTCTGCTTGTTCTGCTGGACGACGAGCACGTCGGTGGCCCTGTGCAGGCCCCTGACCAGGTGGGCCACCCCGCCCCGGCCAAACTTGTTCACCCGCAGGATGGCGTTGCTGGGGAACGTGCTCACGTACAGGTTGTCCTCGAACACGTCCACCCGGTAGGGGCTCTCCTCTGCAATGCGAGACGATCAGACGCCACGGCCCGGGGTACGGGGGGAGGGGAGGGGGGGGTCAGCTGGCACCTACCGTGGGGGAAGTCCCGGACGACATGCCTCCTGCGGCCGTCGAGGTCGGCGGTCTCTACCAGGGCGGCCTTGCGGTCCGCCCAGTAGATGCGGCCCGCCGCGTGGTCCACCGCCACCCCTGTGGGCCAGACCACCCGGGCGTCCACCAGGGTCCGGGGGTCGGAGCCGTCCAGGCGGGCCCGTCCCACCCGGGGATGGGAGCCGGTCTCCGTCCAGAACAGGTACCTGGGCACGGGCGCTCGCCACGTTAGCCCAGCCGACGGGCCGGCGGGGACTTTGGGCTGTGTTTTCGCCCTTTTCGAGTCTACTCAATGGAAAAATACTCGCAATGCGAGCTAGTTTTAACGTAGGACGTGTTTTATCGGCCGTTTTTCGTGGAGATCTGTAACGTTCCGGGCATAACGTTTAGCTGCAACGAACAACCGACGCACAAAGGTTTACGCCCATTGGGGGCCCCGTAAAAAGACTTCAGTCCCGCGGATGGATTTGAACTTGCCACTTTAAGATTGTGAGCAAAGTGCTTTATCCACTGATCTAGCGAGGGAAGGCATTTGCTCTCAACGCGGAGAGAGACCCTTTCGCACAACGTTCGAAGGCCGTGGGCCCAGGCATGCCTCGCGGCCTTGAAAGTGTGTGGACATGTTGCGCTGCGCCATCTCGAGGCGTTTGTTGGAAATGGCAGCGAATCTTGGGCACACCTGCTTCGTAGCGAGGCGGTGCCGTTCGGACGCCCCTCTTTTTCACAACAGAAGAAGAAAGAGGTGAGCTTATCGAGAACATAAGAAATGGCAGAAGCAGCAGTAAGTGCCTTCACCAAGGACCCCGTGGACGAACGCCGATAAGTGGAAGGCCTATCACACATTCTGTGCTTACCAGTCTTTGTAAGCACAATCAAACTTGCATACATTTTTTTTTTTTTAAATTAGAATCTGTTTTATTTTGTAGAGTTTTACCATCCCGTAAGCTTTTAATTATCGAGGGTCGACCATACGTGGTCTCCGGACTTCTGTGCTCCTTTATTGCATCTATGCCGATACCACGAAGGGTTCCTAACTATCTACAGAAAGTGATGAGCACTTCTTGAGGTCGAAAACTACAGGAGGATGCTTAAGCTTCGCCTTTAAGAGTGGAACGCAATAGCTACACATATAAACCTCCGATCATTCCCAAGCCATGCAAGTATGTCTGCATGGCCTTGTCAGTAGCGTGTCTGACTTAAAACCGAAGGGTTGTGGGTTCGAACCCCGTCTCCGCCTAAAATTCTTAAAATATTTTTTTAAGGCAAATGAATTCCTTTATGAAGTGAAATCCATTGAGACATGCGGCAACCTTAGATTCGCATTACATGTCATGCTTTGACCACTTTCATTCCGCGCGTGACGTCATGTTTCATGTGAGCATTGTGGGTTGCTTGGACTTCCTGCGTGAGGTCATGTGGCTGTGACGTCGTGACCCTAACGACCAATCGGGATTTTCGCGTCACGCCACCGACACCGGCTCTTCTGCGACACGAGTTCCCTAAAGCTGTCGCTTTAAAAGTTGAAGAGTGCTTAGACTCAAGGATTTCAGCAGCTTCACTTTGACACAAACGTGTTGCATTTATGTACACCCAGTACACCAACTGGTGTGTCAGGAAGCCAAAGAGCTCGAACGGTTGTTTCAAAGATGTAATTTTGTGCTCTCGCGCTTGCAGCCTTTACTGCAATCTCAACGTAAGGGTGAACAGAGTATAAAGGCTGCTTGTGCCAGCACTTTGAGGCCAGATTGAGCACGTGCCCGCAGGACCTGCAATCTGCAGCGTACAATCCACGAAAAGGTTTTCACGAGGGACCGATCGTGGGCTCGCTGAAGGATATCACTTTAAAGAAATGAAACGTTTCAATTCATGCACTATGTTTACAGTAGTGTGCATAAAGCGGATGATCACTAAGCGTGGGTTTCGGGTTTCGGTCGTTCCAAGCTCGTTCAGTAAAACCAGCACACTTCAAACAAGGAGCCAGATTGGCGCGTGCCTCGAGGCAAAGATGGCATCGTGACAATTGCGACAGCAGCTGTTTGTACAGTTTGCTATTTTCGTAAGCGCAAGTGTCCCCAATTTCTAAAAAAACATAAGTTAAAAACTATACATGACCAAATATTAAAAAGTTAATATTTACTAAAAAGCAATTTTTAGAGCGCAGCTCTTAGGGGCCCGTTTCCGGCTTGAGCGGCGTCGCCGTCGGCGTAACCGCGCGGTGCATCATGGGAAATGTCCCATAATGCACCGCGCGAGCTCCCCACCGGGGTCACGTGACCTCGTGGGGGGGCACGTGACCCCCCGAAGTCACGTGACTCCCCTGAGGTCACGTGACCCCCTCCTCGAGGTCAAGTGACCCCCCGAGGTCACGTGACCCCCGCCGATGTCGCGTGACCCCCCGATGACGTCATCGTCACTGATGACGTCACCGGCATCCACATCGTCATCGTCACCATCACTGATGACGTCATCATCACTGATAACGTCACCGGCATCCACATCGTCATCGTCATCATCACTGATGACGTCACCGGCATCCACATCGTCATCATCACTGATGACGTCACCGGCATCCACATCGTCATCGTCATCATCACTGATGACGTCACCGGCATCCACATCGTCATCGTCATCATCACTGATGACGTTACCGGCATCCGCATCGTCATCGTCATCATCACTGATGACGTTACCGACATCCCCATCGTCATCATCACTGATGACGTCATCAGTGACGTCACTGATGTCGTCACTGGCATCCGCATCGTCATCGTCATCATCACTGATGACGTCATCAGCGACGTCACTGATGACGTCACCGACATTCGCACCGTCATCATCACTGGTGAAGTCATCAGTGACGTCACTAATGACGTCATCGGTACCCGCATCGTCATCGTCACTGATGACGTCATCAGTGACGTCAGTGATGACATCATCGGCATTGGGGGTCACGTGACCCCCAAGGTCATGTGACCCCCTCCTGGTTAGTTTAACCCCCCCAGTGCCCTTCCCTCCTCCTCCTCAAGAGCTGCGCTCTAATTCGGTGTTACAGGGAGTTGTAAGCGGCTTTCACTTTTTTTAAGTTACTCTTAAGATTGGCAAATACAAAACAAATTAAAATTCATATCCTGTGCAAACTCCCCAGGATATGGCGCGAGTAGGTACACAAACTGGAATATGCTGACCAGGATGTCGTAGAACATACTAGGGATGTCGCCAAGAGGTACACACTGGAAAGTTTTGGGGGTATCCTGGGGGGATATTGTGTTTTCTGCGATCAAACTCGGCACACCAGTTGGTGCGACAGATATGTTAAGCCAATACACCACACAGCTGCTGTACTGGGTGAACGCAACCCAGCACACCAGCCGGTAATAGACATCAACCCAGTGCGCCAGTGTGCAGACCGATTCGATACAACCCAGCACACAAGCTACGCCATAAAGTCGCACCAGTACACCAACCGGAGCGTCAGGTCGACGTCTGCTGCACGAAAGGAGGCCGGCGCCACTGACCTCGAGTGGGGGTCGACGGCCAGGTCGTTTGGCTGGTCCAAGTGCTGGGAGATCAGCGTCCGCCTCAGCTTGCCGTCCAGGGACGCCACGGAGAGAGTGTGCATCCCTGCGTCGACCCAGTACACCAGCTGGCCGACCCAGTCCACGGCCAGGCCTCGGGGCTCCGTCAGGTTGCCCATCTGCGGCAGAAAGGGAAACGCAACCTCCGTGTTACTCCGACACCCTCCCCGAGACCACTCCGCAAAAACGGAAACTTTTGCATAGCTTCCCGCATTTCGACGCGGTCCGTTTCGAAATGCTATGGCATTTCCATTTCCAAGTAGTCTGCAGGCACGATCCTCAACACCCAACCGTCTCGTTCTGAACGAATGCCGTGCTGGCGCGCATTTGCGTAATTGTGACTGCGTGGTGCATGTCAAAAGGCCCCAGGTCACTGGCTGTACTGCGCTGGCTAAATTTCTAATTTCCAGCGCAAATTAGGGGTTTGTTCTATTTAAAGCTGGTCCACACTACAACCGAGTCCGACAGAACAGGGTGCTGCTTAGTACCGCCACTGCTGCTGTGCAGCACGGTCCTAAGTTGTTGCATGAGGCTTAAAAACCGGTTTTGTCGGACTTGGTCGTCGGTTGCAACAGTGTGAACCAGCCTTTACCCGCATCAGACTGCACCAATGCAGAAAAGTGCAGGGTGGCGTACTCCCGATCGTGTTTTGAGATGGGCCGCGCTTGTAAATTGAACATGGCGGCGTGCATCACATTCGATTTTACATGCAGCGGGAGGTACGCATAAATCGAATCCGTTGATTGATTTGGTGTTTATGGCACAAGAGCTAGGCTATAAAGTGCCAGAAACATAAATCAAACGCGTCTCGACGCCCTGTCCGCCCCGTTGCCCACCAGCAGCCCGGCGTCGTCCGCCGTCCCCCTCCGCCGTCTGCTGGGGCTGGCCTCTTCGTCGTCTGCTTCCTTCCTCCTTGGCGGGGGAGCCACGGTGCGCCGGTATATGGCACCGGCGTGCAGGCTGGCCCAGAACACCACCGTCTGGGAGTGGTTGAAGAAGAGGTCGACCGCGTGGATGCGGTTGGACGGGTCCAGGCTCCCCAGCAGGTCCTGGGCGTCCTGGTGGGCTGCCTTGTACGGGTCCAGGTGCCGCAGTTCGTTCTCGCTCGCAACCAGCAGGAACGCCTTGACCCCTGCAGCCGGGCATGCCATGCAAGAATGAAGTCAAAACTCGGTCCGAGGATTCCTTCCAGACGACCGCAAAACTCCCCGTTTCGCTTCGGCCAACTGGCGTTCAGAACAAACGCTTCCCGTTCAGGTGTCCCTTTTTGACTACGTGTTGGATTTCGCCCAAAGGTGCACTGCCTATGAGGTCCCCTTCCGTTTTTCTCCTCGGTCAACCTTTTTTTCCCGGTCGGAGGAACTCTTCTAATAGCGCGAAGGTTCTCAATATTTACAGGTTTGGGGAGCGCCCGTCTCTCAATTGACGACCGAGGAGCCCGCCCTGGAGTCGTCATCAACGCGATAAAGCGACGTAGTAGCCTACATATCTCATAAACAATAAGTTTGCGGTAGGAAGTCCTTAGCTTGTTTCTCCTCGACGGAAAGCTTAGATTATTAAAAGATAGCTCAAACTGAGGAATCGCTTTAATTTGAGGCAGGGACGGAAATTTGGGAGCTCGGTGAACCCTCTTTGAGAACCCGAGTGAGACAAACGAGGATATCTCTAGATGAACTGCTCGGAGCCACTTGCCGAAGGCCCTCTAAGATGGGAATACTGCCGGAAGAGCGATCAATCTTAGTTCTTCCATGCCACATGCCCTCTAACGCAGCACGAGGGTGTACACAAAATGACCGGAAAATGTTGTTTGAGACGTACGTAGTAAAGGTTAGAATTCAGTCCCCTAGTTTCCATTAAAGCACTGCCTACGTGACGAGACATGCTTGTCCAATTGTTTTTTTTTCCACCCCAGAAGACTGTTCCGGGACCCTTCGACGAGACTACTCTTTATGGCTTCCGGCAAGTTATCTTGCACTTGATCTATGTCGGCAAATGGCTCTCCTTTTATAATTGTCATTACCTTCGAGAATAAAAAAACACAAGCTAAGAGAGCGAGATTGGGTGAGTGAGGAAGGTGAGGGATCGGCGCAGCATTGTTTTCCGCTAGAAACTGCCTGAGAAACAACCGCTGCTCCAGGATTCCAGCCGTTTCCATTGCACATTCTCACGCACAAAATCATTGAAGACGGGCTCCCTTTGTGAATCTGTTCAATTCACCAGACATGAATGCCTTGACTGATTTTTATCTTCTATAACTCACTCAATGGTCCTTCGATGATCTTCACTGATTGCCTGAAAACCTCTCTCGATGTTTGCAACGCTTTTGCTGATCAGAAATTGACTGGATCAGGGTCGGTCTTCGACCGACATGTCGCTTTTCTTTGAACGGGAAAGCCGTTTGTAGAGTTGTGTTTTGCCTAAAACGTCGTCCTTAAAGGGCTGCCAAAGGGGGTCGGCAGGCGATTTTGTTTATGCGCACTCTCCGTGTCCTGTGGTTGGCAATAAAAAAATTGCAGTTTCCTGTACGTCTAGACAAAGAACTGTCCAACAAATAATCCAGTCCACCTAGAGCCAAGGCACTTGTCAGAGTAAAGCAGAAAACCATACACTAGCGATATCTGGCGACGCGCTTTGCAACTCAAAGTGTATGCGCGCAAAGTTAAAATTGCGTCAATTTTTGGGTAACCGCTTGCACACGGGCACCGAGCCAAGCCAAGTGCAACGTGTACGAGCGGCTTCGCATCTTCCAATCCGAGCCGAGAAAGCGCCGCCCGCGCCTGCGCACGGGGACTCGAGCGAGGTGTGCGCGGGCGACGCATGCCCACCTTGTGCCACGCAGGAGTCGTTCCGTCGGTGGTCCTTGACGAAGCCCGGAGCGCAGCTGCAGCCGAAGGTGCCGTTCTTCTTCAGGTTGCACACCTGGGAGCAGGCGCCGAAGCGGCAGGGCCCCATGTCTGCAAAAAGCGCACCGACGTCTAGAAATGTTCCGCGGCATGCCCCCGGAGCTTGCGACGTACCACGGTCGGATTAACCTACGACGGTCGTCGCCGTGCACGTACGGCGCCAATTATGCATTTGCTAGTTCCTGCCTCGATGGAAAAACGTGTCCACCCGCCGGGGAGGTGCCGCCATTTGTTACGTCTTTGGGGAGCGATAAATGTTGCGTTTACGGCACGTTCCGCTTGCGGGGCAAAATCTTCTAGGTGTAAAAGTCGTTCGCAATTCCCGGCACGACAGACTGGCGATGCGTAATAAACGGGCCCTCGATGAAAGCCCTGTTCATTATAAATAGGCTTCCCCATTTTAGGGGTTCAGTTTTCTTCGAATTCGGGGGTGCTTTTTTAGGGTTTCTTTCCCAGGGAGTGGGCATTTTCCTGTTTCGGACAATAAAATCGGTATAAATCGGGGCTCGTGTATAAGAACATGGGACACAAATGTAGGATTCCTGAGGACAGAAAAGCACTCTTGCGGATAAATTCGGTGCAGGCCGTGTTCCTGGTGATAACAAAAAGAAGCCATAGTTAAAAATTACTTCTCGAGGTTCTTTCTTTTTTTCCTTTGAGGACATCCGCGATTCGGGGTTTCTTCAGTTTTCCCCGATTTTGATAAAACTGGCTTGAGGGTTCGCTACCAGGGTTTAACGGTAAATACCAAAAAGAATCGGCCCTTATTACAAAGAACCTTTGCCGCTTCACGCGGAGTACGCACCACAGTCGTCTTCATCGGAACCGTCTCCACAGTTGTCGAACTCGTTGCAGACGAGTTTACGAGAGATGCACCTCTGGTTCTTGCACTTGAACTGGTCCGCCTTGCACTGGTGGCCTAAGCGAGCGAGAAAGCGCGAAAAACGATGGTTAAGAGCTCCCGAGGTCCCACCACGACGGCCGACGGAAAAAAAGGGGATCTCACAGAGCGGGGACTCCTCGTCCGACTTGTCGCCGCAGTCGTCCCGCCCGTCGCACACTTGCGACGCCAGGATGCACAGGCTGTTCTGGCACTTGAACTTTCCGGGAGGGCACGCATACTTCTCTGGGCACACACGAAGAGAAACAAGAGCATGCGGAGCGTCAACAAGAAGTCCCTTCGCGGCCCCCTCGTGCGAGGGCAGGGGAGACCAAACAGGGGCTGGACCCCCACTTACGACAGAGTTGGCGGTCCTCGTCGGAGCCGTCGCCGCAGTCGTCCTCGCCGTCGCACTGGAAGGTGGCCGTCACGCACTGGCCGTTGTGGCATTTGAACTCGCCCTGCTTGCACGTGATGTCTGAAACGCCGTTTGAACGCGCACTCGAGCAAGCTCGAGAATGGCCGCGACGAATGTTTGCTGCCCTTCGCTCGAATCCAGTCGGCAACGACTTCGCATCGTGCTGAATATCCCTGTTCCACGCTCGTATTCGAATTTGGAGCTCGCTCTCCACCTTTGTGTCTTCCCGCCAATTGTGTAAGCGCCGGAAATTTTTGTGGGTACTGTTTGCGTCAACCATTCTTTGGATGATTTTAGTGGCTCTAAACACACACTGGGAGTTTTCTTAGGATTCTTAGTAAAGGTTCCCCGACGTCTCGCCACAAAAGAACGGACAAGTTTCCCAGCTTTGTAAAAGAATTGCAGAATGTGCTGCAACACATACAGTTGATTAGCGTCGACGCAAATACGACTCGAGTAAGGACTCGCACACACTCTTCCGACCACCCAAGTGCCATCTCTATCGTAGTTAATTTGACACCACTGTCGCACCCACCTCGTACCATCCGACATAAATCTGTAACCCGCAGGACCTAAGGGGGGTACACTCTCAAATTTTCAAAACAATGATCTAGAGAACTGGAATACACATTGAAATTTTTGTGGCAACAATTCTAGAAAGGAAGGAAAGTTTAGATGGGAGCGAAAATTGCACTCACGGCAGCCCTCTTCGTCGGAGCCGTCCGCACAGTCCACATCGCCGTCGCAGCGCCACTCGTTGTGGATACAGTGTCCCACCACCTTGCAGAAGAACTCGTTCGACCGACATGTGGCGCCTGAAAGAGACAGGGACGCTTGCCTAATTCCCGGCAATTTGCTACGTCGAGCGATTGCGCGGGTCGTGATCCGCCCGAACGTCCCAAAGAATAACGACCGTTCGGAAGCCGTTACCAAACAATGGCCGGCGGCGGGAAGCGGAGCGGCGGTCGGCGAGAGGATGCGGTACTCACTGCAGTTGGTCTCGTCGCTACGATCTTCGCAGTTGTACTCTCCGTTGCAGAGCAGGGACGCCCTGATGCAGCGTTTGTTGGCACACTGGAACTCTCCCGTCAGACACGAGCGGTTCTCTGCAGAGACGGGCACACGCTTAGGGAAGCACGTACCACTGGAAGCAATGCCCCGTTCACCTGTCTAGCATCTCTAACGTACCGGCGTCAAACGTAACGTTCGTGCTGCTTGTCGGCTGCGTTTGACGCTTACCTTCGCAGTTTGTGAGGGCTGTTATCAAAATGCCGGTGCTGTCTTTAATACGTTAGCACCTCAAACGTAACCGCTGAAGCACGAACAACTGGCACCTCCTACACAACTCCTGGAAGGACGATCGATCAGCACCTCGGTAGTCTGAGCATGAGCGAATCTCAAATGTGGCCGGTGAAATGCAACAAAAGCTAGAAAGCAGCCAGGACGCACCACACTGCTGCTCGTCGGAGCCGTCCCCGCAGTCGTCGTCGAAGTCGCAGCGCCAGTGTCCCGGCAGGCAGCGGCCGTTGGTGCAGCGGAAGTAGGACGGGTGGCAGCTGAGGGCCTCCTCGTCGCACGAGGGCCCTTCGTCCTCCTTGCCCGAGCAGTCGTAGTCCCCGTCGCAGCGCCAGGCCAGCGGGATGCAGCGCCCGGAGGCGCACCGGAACGAGTTGGGTGGGCACTCCCGCTCCGCTGAAACCCGTTTGGGCTCGGCTTGGAAACCACTCGACATGGCCGTGGGAGACGGGGTGTGCTTTAAAGCACCGTGCGGCGGGCAGCTAAAGGACGCAACACAAACTACGATGGCGTGCGCAGGCAACGGCTACTAAACAACGCCCTGAGAACAGAAGGTGAAGAGTAACATCGAGAATTTGATCGATGGGTGTAGTGAAGACGAAATCACCTAGTCCACTTGCTGAGTACAGAATTCGCTAATTCTTGTGTAATTTGACCCGAGTTCGACGAATTCTATTTCAGCAGAGTGCCGGGGACCTCCGACGAATGGCTACTCCATCTACACGCAGCTCCGTCATGCAGATATATGTCGCTCGGCTGCCAGGAAGAAATGAAGAGGTGACGGTCACCATACGGTTTATGGATATTCAAAGACCTTTTGCTGTTCTGAAACATATATATGTTTTATAGAAGCTAGATGTACGCTACTATGACATACTCATGCTGTTGCGGCTATTTATCCGCATTGTTCGTGGTACGTAATTTTCACGGCGTCCCCGGCAATTGTGCGACTCCGTCGTGCCGACGACCGTAACCGACGACGGTACGGGTGCTCTCGACGACTCACCGCAATTGGGGGGCTCGTCGGACCCGTCGAAGCAGTCGTTGTCTCCGTCGCACGTCCACACGTCCGGGATGCAGCGGGAGTTGTTGCACTTGAACTGGTTCGCGGGGCACGTTTTGGGGGCTGCGCGCACCATGCCAGAGCGACATGTCCACTTCGAGATCCCCGGAAATCGCCTTGTCTCGCGGTCACCATCGCATACACACATCAAGACTCAAAGGCACGTTCGACTTTCACAAAATCAACATTTTTCTATAAGGCTCGTCCGCTCGCCTACCTATACCTACGAGAGAATCTTCCAAGGCTGTTCCTTTCGTTAAACTTTCAGGCAGTTAAAGATTCAACTATGTGCAACGCCCAAGATGCAATGGCACCCACACAAGTAACGAATGCGGTAAATTACTTTTACGCGACGCTAACTTTCTTAAAAGATCACCGTATGTCTACGAAAAGAGTAACGTGAAAGGCTACAGCATTGCCCATTCTTGTGCGTAGTAACGGCCGCTTTTATGCATGTCCAGCGCTAAATCACTCCATCGCATGGAACATGGCTTCATGGTCGCCGAAACATGTAGGAAAGGGAGCAGACCGCACAGACGAGTCTCTGCCTAGGGCTAAATCGAGACAGGCACCGTTATGAGCAGCGCTTTACATCAGATGGTGCACGCAAACTGATTTCTACAGCGAGTAATGGGGATGTGTTTAGAGATGCACCCCTACAAACTCTCTCCATTACCCCTCAACCTCGGCACTGCAAGGCTCGTAGGCAAGCCAAAAATCTCTCGGCTGAGGTGTGAACCACTCCGATCGAATGTAATCCCACAATTCAATAA
Organism: Ixodes scapularis; assembly: GCF_016920785.2. NCBI lineage: Eukaryota > Metazoa > Arthropoda > Arachnida > Ixodida > Ixodidae > Ixodes > Ixodes scapularis. The sequence continues at coordinate 12,753,672 of NW_024609837.1, forward strand.
CGTCGAGGAGTTTTCTGTTTGATGCAACGCCGCCGCTGCAAATGCAGCTAGGAAGTCCCCATAACAATGATTGCCGTAAAACCACATTAGGAGAGAGTGTACGAGAGCTGACACATCCCCAAAAACCACAGTCGTGTGCCCAGTACACCGGCAATGAGAGGAGCTCGCGCTTACGGCAGTTGAGTTCGTCCTCTCCACCGACGCTGCAGTCGACGTGTCCGTCGCAGCGTCCCGTCGCGGGGATGCAGTACGCCTGGGTCGTCCCGTTTCCGGGACATTTGAACTGACTCTGCAGGCATGTGTACTTGTCTGCAAACAAAGCCCTCTTTTCAGAATGTGACACAGAATCTTGCTAGATAACATGCAGTTTCTAACCCCCCCCCCCCCTTTTTCCAACTGGGCGCGGCGATACACCACTACGATGTCAAACCACGGGGGAGACATTCAGCAGTGGGAGGGTGCTAAACCACGATAGAGAGAGAGCTAGCCACGGGTAAAACAAAGAGACAGTCGGCCACAGGTCAAACAGAAAGCCTGAGCAATGAAAAGTGTCGGCAAGATAACCACACTCGTTAATAAAGTGTCTCTTTCTCTCGTTCGCTCTCTCGTGGCCTCGCTCGTTAGGGGAAGGAAGGTGCGTGGAGGCACATGAGGCAGTCGCTTCGAGGACCACCCACCGCAGTCTAGCTCGTCGTCGGCCCCCGCGCAGTGGGGCTTGCCGTCGCACAGCTGGCTGGGCTGGATGCACTGCTCGTCCTTGCACTGGAACTGCCCCGGGCTGCAGCGGAACGGGGGGCAGGACTCTGGCTCGTCCGAGCGGTCCCCGCAGTCGTCCTGGGTGTCACAGCGCCACCAGGCTGGGATGCACTTGTAAGTCCGGGCGCACACAAACTGGGCGCTGGTGCAGTTGCTGCGGCACGAGGCACCGTCCGGCTCCAGCACGTAGTTCTCGGGGCAGGCGCACGCGGACGCTCCGCCCGCCCGCAGCAGGCACAGGGTGGAGCAGCCCCCGTTGGCCTCGCACGGGTTGCCCGCCACTGGGCAGTCGCGTCCGGAAGGGTCAGAGGGGAAACATGGGGTCCTCGGACGCCCCGACAAAACAGCTCCGCTTTTTTCAGCGAGAAGCTAGAGTTTGGGGATTAGAGCTCTGTGCAAGCTAACCTAAAAGCCCGACCGGGACGCGAATAGTTTTTGGGCCCGGGCCGAGAACGACACGGCTGCGCTATTTTCCGAGCGGGTCGAGCACACCGATACTTTCTCGGGGCTTTTTTGGAATTAAGACGCGAGGCACGCTTCGACTTCTCTCCGGGCCGAGACCTGCCTCGTGTCCCACGGTTGAGATGCCCCCGCCGGGCGTAGCTCCGTCGAGTGGGCATCTTGTATCGAGCTCCAATCGGCTTCGAAAAAGTGGTCCCGTGCAGCGCCCCGTCGGGGGTCCTAAACTTTTAATCTGGAGCGTATTTTACGGCTGGTTTCGGAGGATATGGTCGGCAACGGGCTAAGAATTCGGTGGAAGCTCCGCCGGGCTTCAGCTGCGACCAAGTGTTACCAAGGGCAGAAAGCTAGAGGCAGAGCGCGAGCCAAAGTCTTAGCTTCTCGCCGACTATAAAGCGCCTCAAAATGTTGTTACGAAAAAAATTGCCCGTCTCTTTGTTGTTACCAAAAAGATTGCTTGTCTCTTTAATGTTTCTCAAAGGCATTCTAAATGTAAAGCATCTACAAGGCCCCTTCGCACTCCTCCTCTAGCGGGTGCAATAGGGAGTCGTCACCCGTCGTCGCGTGACCGGGCGAAGTGACGTTGACTCAAGTGTAAAGTGTCGCCAAATATCGAAAACGTGGTAACACGCCCAACCCTCCATCAATACCCTTCACAAAATAAAGATGACCAACGCACGTGCCAGTTTTGTGTGGACCTCGTTTTGCCCTTTTGGCCAATCTGTTGGGGACGCCGGCATAAACGCGGAAAGTGTCGAGGGACTTCATGCAAAATATCTAGCACTGAGAACTGCACGGGCAGTTTGCGAACTGCCCTCTTGAGGAAGGAGGTGGGGAACGAGCGCCGGCATTCCCCAGTGGGGACGATCCCGGGCAGCCCTTCCCAAAGACTCACGGGGCCTCTGGCGCAGCGGGTGCATCACTTGGAGGTCCATGGGGCGGATGGAGGTGCGCACCAGATGGGTGACGTTGGAGCAGTGGTTCTTGTGGCAGCGCAGCACCGCCTTGCTCTCCCAGTCCGTCCAGTACAGGAAGTCCTCAAACAGGGTCATGGCAAACACGTGGTGCAGAGGGAACGAGGGTCCTGCGAGAGACCCTTCCCCTTGTACCGCCGCGCCACCCGCGGCAGACAGAGTCTTCGTTTCGAGCACGGATCGAAAGTCGGACGAGCGGAGTTTTGACCCGAGTGGCGCGAATGTGCTGTCACCGTTTTTTCTCTCGCGGCCGAAAGGCTAGACTAAAGCTAGGGATGCGGCAAAACATGCTCGTCTTGGGACGCCAACTTGGGGGGTGAAACTTCCCATCCATTGACACCTTGCCCGAGCGGAACGCGAAAATAGCACCGACCGTGTCACGTGGCGTAGACGGTGAGGTAGCTTCGGAGTCGGTCTTTTCTTTCGTTCGATAGATAGAGTTGGTTAAGATACAATCAGACTTTCGCAAAGCAGAAGATCCCCTTAGTTTCCTCCTCTCCTTGTCTTCAAACGAAGAAACCCAGAAAGAGATTAAAAGCTCATTCACACTGTTGCACTTGACTGCATTAAGACTGCTTGCGTGGAGCTGTTGCTATGACGACCCTTACGATGAGCCAATGGGGGCGCGATGCTGCAGCAAGAGGCAACGCAGTTGAGGCAACTGTGTGAACCAGCCTTAAGAAATGTGCACGTGGCTCCGCTCGCAGGGGAGGCAGAAGACGTGCCAGTCTCTAAGAAAGCCCCTTTGACAGAGTGAATAGTTACGCAAGACGGAAAAACTTGAGCGTATGCGGCATCTCAGCTCTAGCGACGTAACCCGAAACCAAACTTACAAACTTTAGAAAAAACACTGCTACTCTCGGCATCTCCCGACAGGCAACGCGGGGCTCGGAGCCCAAAGAGAGAGCCTCGAGCGCAGAGTGCAGCACCTACACACTATGTGCAGAGCCGTACCAGCGACACCAGCCCTTCTCGACTGGCCAAGAATCACCGTTGCGTGCGAGGATGCGCGAGTCTCGCGCATCAATTTTCTTTTCGACTGGCCAAGACTTGCCCCTGTGTGCAAGAATGAGCAAGTCTTTACACATCCTTGTGCATCCTTGGACATCCTCACGCATCAGCGGCCCTTCTCAACTAGCTAAGACTCACCACTGCGTGCGAGAATGTGCAAGTTCTTGCCCACCCTTATGCATCAGTGGGCCTTCTTGAGTGGCCAAGACTCACTGCTGTGTGCGAGGATGAGCGAGTATTAGCGCATCCATGCACCTCCTTGGGCATCCTTACGCATCAGCGACCCTTCTCGACTGGCCAAGAATCACTGTTGTGTGCAAGGATTTGCGAGTTCTTGCACATTCTTGAGCCTTTTTGCACATCCTCACGCATCAGCAGCCCTTCTCGGCTGGCAGAAACTCACTGCCGAGTGCGAGGATGCGCGAGTTCTTGTGTATCCTTGTGCCTCCTCTCCCTTCTCAACTGACCGAGACTCACCGTTGCGAGCAAGGATGCGTGAGTTCTTCCCGTCGAGGTCGGCCGTGGCGATGTAGTCGTGCTTGGCGTCGGCCCAAAACAGCTGGTGAGTAATTGGGTCCAGGGTGAGGGCATTGGGCCAGCCCATGGACTGGGAAGAGTCGTTGAGCAGCACCCGCCACCCGCTGCCGTCCATCTCCGCCTTGCCGATGTACGGCCGCTCGCCCCAGTCTGTCCAGTACATGTACCTGGGCGGACAGGTGCCCATGAGCACTCTCCTAGACCAGAGCCGGAGCTAGTCCACAGCGCACGCCAGCCTTGTTGGGTAGTTGCAACTGAGCATGTTACGCACGGGCATTCCAGTTTGTACCACGGGCTATCGAGGTACTTCTGTACGGATGAGAAGCCCGACAGCTCCCTACTAGACGTTGATCAGTACAAAACGTATGACTCGGCCGTGGCATTTCTACTTTGATGCAGTCTTCGGGCGTCGCAACCGAGGTCGGGTCACTCATTACAAATCCATCCAGTCAATATTGATCTATCAATCACTGACCAATCATCGCACTGGAGAATAAAACACTTCTAAAAAGTAAGCAAATAACTGAGCAAATTGGCGAGTCAAGAACATTACCGAATTCGTATTAGCAAACGAGAACAAAAAATAGAGAGTCAAAAAGACCTGAATAAGTCGAGTTACATGAGCCCACATGCATTATTGACCACACAGTTTGTTAATGACTCCATTAACTTGCTGTTTGGTCAATCGTCTCTCGACGGTCTACTACGTGGGTTCTCAAACCGGGTTCCTCCTTGGCCATCCACCCTCCAACAACCCTTCCGGCTGAAGTAGTGTTTCGGCAAATCCGAGTCACCAATTAATGCGTAAGTATCGGAGTCAAGTCTGTGGAATTTACGTGCCAGCCCAACCGAGGGCACCCGATGCGCCTCCGCAAAGCATACCCACGGGCCGTACGTTCCCAGTGTGGGCTTTACCGTCGCCACGGTCTACGGGCTCTCCCAGCGGGTCGTTCCATGGGTGCAAACGAAGCAAAGACCCACCCCTGGGAGGGGTCGACCACGATGGCCCGTGGCTCCTCGAGGCCCTCCCGCAGCAGCACCCTGCGGAAGGCCCCGTCCAGCCGGGACACCTCGATGGTGTCCTTGCCCTTGTCGCACCAGTACAGGTTGCGCCCCACCCAGTCCACTGCCAGGCCGTCCGGGTTCTGGACCGTCGTCGAGTGCAGCACCTGCCGTGGCAACGAGGAGGGGAGGGACGGGGGGGGGGGGGGGGGGGCGTTTCAAGAGGAACCGGCGTGCCGACGCATCGGCGCGTTTTTAACAGCCTTGTCGGGGTCCCGAAACGAAGACAAACTATGTCGTATCCCGACGGCCGATCGTGTGAGGAAATCGGGTTAAAATCGACGGGCCGCGAACGGGGATGCGTTTCGAGCGTCATATTTTGCCCGTATAGCCTTCGGAATAAATGCTCGACGTTCGTAAATCACGAAACGAAAATCGAGTTCTGTTGGTGTGCGTCAATTTTTCCTAAAAGGGGTTCCGTCAATGCGCGCAGAGAGTAAACGAGGAACGACCGAAACGCCCTCGTCCATTTTTTGTCAGTTTCTTGTTCGGTATTTGCTTACAGCGGTTGCCATGTGCCGACGTGCTCGTCACAGACCTACTCTCGTTCCTTTTCCTCGACAACAAATGGTCGGTCCCGCCATTTTGCTAAACGAGGAGGGAAGGTCATCTCTTGACAATGAATAACATACTTTGATGGGCCTGCTGTAAACCGAACACCAAGGGGCCAAAGCCTCAAAAACAGCCAAGCAGAATAAAAAGTAGAGGTGTGCGAATATCAAAATCTTTCGAATCGAATCGAATAATAAAGGTTACGAATCGAATCGAATTGAATATTTTCGAATACGAATAGTAGTTCCAAATAAGGATATATTTGAAAACAAATAGTTTCTATTTGATGTGAATTAAACAAGAATGCTTAATAAAAAAACACAACTAGAATTTTTTTTCAACAAACGTTTATGAAAAGGTTACTTTTATTGCAATAAGAAAAATGTCCCACATGTGACTGTTAAAAAAAACAGATGAAGAAAGATTAGTCAGTAAAATACCATTCCTTGAGTGAGGTTAGAGAACGTAAATGAAAGTGCAAAAGTGAAGGCGGGTCGGCAAGCCACAACGCAGTCGGAGATCGCATCGCGAACGAAAGGAGGCACTTGAGCTTAAACGCAAGTACACAAGCGGTGGCGGGTCCGCAAGCCGCAATACGAAGTCGATGATTGCGTCTCTACTTTGTGCGATCTCTTTTTACGCTCGTGAACGCAACCACGCGAACGCAAACGGAAGTACACAAGCGGAGGCGGGTCGACAGGCCACAGCAGAATTTCAGATTGCGCGATCGCGCTGTGCAACCGCACTGACTATGCACCATCTCTTTCCGTGTGCAATAGTTCTGTCCATAGAGGGCGCCACAAAGATGCAATAAATTAATATGTTGTTTGTTTGTTTTTTTGGCGGGGGGGAGGAAGTCTCACTTTTATCATTGAAAACGGGTAGAAATAAATAACAAAAGGAATACTGGCAAACTGATAAACCGGAAAATCAAGCGGAAAATAACACAAGCCAGATATCACCGATAGCCGAGGTGAGCCATAAATCCATATCCGAATCCATAGCACCTTGGCTACTGTAGTCACTGTAGGTACGAAATCACGAATATATGGTTGTGCTACATTAAAAATGAATGTGGACAGGAACGTATACAAGACGTCTCGGGCGGACGCCCGAAACGTCGCGACGTCCGTCGCGACCATGCATGTGCCGTTGCAAACCGTAGTCCTTCATCCTATCTATCGCAGTGTTTGCACCATGACCACTTAGCCCACTCTGCAATCCGGACATCACGGCAAGCAAAGGACAGATCGCCCTACCGCGTGCAAATAACTTTCCAATCCTTCCTACAAAAAGAAAAAAAAAGATACTTAGGTTGGTTGTGTAGGTTTGCCAAGCTCGAAACCATACTGCGCAGTCCAAAAACAAAACAGAGAACTCGACCGCAAGTTGACACTAATCATTGAGTTCCGCATTATTCGTAGTTTTCGAAGTATTCGAACAACTCGAATAGTTCGAACAGCGAAAGGGCGAAGCGAATCGAATCGAATAGCAAGCATTATTCGCGAAGTATTCGAAGTTTCGAATATTCGCACACCCCTAATAAAAAGCAAAAACGACACTGCGGCTGGTAGCTGCTTCGACTTCTTAAAAGTCCGTGGGACATAGCTGGTGCCATCTGGACGAGATAACTGCACGCGATAGAGCAATCAGGAAGAGATGGTCGCAGCCCAACAAGGACCCCCCCCGACTCTGCGCACGTTCGGCCGCACAGAGGTGGCAACCCACCTGGTGTTCCTGAGACCCGTTGAGGCACATGCGCTTGATGGAGCTGCCTACGGCGGTGACCTCAGACCAGTAGATGCAGTTGTCCACGGAGTCAAAGTCCAGGGCCACCGAGTTAGTCAGGTTCTGTGCCAGGATGTCCGAGCTCATCCGGTGCAGGTCCACCTGGCGGATGTAGTAGCGGTTCGACAGCAGCAGCGACGCCTTGACAGCTGCAGGGAGGGAGGACGCTTATCAAGACAATTCTCCCGGATGTCTTTGGGTGTAACGTGTTTTGTCGCGCCCGTTTTAATCGGTAATACTGTCAAGACCGGTTATAACGAGGTCGGTTATAACAAAATAGCGGCTAAAGCGAAGCGATGACTATTTCCCATTCCCTTTTGCACTTCGTTAACCTAAGTCAGTTATAACGAAATAGCGGATATAGCAAAGTGATTTCCGATTCCTGTTGACAGTCGACGCCGAGAATGTGCGAGTTATTTCCAAGTTTAATAAAACAAAAATGACAGAGCTGGCAGACCGTTTATTATCCAAAATATTGTATAAAAATATTGTATAACTAATGGCTATCATACTACTTAATTGTTTCGGTTAAATTACATCTGCGATACTAAAAAATCACTAAATTCCACTAAATCCACAGCCCGTTTTTGTTGTCACGCAAAGTGGGATTTTCATGCGGACAACTTTTCGGCGCGACAATTTCAAAAAGAAAGCCATTTTTTGTTTGAAAACTAAACAAACTGATTTTAAGTGCAATCAAATTTATTTCTGAGCATGCATACTCTCTCACAAATATATAACGGTACCTTTCCACTTCCCGACGAAGCCCTACGGCATTCATTTATTTTTTTTCGGGGCGGGGATGGAGAGTAGAACTTATTTTGTGACATACCGAGCCACCATGTTTCCACCCTGTAGAGGAGGCTATTGTAGAGGAACTATAATAAGTAATAACCAAAACACTGGCATACGCGCGTCAACTATAAAAAAAGAATGTCAGCCAAGTCTACGTTACTAACGTACCCATATTTGCCTGTTCCACCTCTTCACTACACTGTTTCGCCACATCCGATGCCTTCAGCTTTTTTCATTGGTCCTTACCATCGTTCGACGGAAATAGCGATTCATCGGATGAACGGTTTACAGTGAAGAAGGTTCATCATTTGCGAAGCAGACACGAGATAGGACGTCCATGGCCAACATAAAGCTGGGTCCGTCTCATTTCGTGCTGTCCGACCGGAGAAACAAAGCCAAAGGCAGCGTGATTGGTCGGCTGAGTGAAACGGTTGGACCCCTCGAAGCGACTGGCTGGGAGACCCCACCCCCTGGGAGGACTCACGGGAGTTGGCCTTGCACGTGCGTCCCCCGTCGACGGAGAAGTAGCCGTCGGCGCAGCTGCAGGCAAACGAGCCGTATGTGTTGCGGCAGAAGTGTGTGCATGGGTACTGCGTGGCACACTCATCCACGTCTGCAAGAAACATAAGGCAAAATAACTTTCAGACTAAGGTTAAAGTTTTATTGGGGTTGCAAAATTATTTGAATAGTAATTTAGAATAATACGCTGTTTGCTTTGAGATAAACCATGATATTCATAATTTTCCAAGTTTTCATCTCAGCTGGCTAGCCCCACTGAGCACACTTGTTACCGAGCACTAATGCATTGCGGAAAAGCAATGCTTGCAGAAGCGGGTTTTACGGGTGTTGCTTCTCTGCAGTGCACTGGTGTTTTGTAAGAGGTGCGCTCAACGGGGCTAACCTAGGGTCCCTAAAATAAGGGTACGTGCAACTCAAAACATAGAGCGATCCGTCATGAAGAAGGAGAGTAGAAGGAAGCGAGGAAACAACATAAAACAACAAAAAAAGAGCTGCTTTTATGGCGCATCTGCACCTGCGCAACACCAACAAGGCAAACTCTTAACAAATGTACTGCGTGCTATAAAAAAGAAAAAGATTGTCGTTGGCTTGTTGAAGTCGTCGAAGTATGGAAGTCATCGATCTCGTCGTGTTGTAAGCCTGAGTGCAAGTTGAGAAGATGAGGGCGGTGCTAGAACTATCATTGTTTGCCATTTTGGCGACAGCTGCATGGAACGATGGTTCGAGAAGGGCAGCGAAAAAGTCTAGAAACTGGCGGACATCGTGGTGCCTGGTCTTCCAGTACAAATTTCGGATTGCACTCATTTTCGACGCAATAAAGCAATGTCTCAAAGGTAACAAGAATGATGTTTTCTGTGCAGCAACAGTCTGGGGCATCATCTTTCAAGCAACGTAGGATGATGATTTTGGGGATTAATGGCACAAGAGCTACAAGGCCATCTGCACCATAGTAAATTAACAATCAATATACTTTGGGAAGTGTTTCACAAAAGTGCAACCTGAAGCTTGGTAAAACTATAGTTTGTGTAAAAGGCCAATGCTAGTAAGAAATTCCGTTACTCAGCTAAAAGGGATTACAGGATTCTCCCCCTGCAGGAGAGCCGGATTAGATAGGATCTGTTAACGAAAAAAACTCCGTAAAATGAGCAGTTTGGCTCTAGACCGGGACAGGACCGCAAGATATGTAAAATAGTAAAAGTATCACCACACTGACCGCAAAGCAGCGAATCTTACCCCCAAAAGCAGGTACTTATGAGCGATAAAAGAACACCAGATTTTCAGATGGCACAAGGTTTCATAAAGACGACTCTTGCTTGAAGAGCTTTAGCAGGCCCCAAAGAACAGGCTTGGTAACATGGAGCCTGTCATTACACTCCATGTCATATTCCAGTTGCCTACAACGAAGAAATGATGACTTTACTGAACGCTTAATATCCTGATATGGTACAAAAGAACACGATTGGAGAAGGTTCCCGCAGACCCTGCAAGCTGTTGGCCTTCTTGTTGCCTTCTATGCCAACCCAACAAAATTTATGCTTTGACCAACGCGTACAGCAGAGTTGAGTTCACACTGAATTTGTTGTACAAGCATATTTTTTAGTATCTCTAAGAGAGCAAACTGCAGCAATCACACTCTGAGAGTCAACAAACAGAACTGCCCTCTTTATTTTCTTATGGATAATGCAGTCAATCGCCATTGATACTTCATGAATGTCAATTCAAATGATTAATCGCAATCATATTAAGTCCCTTAAAGTTAGAGAAGTGTTCTTAATACACAGTGCAGTCAACAAAAGCTGAAGTCTTAGTGCAAATGCGGGAATTCACTAAACTAGTATGCTAAGGAAACGAATACTGCAGATCGTGACTGCAGCAGAGTCGTATTTCACGATGCAATGTACAAGCGGAAACAACTCGCGTAGAATCGCAATCGCGCACGCAGATCATTGACAAAAACGTTAGATTCCATTACAAACTTTATGTCACGGGAACGGCTACCGCACATTGAGGACGCAGCGGATTTGCATTTCACGATGCAACATACACGCGGAAATGACTCGTGTGTTATGGGAGCCGATATTGTGTGCGCAGATCGCAGACAAAAGCGCGGGAACTTGCTATGAACTTGCGTGTCAGACGTGCCAGCAGAGCAAACTGCGTATAGTTGATGCGATTCCCAACAAGCATCGCATGACGCCCGATGGGAATAAGGGGAGTGGACAATGTTTCGTAATTTTTATCTTGGAGATATTTGGACAGAAAAAACATTCAGCCTTTCCACTCTTGTGAAGAAGGAAGACCAGAGGAGCTGTACTCGATACACTGTGTGCTTCTTCTTCGTCGTCGTCCGTTTTTCGCGCTATTTCCTACGATAAATTCCCACTAACGCGCCCACTTATCCATTCTTCTATTATAGCTGGAAAGGTTGCCGCCATCTATGAGCGACGGCGGAAACCATACTGGTTGTGTGCTTGCCGCCGTCGCTTATAGATGGCGGTAGCTGTCCAGGTAGGTTTGTGTGGACATACACGGACACGATCCTGGGGAACCTAGTCCTTAACAGCTCCGCTGTAAAAACAGGATGGGCATCCTCTCGCAACTTTACGGTACCAGTAAAGAAAAAGGCCCCAAGTTGGATAAAACATGATGTAACTTGACAAGCTAAGCATGGCTCTTCCGGTTTTCTTTTTCAGCACTGTGCTTTAAAAACCTTTCAGCCTTTCCACACTGGTGAAGAAGGAAGACCAGCGAAGCTCTACTTTGGTGGGATAACCTCAAGGACAACGCCTAGAGGACAACGTCTAGGACGACCTCAAGGACGACTTCTAGGACAACCTCAAGGACAACGCCTAGAGGACGACGCCTAGGACGGCCTCAGGGACGACCTCAAGGACGACGCCTAAAACGACCTCAGGGTGACTGACGTCTAGGACGACCTCAAGGATGACTTCTAGGACGACCTCGAGGACAATGTCTAGGTCGACCTCAAGGACCGCCTTAAGGACAACTTCTAGGATGACCTCGGTGACAACGCCTAGAGGACGCCTAGGATGACCTCAGGGACGACGTCTAGGACGACCTCAAGGACGACGCCTAGGATGACCTCAAGGACGACTTCTAGGACGACCTCGATGACAACGTCTAGGTCGGCCTCAAGGACGACTTCTAGGATGATCTCGAGGACGACATCTAGGACGACCTCAAGGATGATTTCTAGGACAACCTCGAGGACGACCGCCATGTATGAGTGACGGCGGAAACCAAAGGTTGGCAGGTTGTTGCTGTCGCTCAAAGATGGCGTTAGCTGTCTAGAGTTTTGTGTCAACGTTTATTTGATGACGAACACGGAACTGGGGAAACTAACCCTTAACAGCTCCGCTGTAAAAACCAGGAGTCAAACTATAATTATAATCAAACAAAGGCTGACCAACGACAGTGAGATAAAGCTTTTGAGGACGTTGAGCCAACCGAGACGTCCAGAAAAGATGGCGTTCTCCAAGCACGCCAATGCAACGCAGCAAACCTTGACACGCGTGCACTGGTGCAAAGCGGTAAAGCTCGACGCCAAAGCGGCGGTGCATAACAGTGAAACTGGGCGCGAGAAGTTGAAGAATTCTGCAGATATTATTAGTAATTTTCGAATATTCGAAGAACTAGAGTGTGTACCGAATTAAATCGAAGAGCGAGCACCCTTTATGAACTATCCATGGTTTCGAATCTTTGCTAAGTTCTACCAAGAGCCCTGCCACTTGCTCGATCCTTCCCCAAGAAAACTTTGAGCAACAGGTAAGCAGGCAACTGTGAGACTCGCCTTCGCAGATGCGGCCCTCGTTCTTGGGCTTGAAGCCGGGATGGCAGCTGCAGTTGTATCCGATGGGGAGATCTTCGCAGACCTGCCAGCAGGCGTGGGTCGAGAGCTCGCATTCGTTGATGTCTGGGAAGGAAAGAGGCACAACAGTTCCTTTTTCTTAGCACAGAAAGTGTTTTGTCAACCGAATTCCACAAAAAAAAAAAAAAAAAAAAACACACATTCTAGCGTAAGGCTTTAAGCATACAATCTCAGTGTGACTTCAAGGTGAAGCAAAGCTTAAAATTAGACGTTTGCACACGCCTCAGATTACGGCCGCCATTGCTGACCTTCTCTTGTCTTACCGAGATACCAAGCCAGTGAAGCGGGCTTTGACGAGCCTCCACAAAAGCCTGTGCTGGGAAGGACACAGTCCAATCTAAAATGGCAATGAGCTCTTCTGCTGTGGTAATGACAGAGCGAAGTGATCAAAGTAAGAGGAAACAAAAAAAACTGTCGGTAATGGCGGTGCCCATGCACAGCTGCTGCAAAGCGACTCTATATAAAGTATTAGGGATGTGCGAATATTCCAATTGTAGTTTCGAATAATACACAATTCAATATTTGCTTCGAGGCGAACTGCGATGTTCACAATTTCCAAATATCTACGGAGCTTGAGGGCGTTGCTTTCCTGCAGTCCACACAGGTGCTGGATGAGAAGCGCGCTTAACGAGGCTAACCTGCCGCGATTATGCGAGAATATAGACGATTGCGAGCACGGTGCCCCAATTGATGCCCCATGTGTGGAATGCGTGCAGGTTACGCATAATCGTAGCTTTGGAAAGCTGGCAACGCACGGGCTTGTCCGCACGAGCAGACATGGCAAAGGCCAGTCGCCTTGCTTCCAATCGTCTATACGTCGGGCAGCGGAGTCTTGACAACTTGTGTTCATCGTTCGTGCTTGTTTCACGGCGACAGCTGTTACGGGCGCTTTCCACCACCGGAAGTGCCACCCGTTGCCATACGGCGTCTGCCGTCGACATTGCCAAATGCTCGAAAAAGATCGCCCCCCGCCATGTTCTCGAAATTTAATCCAAGTCCGCCACGCACGAAGCGGGTGCGTTGCCGCAGAGCCAAGTCACAGCCTTGGAGATCTGTTCTGTCGTCATTTGATAAGCACGCACGTGCGTGCGGGTCTCGCACAGCACCCGCCAAATAGCCACGATTGCTGCTACGTTGCAATAAAAAATTATTTATTATTCTTAATAAATTCTAAATTTACGCGTAAAAATGAAAAGGTTGGGCTAGGTGGCGCAAGCCGCCACTCGAATGAAAGGGTTCAGCTGTACCCATCCGTCCAATGCTACCTAGAAGACAAGGCCTGCTTTAGGTCATTGTTAGTAGATCTCTGATCAATCCCAGGCGGCAAACGCGCTCAAGCCCGATGAGACGATGATGTAAAGTGGCAGACGCGAGCATCTTGGCATCATACTTGTCGTGAGGCTGAAAGACGCACTGGCGGCGACCGGTCTCGCCATCTGTCGCAGGTGGAACAGTGAAGTGCGTGCTTGTGAGAACGAAGCCAAGCGTCTATGCCATCAAGACCCCACCGTGCTTGAACGCGACGCCTAACGACTTCGCCTCGATGTCCATCACTGGGACTGTGAATTCATACGGGACTGTTCATTATTTTTTTTTTCTCAGATATGAAATTGAAGAAAGAATATTTGCATATAGCGAGCAGATTTAGAAATCCCCTCGATAAGGATGGCTGCGTCAAATTTGTCGTTTACGTGCTGTGGTTTACAAATATGGTTATATTAAAATTAACCGAGCTTAGGAGCAGACAGTGGAAGCTCGGGAACGACCTTCACGAGTTTGGATCGCTTTACGTTTAAGCATGGTGCAGTAGTGAAAGGCCCGGACAAACTATTCGATATTCGATTAAAAAATATCTGACTCAAACAACTGTTCACAGACGACTATAAAGTCGTCTGTGTTTAAAACAAATTTAAGCAAAACAACCTGACGGGAGTCATACCCACAAGCAAAAGATTCCTAGCCGAATATTGCACCAACTGAGAGTTAAGCAGCGCAGGCGTTCGGAAAGCAACTGCAGAAAGAGCAGGTACAGCTGCAACGGAAAAAGAGTAGCACAAGTGACCGACGACCGGAGCGGCAAAATCGCGACACGCGGCGCTATTGTTCCCGAGCGCGCCGATAGCGAGAGTGCCAGTCACGTTCCATGTCTCAACGGGGGGCTGGCTGGCAAAAGACAGCCCATCCTAAAGCCCTCATTTAACAGCTATCTTATCTCTCAATTTTCTGCCGGCCACCCCCGCGTTGGAAATGCAAGGTGACTGGCACTCTCGCTATCGGCACGCTTGGGAACAGGAGCGCCGCGTGTCGCGATTTTTCCGCTCCGGTCATCGGTCGCTTGTGCTACTCTTTTTCCGTTGGAGCTGTACATGAGGTACAGCTGCACGGAGCACAGCCGTGTGAAAAAGCAAGCTTTACGTCCCGTCCTGTGGAATATCCTCATGCAAGCCTGATTATGCTAACGAAGACTGGGGAGCACGGGAAGGGTAGAGCGCACGTTCGAGTGGGACGGACCTGTACTTGGGGTCAACTTTCTGTGGCAATGCAGCCGAGGTTACAGAGTCGAAGCACACCATTTCAATGCGCGACCGAATATAGTCCAACCATTATGATTCACCATTAAAGAACATAAAATTGTTCTTTTTAGGTTTGGTTTTACGATGGAACAATAATATTAGTCAGGATATGCCAACCTTATAGCCTTTCTTTTTTCGTTTTTTCAGGTTTTCTTGGTTTAAGCTTGCTGCAGGTTTTCTAATTACTTCCAGAACAAACACGGCGTCTTTCTTGTGGGCATCATCCATACCTTCCGTGAGCAATTGAGCCAGCGCAGTACGTCTGCTAGCCTGTTGTATTTAATGTATGGCACTCAGTAGAGTGATGCATGACCACATGCCCGTATGAGGCTCGTCCAGATCGAAAGGAGCAGGGGTGAAGATTGATCCCGGGATCCCCAGGTTCTGCAGTGGAAGCGTTCCGAGCTGTGCTGCACCATTGGACCCCCTAGAGTCGGAGGTAACCGAACCTGATCCAAATGAAATTTGACTTCGAGCTGTGGTGTAACGATTTTTCGGCACCGGAAGAATGTATGTATCAATGACCTCAAAACTGTAGCACTAACGAGATTCCCGGCATTTTTTAGATCAATGCAACACATCTGCGTCGGTTGCGAGACAAATAGAATTCGACGAGATCGACTGTGGCATAATTTACCTCGCAAGTCGGTTCAGGCACCTCGATCCGAGCGTCCCCTCATGTTTAGAAACGGGTGAAACGTAGAGAAAGAGATGCGGGTACACCTGCCTGCTCGGCGACCACAGTTCAATACGCCCGACCGCAAACCGCCTACTGTATACTAAGTGCGTGCCTGCTACGCCCAAACTGAAAGCGGAAAAGACCGAACTACTTGGCACAATAACACTGAGCCGTCAGCTCTGCCCCACTAGCTTGCTCTTCACTGCCAGGAAAAGTTGATGCCGAGTATAGCGCAAAGCATACACATCCCGTATGATTCCCTGGGCACATTGTGTGCTCCCCGGTCAGCACGATGGAGTGAACAACAGCAGTTGCTCAGCTGTGGTCACCCATGGCACCGCGAGTTGACTGCGGGCCAACAACGAGACGGAGACCATAGCCATCGAGGACTCGGCACCGGAGGCACGAGCAAGGACACTCACTGCATCGGTTCTCGTCCGAGAAGTCCCCGCAGTCATTCTCCCCGTTGCACAGGAGGCTCTCGTTGACGCAGATCTTGTTGGCGCACTTGAAGTGCCCCTCGGGACAGCCAGATACCTTGGGGTCCGCTTCGTCTGAAGAGAATAAAAAACACGCACAAACCCACTCTAGAACTTATCTTTATTAAAGAGGGCAGCAAGTTTATGGCGTCGGCTGTGCCGAGCCTGTTGTACTGCGCAGGCGTCCTGTTGCTGACAAGGAGTGTACTCTTTCATTGCAGGCGGCTTTGGCACCAGGAGAGGGGCGAGTAGGGCAGCGACACCCTTGCCCTCTCAACGACAATAGCTGCGGTTGAGGCGCAGCGTGTTGGGCCGAGCGCGGTAGCGCCGGGGGTCGTGCATCGCACTCATCTCCGCCTGTTCTTTCTTGCCTTTGGTTGCCTGTACAGTCGGCACTCTGAGACTTCGCGTGCAAGAATGGGGTGGCGGAAGCGTACGCCGGAGCAAGCGGAGGCTGCTCGGAGGCATAACCGCGCCTGTGAAAAAGAATGCTGTCTTTATCTGGGCACCGACGGCCTCAACTTGGGTGTTAGGATGGAATGCATTAGACACCAACATCGCACCGAGCATAAACATGAAACGGCATGTAGAAGAGAATGTTACCGAGCGAAGAATGGACATGCTGGTGCAACCGAGCAATTTCTCTGGCACGTGCGCGAGAACATGTTTGGTGCTAACTGTTCTGTGAGCGATCGGTTGTGATTTTTGCGAGATGCATCGCGATGCGACATCGCCGTAATTTCGAGTCAATCACGACGCAAAGTCGTCAAAACAGTGCACCGGCCGACGCTGTTCATTCGCATTACGGCGCGTGATCGTCTGCAGAATGTTTTCGGCATCTACTCGATGTTAAGTGACTAGTTGACCGATCAATTTAATTAACTGTATTATTGAGAGTGGGTAAGCCAGATGCGGCAATAAATACGCGAGCACGTCGAAACCGAGATCGTAACCTTGCCAACTTTGTTCAGGGCTTTTGTGATCCGACAGAAAAGATAGCCCCAATTAAGACCCTACGGACACACAAAACCCAGAGAACGTTCTGCCCGAGACTTGTAATCCTCCCCATATTCTCGATGGTTGAAACATTGCACTTAGTATCGCAGTGTGCGGATGACTTTTGCGCTAAAACGTCGTCACTGCCGTATCGTTCGCTCGGGTCGATCGCAACAATTGGCCGTTTGCCTACAGAAAGGCCCTGCCTGCGGCCTCGCGTTGAAACCGAGCGAGGCAAGAGACGGCAAAGCTCGACTCACGGCAGACGTCGGACCGCTCGTCGGAGCCGTCGCGGCAGTCCTCCCACCCGTTGCAGAGGGCGTGCCTCGATATGCAGCGCCCGTTCCCGCACGTGAACTGGTCCTCCCTGCAGCGCCGCTTCTCTGCGAGGCAAGCCACACTGGCAGCTCAAACGGGGCACGTCGAGAGTGTGGCGGGTCGGGGGAAACGGCAAGTTATGCAATGCCTTTCTTAAGAGGCCCTTAAAAAATTAAATGAAAAATGAAATGAAAAGGCGGTCAAAGCTGGCAGGGACAGCCTGCAAATGCCCCTTCCCCTCGAGAATGGTAGTGGACGTTCTGCTTGGGACTTTCAGCACAATATTCACTGCCACTCCAGAGCCATCCCTGCTTTTCTGCCTTTCCAGACTGTATGGTGAGCTCATTTCATCCAAAACTGAGCAACGTCAGAACTTTCAAAAGACTTTTCAAAAATGCGGTGTGAGCCGTTACGTGTGAGGTTTTGCAGTGGATCTTCGTGCGTGTTCTCCGTCTTAGATCGTCTCTCCGGGTCCTGCTCTAGAACATCTCCGCACACATAACGTGAAGAGGTACGGAGTAGCCACACTATATATCCGACCTTGAGACTGTTTGACGGTGGATGGGTTCGAGCTACGACAGAAACGGTAGTGAGGAAGCTCGTTCGGCACCACGACAAACACGGAGCGCGCCAATGCCACGGTCTTCTAGCCCGGCGTCGCTTCCGAACCCTCCGGGAGAAGGGAGTGCCTGTACCGCAGGTGCTGGGCTCGTCCGACCCGTCCTCGCAGTCCTGGTCTCCGTCGCAGTAGTAGCTCTCCTGGATGCACACCTGGTTGAGGCAGCGGAACTCGCTCGGCTTGCAGGTACGCACAGCTGCACAGTCCAAACCCACAAACCCCCCAATCAAACTTCCCTCGGCGAGCTCGGGAAAAAAAAATTCAGCCCGTCTCAATCGTATTTGATAAATAAAAATAGTTTTATTGGTCGACCCCAATATTCGGAGAAGTAGGAGGAGAGGAACATGGTACAAATGTATAGGGTGTTTGCTTTTAATTTGAACAAATCTACACGAAAAGAGATATGAATGGTAGATTGATGCGGTCTGCACAGGCGAGTTCCACGTCCAGGGGGACAAAATAGAGGCAGCTGATCGTCATGCGACATCATGGTGTCGAGCGGGGTCGTGCAATGCCATAATTCGGCAGTTGTCTCGCGGAGATGAGCGCGTCAACGCACGTGCATTAATAATGAAAGCATCTGTTTCCCGAAAAAAAAACCTGTGCGGCGGCAAGACTCACGGCACTTGAGGTCGAGGTGTTCGTCCGAGCCGTCGGAGCAGTCTCCCGCGCCGTCGCACATCCAGGCCTTGGGGATGCACTGCCCCGTGCTGTTGCACTTGAATTCGTTCTCCCCGCATGGGCGCACCCCTGCACGTGCGAAGTAGTCAGGGCGTCAGCCAAGAGCCCGGAGCGTGTCTTCCACCGGTGCGTCTGCCATCCCACCCCACCCTTAAGCTGGAAGTGGTCCAAAAGCAGCCACAGATTGCACCATGGGGACATCGGACGTCGCGATCCCGGTGGTTGATGGTGAAAATGCTGGCAAAAAGCGCCAACGGACGCAAGGGCCAAATGCAGCCACGCAATTCTCAAGACACTGACTGACTATCCATTTGAAAGCATTTCAAGTTCAAGCTTCATTGATGGAAATCATCATGCTGACAAGGACCAGGCAGCACAGAATGGGGGCACTTATCTATTTTAGAGCGCAGCTCTTAGGCGCCCGTTTCCGGCTTGAGCGGCAATGGCGTCGCCGTGGCCATAACTGCGCGGTGCATCGTGGGTAAATTTCCCCGCTAATTTAGGTCCCATCTCCCATGACGCATTGCGTTCTTCGATAGCTGAGCGTAGAGAAATCGCAGGAATCGGTCCTTTGGAACGAAAAATATAGCCATCCGTTCAAAATTGAAGCGTGCGATTGTCCTTAAAGACCGACGACTTGAGATTCTGCAAGGCAGAAGATCCTCCTCACCGTGGGGGAGAACGAAACAGGCAACGGAAGCAAGGAAGCGAGGGAAAAGTGGAAAGAATGAACTGGTCCTTGGTCTTTAAAAAGACACTGCAAGGAAAAAAGTTTCTTTTTTTAAAGGGCACGGATGGGACACATATTTTTTTAAATAATTTTTCCACAAAAAAAAACTTAATTTTTTTTCACAATATTTACGTTGTGATGCAATTTTGGTGGAGGTCATGGCCCATTCTAAGCGCCGCCAACAAATCAGTGGCCCCGCCCATTACTACTGAACTGGCTTAGCTGCTCGACCGAACAGGCTAAGAAGTGTAGTGTCTTCCTTTCGCGACACCTGGTGTGTCTAGTCTGGAAGTCTAACACCACCTGCTAGTCGTGCGAGCAGACGCGCGGCAGCCTCCGGCATCGTCTGCTCTTTCACCGCACTCTATCGTTATATGCAATGCACCTGAGACTTAGACACGAAAGCTGCATGGTTTTTAGAGGGTTTAGATCTATCGTAACGTCTCTGGATATTCCTCGAGAGCGTTTGGAGAAGAAAATCTGAAAGTATCCTACTCACGGCAGGCAGGAGGTTCGTCGGAGCTGTCGGAGCAGTCCGGGTGTCCGTCGCACCGGCTGAGCAGGCTGATGCACTCTCCGTCCTTGCACTGGAACTGGTCCCGGGCACACTTGTACTCTGCCATGCACAAGAATTCAGGCTCATTAATCCCTCCTTTTCACCTCTCGGACAGCCAACAAAACTGAGAAGCTTGAATCCAATAACACCGTGTCATAGTCAGAATTTGCGGTGCAGGTAAAATGTCACCAAATTCCAGCTTCGTTTATAAAATACACACCAGGTGCACGCTTTTATCTTCGACCAAAAAAAGCAATCATAGTTGAGCCGTGTGACAAGCTTGTTCTCGCAACTTTCGGCTTGATTTATGAGGGGGTGCTTTCCCTCCTTGTTTGGAGGGGATTGTTTGTGAACGTGAGCGGACTCGGTTGTGGTGTCTTCCCGTTTACAAACTGCAAAAATAAACACTAAGTCGCAAGTGGGCAGACGTCCATAACACACGTCTCTCTCGTTTATGTTTTTTGCACTCTCACTTTTACAACGAATTCATACTGACCGGCCCGGCTTTCCGCACTTCTTCGGATAACTGCTCGTACGCACCGAGACATTTCTGTCACGAATGCAATTTATTGTTGCATCAATTTACCGAGGCGCACAGCCGCTTCGTGACACCAAAACGTTGTATAAAAGCGAGAAATTAATTCTAAGCTTGGACGTGCATATGAAAGCGACAGACCGAGCTCGACGGAAGTGAGCCACCCACCGCAGTCGAGCTCGTCGGAGCTGAGCGTTCCGTTCTGGCCGTCCTCGCAGTCCATGTCCCGGTCGCAGCGCCACGAGTCGGGGATGCAGAGTCCATTGAGGCAACGGAACGACATGGCGGGGCAGGACACCTGGGGAGTCGCTGCAACACAAGCGCACCAACGACGGCTTACCTCGACGGACGCAGGACGTGCCGTGCGGCCGCGTCGACCCGCCTGAACTCACTGGTCTGGCAGTTTTCCTCGTCCGAGAAGTCCCAGCAGTCGTTCTGGCCGTCGCAGATCCAGCCGGGGTGGATGCAAGCCGTGGTCCTCTTGCAGTTCACCAGGTGCAGGTTGGGCTGCCAGGTCATGGGGTGCCTCGAGCAGTCGGGCTTTGCTGAAACGCGTGCCGCGTAGCCGTCAGACACCGCTCTACTGTCAGGAGGGCGCATGCCCGTTCCGACACGTCCAGTTACCTCCTTCGCGGCAACCGACGGATTCGTGTGGGCAAGTAGAGCTGACCGAGAAAATACAACGCTATTGGCAAAGAGATCGCAGAGTTGCGCCTCTAGTGGCTAAATTGAGAATTACACCGATGGGGACTACAACAACATAAATGATTCGTTTTGACGTGGCGCTCGGCAGATGTGGTTGAACGTTGCGTCAATGTTCGGCTGGGGCTCTTGATCAGTTGGTGAAGCCGGACATGGTACTCGTGGATTTTTTCATTTCGTCTTCGTCGACTCAGATTGGGAAAAAAATGGGGCACTTTACGTGCCTAATTTTCGCCCCACACGCTATCGGGAAAGACGAAGTAGAGAATCTATGTGCTTTATGTTCGTAAACATGGAGCTCTGGGGAAAACAAGCTGGACACATAGCACCCCCTATAGTTCGATCATCTTGCCAATAGAAAATGACACAGCAGTAATAATATTCATTAGAAGGAACGTATGAATAATGTGAAACAAAGTTAAGATACCCTACCAATAATGGCACAGAAACTCGCAATGTCATAGAGCAAAGATTTTTCCCGAAAAGACTGCGCTCATCGCAGGGAACTTCTGATGTAGTACGGCAGGTGCCCTTGAAGGCAACAAGCAGCAGAAAGGTTGCAGTAATAGCAGACGCTTTTCTCGTGGGTCCGACTTGGGCGAAATTAAGTTTTCTAGCAAGACGCTGCCCGCCATTCAGGGTGGGAAGTGTGTTCCTTCGGAGAAGAAAGATTTCTAATCATTAACGTTTCTCCCAGGCTACATGTGCGAACCTGTCTTGGCAGAATTCGTGTCCGTCGTCCTTGTGAGCAAACGGATGCTTTTAAAAATATCCAGGGAGACACGATAAAGACGGGACGTAGCAAAAAAAATAAAACAAAGCATCCATACAATTGTTCTGCGAGTACTTCCTAATGGACCCTATTATAATCCATTTCTACAGAACTGTTACAATCATCGATTCTTTAAAAATATCCTCATCCTGTGGCATGAATAATATGAATTCTAAAGTGCTTCGTAGCACAAAACTGGCATGTGCCCTTTTCCTCCCCAGAATATTCCAACAATCGCTCGAGACAGAAGAGGAACCCGACAATTGGAGATTCGGCAGGGTCGTCCCGGTTCACAGAGGCAGTATTTAAAACATCCCCTCTCAATTATAGGCCCCTCACTTGTATATCTCTTCTAAAATTCTCAAGCTATCATCCCCAAACATCTTCATACCTTTCTCAATTCTAACAACTTCTTCTGCAACTCAGCATGGTTTTCGCAAGACCCTGTCTTGTGGGACCGAAATTGCCTACCTTACAACAATCTCTTTCACAACATGGACCGTGGTTATCCAGCTCAGGCAATGTTCCTCAGCCAAAGCCTTTGATAAGGTTCCACATAACCTTCCATTCTATAAATTATCCACATTAAAAGTTCAACCTCAGGTACTAGCATGGATTATTTCTTTTCTTTCGCATCGATCACAGTCTGTTTGCGTTAACAACACAACTTCCGCTTGCATTCTGGTTACATCTGGTGTCCCTCAGGGAACCATTTTTGGCTTGTGCTTTTCCTAATGTGCATGAACGATCTCCCACCTTCGTATTTTTTTTCTCTTTTCCTCTCTTTCCTGATGATTGTGCCATGTACAGGAAATAACAGCCAATGAGTCATTACTCTTCAGGGTATGGGTCTTACCTGTGCTAATGGATATAAGTATCTATTGGTCCACATTACTTCTGATCTCTCCTGGCCCATTCATATGAATACTACTATCATAGCTTGAGCACACAGCAGTTTAGGATGTTTGTGCCACACCTTTAAGTCTGCCTCTCCTGTCCTTCAACGTCTCCCCTATGTCGCCCTCGTCTGCCCAAAATTAGAAAATCCGGATTTTATTTAAAGTTCTCACCAATTCACTTTAGCAAATTTGAGTCGGTTCAGAACCGAGCTGTTCATTTAATCCTGTGTAATTACTCACGTTTCTCCAGAGTCTGCCACGAAGGCTGAACTTAACATCCATAATCTTTCTACTTTTCATAACATTTCCTGCCTTTCCTTTTTGCACAAACTTCAACACCACCCAACCTTCGGCCGGTCCCTCCTTCACCCGCCCATTTACGTTTCTCCAAGGTTCGATAATTCCCGCAAAATAGACCAAATGCAGCGCAATGGCCTACCTCTACTCTGCCCTTTTCGAAGCCACTGTGAGCAAAAACGACCGCCGGGAGAATATTGTCATCGTCGGAGACGGCACCTTGTTTCGGAGCGTCGTAAAAATCACCTTACGAGCACAGGAGTCGAGTTCTACTGCAGCTTGCCCCGCAGATATGAGTTTGATTTAAACTGCCACCACAATACCCCGCCAAAGGAAGCAGACA
Organism: Ixodes scapularis; assembly: GCF_016920785.2. Lineage (NCBI taxonomy): Eukaryota > Metazoa > Arthropoda > Arachnida > Ixodida > Ixodidae > Ixodes > Ixodes scapularis. The sequence continues at coordinate 12,777,193 of NW_024609837.1, forward strand.
ACGGTCTCTACATCTTGACGGCGCCAATGCGACGATTCTCAAGGATCGGACAACACGCCCGAGCTGCACTCCGTGCGTAGACCACGCTAGAGTGCAACACGCGAGGCTCAATCTCGTTGAGAGGACGTCGCGGGACGGGCCGAGAAGATGACGAGACAAGGACAAAGAGGGGGCGACGCTCACTGCAGTTGATCTCGTCGCTGGCGTCGGGGCACTCGGGCTCCATGTCGCAGACGAAGCTGGCGGGGATGCAGGGCCCCCGGGCGCACTTGAACTGGTCCTTCTTGCAGGTGCAGTTGAGCTCGTCGCTGAAGTCCCCGCACGTGTCCAGGCCGTCGCACACGCGCGACCTCGGCACGCAACGCCCGTTGTGGCATGAGTGGAAGCCCTCCCGGCACGTCCGAGTCGCTGCACGGAGCAGGGTCAACCGTCAAGACAACCTCGCACACGGGTCGGGAAGGCGTTTGTGGATGGGAACGGCCGTCTCCGTCCCCAGTCCAGAAATACGGACGGCTTTGCTCCACCGACTTTGACGACGAAAACGGTCGTCCCCATTCCTTTTTTAAAAGGTTAAAAAGCGCAACACAACAAGGACAATGAAGACACGAAGACGACAGGACGGGCGCCACCTGTCCTTTCGTCTTCGGGTTGAGAGCTACCTGTCCTTTGCTCTCAACCCTTTAATGAGGAGATACCGTATTTACTCGCAGAATGAACACACTTTTTTTTCCGAAAAATCGATGCAAAGTTAGGGGGGGCGTTCATTACGCGAAGTAAAATTTTTGCTTCCGTATTTACTCGCATAATGAACGGACCTTTTATTCTGAAAAATCGAAGTAACTTCTTATCTCTTTGTGCGCGGCACCCGAGACCCCGTAACCAAACTAAGCTGTGCAAAAAAAAAAAAAAAAAAAAACTTTTTTTTATTTTTTTTTTTTTAGTTCCTTGGGTTTTTTTTTTTTTTTTTTGCCGCCTTTCGCAAGTTGTCTTGTTTGCTTAGGCGAGGGCTCTCCGCTTATCTTTCTTATCTCCTTGCGCGCGTTGCACCCGACGCACGACACGCCCGTAACCGAACTGCGCTGTGCAAAAAAAAAAAAAGAAGAAAAAAAGCTCACCCTGTTTTTTTGTTTTGTTTTCTCAGTACCGTGGGTTGTATTTTTTTTTTTTTTTTTTTGCCGCCTTTCGCAAGCTGTTTCGTTTGCTTAGAGGGCTTCTCCGCTCCTCTTTCTTACCTCCTTGCGCGCGGCGCGCGACCCCCCGTAACCAAAGTGCGCTGTGCAAAAAAAAAAAAAGAAAAAAAAAAAAAGCTCCTCTTTGTTTTTGTTTTTTCTTAGTTCCGTGTTGTTGTTTTTTTTGTTTTTTTTCTGCCGCCTTTCGCAAGCTGTTTCGTTCGCTTAGAGCGCTTCTCTTTCTTACCTCCTTGTGCGCGGCGGTGGGCGAACCCAAAATCCAGACTGCGCCGTGCAAAAAAAAAAGCTCCTCTCCATGTTCTTTTTTCTTGCTTCCGTTGGATCTTTTCGAATTTTTTTAACGCCTTTAGCAAGGCGTTTTGTTCGCCCACACTGCCATCCATTCGCGACCTCGCTGCAACAGGATAGAAAAGTGCGTTCATTTCGCGCGCGTGGGGGGAGGGGGTCAAAATTTTGACATCTGAGTTGGGGGTGCGTTTATTACGCGAGTGAAAAAAAAAGTCGAAATTTTGAGAGCCGACTTGGGGGTGCGTTTATTACGCGAGTGCGTTCATTGTGCGAGTAAATACGGTATACAGAAATTCCTTAAAACATTTATTTTTTAAGAGATTAACTTTTACAAGTTCAAAAAAAGAAGCAGAGCTGAAATTTAAAAAAAAGTGTAAAGTCAACTTGCAAGTTACAGCTTTGTTGGCTGTGGGCAACACCTGGGTAACCACCTCTCCTACTCCTTTCTTATTTAGCAAGAAATTTTGCTAAATTTAGCAAAACAAAACTTCCCCGCTAAACTTAGCAGGGTAAATTTTTTCGTTAAATATAGCAGGAAAATTTCCCAGCAATAAGTTGGTCGTTTTCAACTTTTCCTCCCGTGTACGCGCCTAATACAGTGGAATGTCGTTACTTCAAACTCTCTTAATTCAAACTCCTGGATAATTCAAACTAACACACAGGTCCCATCCTATGCGTTTCTAGGGAGGAAATCTCTTGGTAATTCAAACTTTGCATTATTCAAGCAAAGTTTTGGTAATCATGTCGTATTACACCTGAGACTGCGGTGGAAGAAATCGGAAGAACTTTCAGTAGAAGGAAGTTTTGGTCCCCCTCAGGTTCAAATGAACGAGATTCAACTGTATCTTAGAAAGATCTTTCGGGAAGTTCGATGGCCAAACCTCGAGAGGAGGCTGAGGGCTTCCTCGAGACGAAGAGTTTGCGAATGCCCGCGTCGGACGGACGGAACGTGGCTCACCGCAGTAGTTGAGGTTCTCATCGGAGCCGTCGGGGCAGGCCTGCACGCCGTCGCAGGCCAGCTCAAAGGGAATGCAGGCTCCGTCCCCGCACTCAAACTCCTTGTCCGTGCAGCTGGCATTCCTCGCTGCGTAAAAAACGGCCCCCGTCACGCGCCGGATCCCTTCTCTCCTCGCCGACGTGGTTGAAAGGACGAGGAAGAGACCAACTACGAGAGAGGATGTCTTAGCGGCCAAAGTTACCAGACCATGCAAAGAAACTGGACGCGTGGCACCGGAGGCAGCAACGGGAACGCGCACTTTGGCCTTGACTAAATACCTCCCGAGTTGGGACGAGAATCAGGAAACTCGAATGTTTTGTCGAAGTTGTTTTTTTTTCCCGGGAACCAAACTGCTGGTCGGCGGCTTGGGGCATGCGTCGACGTCGGGAATTTAGGAGTGATTGGAATGCAGTTTAGTTCCTTTTTGTGAGTACTCGTAACACTTACAATACCAGTTTTCACATCAAGAAAAAAATATTGTGAGCCATTCCACTTTGTGAAGGCGGTTGCCAGCAAAGCTGTAAGCACCACCAGACATGATTCACCAAAAGACACGCAAAAGTACTTCACCAAATGTTAATTTACAGTATATATATACATAATTTTGAAACGCTAGTGGTGATTGCTTTGTGATCACTCTAACATACACTAATGGGTTCCATTACAACTTTAGTGAGATTCTCTGCTAAAGTTAAATCTATAGAATTAACTCTTTACATATATAAAAGCTGCTGCCATTATATATGTAGAGCAGTGACGTCACCCGACTCGAGCGGTAGAAGGACCACTCTTCCCGGATGTGTCTTCCTTATCACACGCTTCGACGGGCGGTCGCAGACTGCCCAGTGATGATATTTAAATACGACTCGTAGATTAAACCCAAACATTGCGTGGGCACTCGATTTGGGCTCATGATAATCGATAGTTCGAGAAGCATTTGGGTAGTGGCCTGTGTCCAATTGCTGCAAATACGATAATAGCCGAACCATAACAATGTCTGGAACTCAGCTCCTGTCCTATCCCTGACCAACCCCAGCGCTTGAATGTAATCAACACTGGCGGCATATAATCGGCTCCAGATCACGTGGCCGTTTGTTCTGGCTGCAAGTTGAGAAGGTGAACGCTGCTCGTTTTTCTTTAATTTTTTCTGCGACTTCGATTGCGTGTGGTGAAAAACGGACACGTGTTTCAAAGGTCATCAACGTCAGGGATCCATTGTAAGTGGTATTTGCGCAAAGTACAAAAATCGTCGCATCGCCCCTTTTAACCTGCGTAACTGCAACTGTAACCTAATTAATTTTCAACTCGCATAACTGGTAGCTTAATTACATCGCAAAACTAACCTCTCTCTGCCATCACTTGCAACGGGTGGAGGCCTCTTTAATTTAAATGACCAAAGAGTGGACTCGAAAGTTTGGTTTCAAGAAAATCCTGCCTCTACAATCGTCACAAGAACTGTCGCACTTCTAGTAACTGTAACCTAATCACCTTTAACGCAGAATACGTTTACGGGCAGGACATAGTGCAAAAAGTGTAACGCTTAACGGTGACGAAAAAACGTCACGTGTGGGCCCAGGAGATATAAAGCGTACATAACCAGCCGCAGGCCATGAATAATCATCCAAAACGTATAGATGGCATGCTTAGTCGTATAATACAATACAGAAGTGTAACTGGGCACAGTTAATCTCAACGGCTCGGCGGGAACCGAACCCCGGACCAAGCGATCCCCAGTTCGACGTCTTTGCTCGGAGCCACGACGGTCGGACGAAAGAGAGCACAGGCAGCTGGACTGAGTACAACTTCCCGCCATCAGTCGCCTGCGGTAGCACTTCACTCACCGCAGTTTCTGGCATACGCTTAATACACGGGCGACCATTGGCGGCGAGTTGTACTTCGTCCAGCACGCCCGGTCTGCAGGCAACAGTCGGCACACGCGGCTGGCTCGCGAATGGCCAAGTTCACACGTAGACTCGCGACATTGCAGGACGGATGGTAACGTACCAAAGGACAGTGCGGCGGGCGTCCTCATTCGGCGCGGGTCAATATGTAGCGTAAATGGCGCAATAAATAATTTTCCCTCGTGATTGTTTTGTTTACCACAAATGGTCCTTGCCATCCAAGAGCACAAATATTTCAAGGACGCAGTCACAAAAGAAATATAACCCGAGGTAAGCTCCACATTAAAACAGGCTGGTGACACGCTCCACTCATGTATAAATTCTAAACTTCTCTCAATCGTTCGACAAGCTCGGAGAACGCGAGAGTGTGTCGTGCTTGCAGGATATCGCCCAAAACTCCCCGTAACCAAGCATAGCCAAATCGTAACACAAGCATAATGCTCACACGACACATTCTGTGCTCCCCAAGTTTATCAAAACGATTGAGGCAAGTTTTTTTTAAAAGTAACCTTTATGGATTTGTGCCCACCTACCTTTAGAGGCAGCTAGGATTTCCGCAAAGACAGAAAATCACAGCCCATCCAAAAACTCAGCTTTTTTTTAAAAAACAGTTTCAATAACCATCACTGCTCTTTGCCACTGACAAAAACATTTCCACAAGAAGAGATCAGTCATCGCAGTGCACACACGCCGTGCAACACCGTTGGCGCAGACGCGACGTTGGAGCTTTGTTGCCTTTTGTTTTGAAAGGGTATTGACAGGCACCATACCTTACAGCTTGTGTCAGTGCCCCCAGTCGGCACTTTCACCGCACCAGTTAGCACGAACAAGCAGTTGCCGGATTTTCCTATTTGTCTCTTAGAATCTAAAGCCTGTCACCAAAACTACCGGCGCGGTAGAAAGTGTTTGCTCGGGGCACTGACGTAAGCGATGAAGTACGGTGCCCGCCAATACCTCCTCGAAGTAAAATGAAGAAAAAAAAAGTGTGTTCACTCCAATGGTACCACGCAGTGTACAGAAAGCCCAACCAGCCACCCCAAAGGAAAAACCGACGCCACTCACCTCCACACCGCTTTCCGTCGGGAAGTAAGATGCGACCCGGATAGCACTGGCAGTAGGTGGTTCCGTTGGCGGCCACGCCGCACGTGTCTTCGCAGCCGCCATTCAGGACGGCACACGGGCTACGGGTGCCTGCAAGCAACGCCATGCGCGAGCGTGCTCGTGCCATTAGGAAGCGTGAGCTTGGAGCTCTGTTCCAAAGGTGTAACTTTTATGTTTGCACTTTCCCGCAAGGTAGATGCACCCTCACGCAACGACGGCGTTTCTTATGAGCTTTTCGACGACCCGTCGCCCACTCATACTCCTGGTCGTTAGACTGGCACGTCAACTACGGCGAAAACGTGCGACCGAAAGTAACGAAGGCAGAAAAAGACGCGCAAAAAAGCGACCGAAAATTGCGAGAAATTCAGAACGTCCCAAAAAAAATTCTATGCGATAGTTTTTTTCAAATTTTCAATAAATAAACAGTGCACGAGTATTTATCGTACAGAAATCGCAAACATGCTCTTAACGAGACCATATATGAAGTTTATACGAGGGAAACGCCCTCGTTGTTCTTCAAAAGGAAAGCGACGCATTTTGGTGAATTCCTAATTTTGCGCCATCTCTTGTCCATTTTTTGCAAAAGCGCTTGGCCTTTCCGAGCGGACGCAACGGGCGCAGAAGCGTACAACGTCTGCTCTATGAACCGGATCCGATGACGAACCGCGCCCTGGCGGCCCGTCGGGCGAGGGGGGGGCCTCCACTCACAGTCGTTGGTGTCGTTGGCCACGGCCACGATGCCCATGGGGCGGACCACGTTCTTGCGCAGCACCACCACGTCGGCACCCGTGTGCTTGTTGGCCCGCAGCACAGCGTGGGCCACCCAGTCCGTCCAGAACACAAAGTCCCCGTACACCGCCAGGTCAAACGGGTGCTGGGGGTGCTCGCTCAGCAGTACCTGGGGACCGTCAACCACGGGCACCTCAGAACCTCTTTCTAGGCTCTAGCAGCGGTCACCCACGGAACGACAGAGAGGAGCATCGGCTGCCTGCTTCTGGTTTCATAGTTTCTGCCATGTTTTGCGGGTTTCGTGCCATCAACGGCACTCCATGTTGACACAAGCCATTTTTGGCTTGTGTCAACATGGAGTGTTGACACAAGCCAAAAGATTCCTTCCGCATTGTTGTCACGCCGCTCGACGAAACTCTTGACCTCGCGCTGCGCATCGCGGCACCCATGACCGGGCGTCGGCCAACATTGTGATGTAACACTGTCGAGTCAAGTCACGTTGCATGGTGACGCCACGCAACTTAATGACGTCGACTGACACCGTGAGTCACATGACGTCACGTGACACTGTGATGTCACATGACAGTCAGACGTCACGTGACTATGTGTCATAATGTGACACCATGATGGCACACAGAAGCATGAACATCAGACTGCTAATCATGAAAACAATAAAAACAAAGCGTTTTCACTAATTACGCCGGAAGGGTTCTCGGGCGATAAAACAAATAAAGCTAAGTGGGTGTTAAGCCGGCCAAACCACGGGCATGAAATTAGGTGGAGCTACTTGCTTGAAGCTTGCGTGTGTGATTTTGGAAGTGTTCTTCAGTAACCACAAGGCGGTGCGAATTTGTGTCCAACAACATCGCATAAGACGTTCAGGCAGCCACACCGATGACAGGGAATAGTTCATGCATTTACTGCATGCAGTTTCGTCGTTCCCTGAATTTCAAACTTGGGTGCGCAATTTTCGAAGTGTTCGATTACCACGAGGCAGTCCTAGTTTGTGCCCAATAAAATTGTGTAACAGGCTCACGAAATACTCTCTACTTAATACACCCTCATTGGTTCCAAAACACTATAAAATTTTCGTCTGGTGTGTTACTCGGCTTAACATGAAATGCCCATGCAAACTCTACGGTGCAAGCACGCACCTTTACCATTCCTTCTGTCCACCTGCTCTGAAATGACACCTTGGCAGCTCCGACGTCACAACTGAGCTGTCGCAGCGTTTATTTTCCTGCCCATGCCACCCTATCGCATCACACCAACCTACGGCGGTGTGGTGCCATAGGATGGCCCACACCGCCGTAGGATGCCTGGGCGGTCAGGCGGCATGCGAAGCCGCTCACGAGCTGGCACCGCTCCCGGCCTCCGACCTCCTTTCCCATTGGCGTGCGATCAAAATGTAGGCGGGTTTTGACTCACGTGACGATCGCCGCCGTCGAAGTCGCAGCGCTCGATCTTGTCCAGCCGTGCGTCGGACCAGTAGAGCTTCTGCAGCTGGTGGTCGATGGCGATCCCATTGGGCATCCGGATTTGCGTGGTCACGATCGACTCTGGGTCGAATCCGCTCAGGAAAGAACGTTGGATGCTCGGGTGTTGGGCGTTCCAGTTGGTCCAGAAAACTCGCCTGCCGAGATGCGCGACTTTGTTTCGACGCAATTCGATTGAATGAGCTACGCCGGATGTCGCCTCGCGAACGAGGCTACCGTGAAATGCAATTTCAGTTTCGTCCAACAGTGGGGAGTTTAAGAATAGCGTATGCAAAGGCTTTGCATACGTCATTCTTCTTTGCACGCAAAGAAGAATGTCGTCGCCCTTGCGCACGTGCCGAACGCTAACTGCACTTTGCGTGGGCTATTGTAGTATGCTGTTTTTTGGAAATTGCGCTCGTGCACAAAGTGTCTTTGGCTCCTCCAAGGAGGACTCGTGATGCGCGAGAAATCGGCTAAAGCCATGACGAGGGCAGTTAGAAATTAGCGGTTGCTTTAGCAATCATCATGAGCGCGACGTCGGCGGCATCCTTGCTACTGCGATTTTCAATAAGGGGTGACATTGCACTTTTACAGGAGGTGCACGTCACACACGGTTTCGAAGACTCGGCAAGGTGGGCAACGATCACCGGAAACTAGCTGCTTGCGATGCGCGGACCTTTCTCGGCAAACGCATGTCAGGTACGCCCATGACAGTCAGTATGCGCTACCTCTCTTACCGAGGTGACACAAGCATACACGACCGATCGACTGCTTGCATCGCATTCTCATATTTACACAAATCTAAAATGTTACTCTAGGCCAAAAAACATTTTTTTCTCTCAAGTTAGTTACAGCATTTTGTGCGTGAAATAAAAATTGTTACCGTATCTTGATAGCATTGCAAGCACAAGAAACTTGGGTTTTTGCGTTGTGGCGGAGGAACGTTATTCTAAAACTCCCTGGTATCAGTACATCTCGTAACAAACGCCTATTGAACGGAAGTGCCAAACAAACAGGCACAAAGAACTAGACAAAGACGTAGCGATACATCTTTGTCTACTTCTTTGTCCCCGTTTGTTTGGCGCTTCCGTCCAACGATGTACCAACTAGCCCATCTTTCAATTTTAAAACAAACATCTACCAACAAATCCTATATGAATGCCTGCCCCTAAAATACCGCCCATTCCGTTTTTTGGGTCAAATATCCGTAATATAAAAATTCTGAAACATTGCCCACTCCCCATTTCCCGGGGGAATTTTGGAACTCAAGTCTGGTGCCCGAGGCCAAACGTAGCACGGGACCCCATGCTGCGAGGGGGTCGGACGGGGAGGCACGCACTTGATGCAGCTGCTGACCACGATGCCCCGAGGCTTGTCCTCGGGCCCCAGCTTGACGATCTTCTCGGGGGTGGCCCCGGGGTCCGAGAGGGACACCCGCCCCACCGAGGCGTCCCGGTGGCTCGTCCAGTACAGCTCGTTCTGTACCGGCTCGTAGGCCAGGCCCTCCACTGAGCCTTGCTCTGCGCCAAAAGAGAAAACGGACGCTCGGCGTCTCAGAGGATGGCCAATCAGTTGCACGGACGGCAGTGTGGCACCACCATGGCACCACCAGAGTTCCGTGTGTTCGTGGTTCGCTCTTTCTTCTAATTCGAAGACGCTTTTCTTCTAATTCGAAGACGCGTCGGGGGCCCTGCTCCAAGCCCCCGACGCTCTCGAACCCGAATGGGAGTCGCCCTCGAACGAGAAAGACCTTCCCGTGAAAATCTTTCTCGTTCGAGGGCGACTCCCATTCAAGGCGACTTTTGCAGGCCTTGGTCGAACCAGCAGATGGGTTAATTTTTGAGGTCTATCGGTATTTACCGAAAATGCAAAAACCCTAGGTAAGACCGAAGTGGCAAGCATTCGTCGGCCTTTCCACTTTTGAGCTTTCCATCTGGGAGTGTGGGAGAAACCTGCAATCTTTGGAGCGGGGTATTCCGGTGCCGAAATGGCGACTGAAACCTGCCAGAAAATTTAGGCGGGATACTCTGGAAAACGTTTACAACAAAATGCTCCCCCCCTTCACGCGCCTTTCACGTCCTCCGGTATGCCTCAAATAGTGACGCAAAAGCGCTTCGAAGAGCGGACATGAGCTCCAGGTCCCATCTTGGGCAATATAAAACCAGAATTTCGCGTTTTTGGTACGAAACCACAAAACACTCGCTGGTAAAACTCGGGCCAACTCAAATTTATCCGAAAAACTCCGACGACCGAGGGCACGAAGACAAAATCGGCCCTTTTCTTCGCCATTGTGGCAAAGGCGGCGCAGAGCGTGATGCTGCGTCGAGTGGGTCTAGATGCGACCGTGGCGGAAGCCAGATCCAAATGTATGCGCGCTTGTGCTAGTCGCTGTTCTGGTTTCAGATTTAGCCCACACGATTCAGTCCCTTTACTGGGACAAGGGAGCACTACGGTGGAAGCCACGTACCGTAGCTCAACCGCACACTCACAATCCCTACAATTCTCGTAAACATTTCTTGCAGCTGAAATAAATTTAAGCGACTTTTAAAGTTTTAAAGGGATACTGAACCGAAATTTCGAGCTCACAAAACAAGGCTGGATGGATAGGCGGGACGCTGTAAAACCCAAAAACATCACTCATACAGCGATATCTCGAACGGATCGTCGTATTTTGGAAAATAGGTGCGCGATTGAATACGGCCAACGAGGCATGCGACGTCACGATTCCCATTCCCTCTCCTCCTCGCTATGTCCCGTCGAGCTGGTGAACCGGAGCGAGGAGGAGAGAAACGCGGCCGCTTCCCCTCATTCTCAAATTCTCCCGGAGGACAGTGACGTGAAAGACCTCGCTTGATCGCGCTCTTCTTTTCCAAAAGTACGGCCATCCGTTTCAGATATCGATGTGCTATCGATGTTTTGGGGTTCGTAGCGTCCCGTTCAACGCTTCTGCCACCTTATTTTACAAAATCCAAATTTCGGTTCAGTATCCCTTTAAGCCGAAGCTGGGAATGCAGCCCTTGCCGCGGCCCGAGCCGAGAATGGGGGTGCTGGGGCGGCCGCACTTACTCTGCACGAGCACCGAGTGGCCGGAGCCATTGAAGTGGACGCCGTTGATGCTTCCGCGCTGGATGTCCGAGTAGAAGATGCGCCGGGACGAGTAGTCGAAGGCCAGGCCGATGATGTTGCGCATGAACTCTGCGCTCGAGATGCTCGGGAACGGGGCGTTGAGGTTCGTCTCGTCCATCATGTGGATGCTGTCGATGGTGCGCACCCGCGAGAACATCACGAAGCCCTCGTAGTCTGCACCAGGAGAGAGCGAACGCGTTACGGGCGGCGGAGCAGGTCGTAGGCGGGCCGAGAAGAAAAACTCGGCCCTTCGCGAAACGTGAGGTCACCGTAACGTCTCGAGAGATGGCCCGCCTAAAATCGAAAGCAAATCTGGTGAAAATAAGGAATGGGCAAACTTTCGGTGTGCAATAACAAAAAAAACTCGATAAATTGCTCGTTTTAGATTGTGACCTGCTAAATTTTCGATCGTACAGAGGTACGATGAACCAAAGACGATTGTCCTTTCTAGTCAGCGATGTCCGCTTATCTCTTGCCGTGACTAAGTAACGCCATTTCTTCCGGGGCCAATATTGGTCAGGGCCCTGCAATTACTAAAAGTGAGCCATCTATCGGTGTCTTTAAAAGAAAATGACAAAGTGGGTCAAAAATGGGGGGTGGGTTATGTTTCGGGGGTGGGGCATCTCTCAGGATGTTACGGTACAGACATGCAAAGTGAAGGCAGAAGGCTTCTAGCTCAAAGCTGCAGTTATGCATAGTGAATCAGAAACGAGATCTTTGCAGAGGCGGTAGCTGTTAAGTGAGATCTGGCGGTCGCACGTGGTTGCGGGAAGATTGAGTGAGCCAGCGTGTCGTCTCTAGCGAGACGCGCTCCCCCTTACCAAACCACACGAGATCCACTTTCCATCCGAGGAGCAGGAATTCAAAGCGCACCGAGCAGAGAAGATGGAGCGCCACAGTAGTATGACAACGGCAAAAGGTGTAGGACCCCAACCACCATACACGACTGGCAGCATGTAAGCACCTTTCACGTATCTGCTTGAGTGCTCCTACGACTACTCTACTAAAAGCAAAGCTCCTAAAGCATGCATTCTAAAGTATAGTGACAAAATGAAAACCTCCCAAAGCATAGTGTCAATAAAGAACAGCTGCCATTGTGAATTATGACACGCTTTATGCGGCAGACTGTAACTTTTCTTTCTCCTTCGAAGAGTTTTTTGTTGAGTCCAAACGACGTCGAGCTCGGCACGGCCGGCCGACGGATTAGACTTGAGCGTCGGCTCTTCGGACAACTCACCTTGGCACGTCCGGCCGTCGGCGGCGACCCTCCCGTGGGAGCAGGCGCAGGTGTAGTTGAGGCCCCCCCTGTACAGGCAGAGCTCCTGGCAGCCGCCGTTGTCCGTGCTGCAGGGGTTGGTCGTCTCTGCGCACCGGTTAACGCCCCTCAGGAAACTGCTCGCGGAGGCTGCCCCTGCCCCGCGACCGAGGGCATGGCGCCCCGAACGCATTTCCCACTGACGCGTGGGCGGGGCACCGAACGCGCCATTTGAAGATGCGTTCCGGGCGCCGTGCCGAGGGTCCGGCGTCGCCTCCAACCAGCCCACCAACCTCGCCTGGGGCGGGAGTGGAACACCTGCAGGTCCTTGACCGAGTCCGTCAGGTGGCTGACCAGCATCTCCTCCAGGCCGAGACCGCGCTTCTGGACTCGGAAGATGGAGCCGTCCTCTCGGTGCCTGCAGGACACGCGCCCACCCTCTGTCAACCTCCCCTCCAAGGACTCCCGAGTGCGAAGATCCCCGAGAACAAGGCGAGCTCACGTGTCAGCCCAGTAGATGTAGCTGCCGTGCACCACCAGGGAGAAGGGGTTCTGGAGTGGCCTGCTGGACTCGCCCCCCTCGTCCTCCTCCCCCAGCGGGGCCGGAGGGAAGACAGTCTCCCGGTTGCCCCCGTCCAGGTCCACCCTTTCTATGGTGTCCGTGCGGGAGTCGCACCAGTACAGTCTGTCCTCGTCGAAGTCGATGGCCAGGTCATTGATGAGTTGCACCGAGCTGTTCACCAGCACCACCCGGTCCGAGCCGTCCAGGGAGGCCCGCTCAATCTTGGGCGGCACTCCCCAGTCGCTCCAGAAGATGTACCTGTCGAAGGACGCCCCCTTTGGCCGAGAGACCACCACCCGTGGATGGTGCGCGGCATCGGAGGGCATGGCTGGACGTGGGGGGGCGCGGGTCCGGTTTTCTACTTTACGCGACGCTTGGAAGCTCGCAAAGTCGGACACGCCAGAAAGTTTGCGGCACGTGTCACAGGCGGAGCGCCTACCGCCGACCTCACGTCTCAAGACTGTGGGACGAAGAGTCGAGAGAGGCCGGCAGACGGCCAGACCGACAAAGGCCGGGAAACCGGCGTGGTTCGAAGGAAGCGACGACCGACAAGAGCCGGCAAGCACGTGGCCTAATTTGAACCGGGCTCAGGTTCGCTAGCAGACACGCCAAATCTCCCGTCTGGTGCGGCGCCGTGGACGTCACGACGTATTCTTTCTAATGAAACACGGAGTCCGCCAATGCCGGCAGAAGAAACCGGGAGAAGAAACTCGTGCGAGTCCTGGGGAGGCGGTCGAGGGCACACTCAGATTTGGCCCAACGTCAGGTCCTTTAGCAAAATGTCAAGCGCCCCTTCGAGACTTCCTGGAAGTTCCTTTTTAAGAATGAGACGTCGAAAAAGAATTCATTCTTTTGAGCACCGATGCCAGGGAGGCAATTTCTACGGCTGTGCATCCATACTTCCCACGATAATCAAGGAACCCCGGAGACGGTGGGTACGCCGAGGGTTCTCAAACTCTTACAGGGATGCCTACTCCAATCAACCAAAGGGGAGAAACCCAGTTTCGGCTTCGGTGAAGCGGTGCAGAAGCCTACGAACCTAGCAAGCAATAATTCATGCACTACAAAGTGCCTGGCTTGTGTAGCTCAGATTGGTTAACATAACACACTGAAAAAGCGCTCGGGTGCAGGAAAAGGAAATTTGGAACCTCGGGGAACTCCTGGGAGTTCAGTGTGGAAACTCACACACTCGATTAATAACAGTGCCAACCACTAAGGCGAGACAAAAAAATTACAGGAGGACCTTAAGACTGCTTACGTGTAGGAATGCGAAAGCATTGTAGTCCCGCAGGTGAAATGTTTTAGAGTAATGTTTCTACACGTGTTTAAGACTTCACGGCTCCCGTGACGAAGCATCTGCATTGCCGTGCACATATAGAGGACGTCAGGGACGGCGTCTAGGAGGACGTTGAGGACGTCAAGAATGACGTCTAGGACGACCTCTAGGATGACTTTTGGGACGACGCCTAGGACAATGCGGAGGACGACCTCTCAGACGACATCAAGGATGACGTCTCGGACAACGTCAAAAATGTTGTCTAGGACGAAGTCGAGGACGACATCCCAGAGGATGACGTCCTAGAGGACGACGTCAAGAATGACGTCTAGGACGACCTCAAGGACACCGCCAAGGACGGCATCGTCCTTGAGTGTATGTACAACTGAGTGGCGCGTGCTATTGCCAGGCAAGTGCATACCCGCATCCTCTATCCAACTGCACCGCCAGCAGTTTGGCTGGCTCCTTAGCAACAATGTCGCCGTTGCTATGGAGTCGCATGATGCGTTGCAAGCAATGGAATTTAGGTGCCGTTTGCGCTGGACAGACAACACCGGCTTCGCTCCATGGAACAGTTAATGCATTGCAATAATAATTGCCGCAATCAAAGCGAGGCTAAGGATGCTGGGAAACGGAACTGGGGTGTCGAGAACGACGCCACGAGGAACGGCCCTGCAAGATGTCGTAGATGGGCGAGTCAAGAACCGTCTCGGATCAACTTGGACAGCAGCTCCCAGCACCAGAACTGACCGTTGCAGCTCCAAAATTAGGCTAGAAGGGCGATAGAGACCACCAATTCAACTAATGGCTCAAGAGTAATCGCGGAATAGGGCAAAGTCATTGACTGAGACCAACTAGACGACAGTAATAGCAAATCCATGGCAAAACAACAGGGTAAGAACGATGGTTCTTCCCAGAACGATTCTTAGTGCTGCGGCAATTGTGGGAGTCCATTGAACGACGACGGAAAACCGAGGTCGACAAAGAATGAGATGAACCCCGAAGTTTGACCAAACGAAACCGGAAACGGGGAAGACCTTCTTTGTCTGCTCCCCGCCGGCGGGCGCACACCCCAAAGTGACCGAAGGACGCTCACCCCTTGTAAGGATGCACCACGATCGCCCTCGGCTTGTCCATGTTGCCCGACAGGAGAACGTAGCGGTGCGACCCGTTGAGCCGCGACACCTCGATGACGTCGTACGACGGATCGATCCAGTACATGTTGCCTGCAAGAGACGGGGACGCATGTAGCCGTTGAGGAGTCTTTCGTCGGAAACACCGGGGACTCACGGGCGACCCAGTCGATGGCCAGGCCCTCGATGGCGTCCAGTCCGGCGACCACAGTCTCCCGGCCGGTCATGTCCCTGCGGATGCGGGTGATGCTTCCCCCTTCCGTGTCCACCCAGTAGATGTACTCTGGGCAGGGGGGGCCACAGCATCATCACACCGACGAGACAACTCGTACGCACCAAATGGGAGCTCGTACGGCGTATGAACACACATGCCCGAGACGTACAAACCACACCAATACTCGTGTTAGCAACACGGGGCGCTAGTATTCGAGAGATAGAAACTGGTAGGCAAACACATTTTTGAAAAACCGGAGACGATGGATGAAAAAGGGGACAGCACACAAAATGTCTCAAACGCAGCTACTAAACTTTATTGGCACAGTCATTTATATACCGTCTCTCCCTCTTGTCTCTTGGAAACTGTACACGCACCTAGGACTTTCAGTTAGGGTACATCTCGTCTTGACCACATTTCAAACCACCGAATTCAGTTTGTACACAGCATTGCAAACAAAGCCCCATTGTCACAACCCCCAAGGTCGGACCCCAAACACCGCACCTTCACACAACCTCCAAGGTCTAATCCACTTCCGTACAAAAGCCCCACACTAAAACTAATAAACAGACACACACACAAAAATATTGAAGCAGGAAAAACTTTTGGGTTGCTTCGTCTAGTGTGATTGACGGCTGACTGATACAATTGCCTACAATCATGATTCTGATTGTTTCTTTCAAGACTCTTTTTGCACAATCTTTTCCTTTGCTCAAAACAACAACATATCCCCAATCAGGCAAACAATTATTGCATTCCTGTACATGTTTAGCAATCTCAGAGTCTGGAGACCAGTTCTTAACTGCCCTCCTGTGTTCAGGCAGTCTATCAATCAAGCACCTTTTCGTCTGCCCCACATAGGTGAATCCACAGGCCATCGGAATATCATGTACTACGCCAACCTGGCAATCAACGGCGGCTTCTCTGTGCCATTTTTGACAACCCCGCGCCCCACCCTTGAATAGCGTAAGCCTGTTGAACTTTTGGAAGTGAAAACCACCTTTACCCTGAACACCCCAGCAACCGTCAACAAGTTGTGCAAAAATTTATGAAAAAACGGAATGCACACTACCCTATCTGGCTTCTCCCTTTCTTTCGTCACCTCTCCTCTAAATCCCACCATGCACTTCCTTGCGACCCCCTCCACAATGTTACTCTTATACCCTGCCTCCTTTATGCGTGCCAATTGCCTCCTAACAGCTTCACATACTTTGTGTTGACAAGATTTTCTTAAAGCGTTGTCTAGAGACACCACTACCCCTCATTTAACCAATTTTGAATGACAACTTTTGTAAAACAACAAAGGTTTTGCCGCTAGTTTCCATATACCCAGCACAACCCGTCCAACATGTTCAACCTAAGATCCAAATACTGCAGCACACCTTCATCAGGCTCCTCACTGCTAAAGGTCAACTCAAGCACTGCTTGCACTATGAAACCTTTGATCTTAGGTAGTGCCCCCTTCTCAACCGAACATATCAAAATGTCATCAACGTATCTCTTGATCATCACTGACCCTGCTGGGAATGATTGTACAACTTGCCCCAAGGCCGAATCCGAAGGAGCCAAATATACCTCGGAAAACGCTGGTGCCAACAACGAACCGATGCACAGCCCCTTCCTTTTGAGCAAATTTACTCCCCTTAAATTCTACAGCAGTGGAATTCAGATGCGATTCTATTAAGTTCAGAGAACTCCCTACGTCTGCCCCGGACTGCGACTGGAACCGAACCAAGCTTGCCTCCAACAAATCCCCTAATCTCGAGAGAAGCAGCGGTTGATGGAGGGAATAAAATAAGTCTTTAATGTCTAGTGACATGACTTTGCACTTCATACGCGAACTTGGAGATGGCACTCGGTAGCAAGGAGAATCGAGGAGGGCGCGAGAAGGAGGAGTGGGGGACTCACCGTCCACGAAGTCGATGGAGGTGGCCATGGACACTCGGGAGATGGGAGCCAGCACCCGCTCTGTCGGGGAGTTCGGGGGAACCAGGGACACCCCCCGGATCTCGTAGTTGATGGAGTAGAGCAGGAACTCGGCGTAGCCTGCGCCGAGAGTGCGTCGCACGGATCGCACCAACCGGGGCCGTTTTGTGGCTACGCTAGGGATAGCCTATTCACACGACAGACTGAATCGAGGTTTTTGTCCGCGTCACGTCACCGATTCCTGCGGTCTGCGCCTTGTCCGCGGACACGCGGACTGATTAAGTTGAGTGCCTTTTCACTCGCGGATTGTTGGCAGGAGATTTACTTGAAAAGCGTTTAGTCTAGCAAAAATACAATGTTTTCTTTTTTTTTAAGACGATTAAAACAACAATGGTGCATTGTTGCATTTTGTGCGTTCGCTGGTTCATTTTGTTGCGCAATTCTTAGTTCTTTGCGTGAAAAAAAACTGCAGAAACTTTGCCCGGCTGACCGACGCAGGCTCCAGTACTCCTCCGGATCCGTGTCAAGAAGCTTCCGACGTAACTTGTGTAGCAAGCCGCGACAATTCTTGCACGTCCAATCAGCCTTTCACCGAGCAAGACATTTCTTGTGGCTGTGGTGTACGTAAGTATTGTGCACGAGCAAGCAGTGCATGAAGGCATCTCCAAATGCCCCTCCACGAGCCCAGAACTTCGTCGCTTCTACGCCGAAGCCTTCTCGAGCAGGACCATACCTTTATCACTGTCATGACTTGGGTTAGTAAGGCACTTTGCTCGTCGTCTCCCTCGTGTGGATGTGCTTGGGAGACGGACGAACCGCGGACATATCGTCACGTGATAAACCCGTCACGGATCATGTGAATCGGCCAAGAGCGACATTGCTTGGGCTGTCTCGGTGCTTGCTTAAAATCGTGTTTGCCAATCACCCCGAGCTTCGACCGAAATTGCGAGAAAATGTTTCCCATGCTTGAAAATGCCAGAACGGTTATCGAGAAGTCCCAATTTCGAATGGTAACGACTGTCGACGATTGCAAGCACCGAGCCGTCCCTACCAAACCATCGGGGAGTGCTAAAGCAGCAGATTTGGCGGCTCTGGCCGGAGGGGAGGGTGCTTACCGACGCACTTGGTGTCGTCTTCATCGTCCGGGACAAAGCCGGTGGTGCACTTGCACACCCTGGTCGACCGCGAGGTCGGCAGGCACAGGTGCGAGCAGTTGCCGTTGGCATCGCTGCACGCGTTCTCCCCTGCATGCGTGGCGTCGCCGGTGGTGAGCTCGCGCATTGGACCCTCCGCACCCACAGTTGCCGCACCTCGCTTTCGCGCGTTGCCGAGCGCACCGCGTTCTTCACGGGTGAATTCGGAGTTCAGAGCGCGCTCAAACCCTATGGTGATTTTGGCCGAATATTTTCGAATCGAACGTCGAATAATTTCCCCGATCCTTTCACTGCTGCGCCGTGCTTAAACGAAACGCCAGCTGAACTCGTGGAAGCTGCTCCCAAGCTTGCACTTGTCTATTTCTAAGCTAAATTAATTTTAATATAACACTATTTATGAACTGCTGATTCAGAAGGTCTGATGCCTCAAAATATTGAATAGCATATTATTCGAAACTAATATTAGAAAATTAGAATACTCGCCCGATCCTACTAATAATGCTCGCTAACTGCAAATACTCTCTTTTCAATTGAAAATTCGCCAAAAAAATACAAACAAATAGGAATGATGTCAAGACATGGCAGTCTAAGGCCCTAGTTACACGGGCGCTTTGAACTGTCGTTGAGTTCAATCACAGTTATCGGACCCAACTGTGATTGAACTGAACTGAGATGGTGCTACACGGCTCTCTAGAACCCAGATGAAGCTAAAACGAAACTAGTTCTTGTGCCACGTGATCAGTCTAATTGTTGAAGTAATTTACTCGGAGAAACATATTTTATTTATTATAAGTATATCATACATTATGTTCATTACCTTGTTGCTTTTTAGCGGCGTTTACACCAGTACCAAAGCAGATTCAGGGCTAAGTTGCGCATATTTTATGCTAGGTGGAGCAAGCTACCGCCCGCTACGATGGGTGCACTCATTACTATTTGTCCATTCACACAGCTGGTCCCGCCGCCATCTTCGCTCGTTTGGTGGCTTCCCGGCTAGCCAGGATCGTTTTAGTGGCAACTCGAACGCCTAAATCTATTCCTTACCGGATATTTTGCTGCTACGATTCTTTTTAGACGCCTCCCCCTGCATTCCGAAACAGTAAGTGCCTCGGAAACGATGGTCGGTGGCAGCAGTCCCACGGACAGGCGCCATTTTACCTTTGTTGGGGAAGTCCATTCAGTTGAACTGAGGTAAGAGAGCTCAGTTGAACTCAACTGTGATTAGCGGCTCATTGACAGTTGGCACCGCCGTGTAACTTCGGCCGACCGCGATTGAGTCATCTGTCATTGACTCGATGGCAGTTGAAAGCGCCCGTGTAACTAGGGTATAACATGTACTTGTACAATCGCGGCGGGTTAGCCCTTTTGAGTGCGCTTCTCATCGAGCACTTGTGCACTGCAAAGAAGCAATATCCGTGCATCCCGCCACGGGTAGAAATTTAGAAAAGTGCGCTCATCAAAACACCAAACTCTGGTTAGAATGATACATGGCCAGGCGCAAAGCTAGCTGCTTTTCTCTCTAGTCGCTCTTCGAACATCGACCTCTGGCATTTGGCGCTGGCATTCTAACGCATTTGAACGGCGAGCAGAGACAAGGGAAGCTAGCTTCGCGTATACCCTCTAATAATTTCAGTCAGAGGTCGACGCGTTTTTGTACGCACTTATCTCCTCCATCTATTTCTACCCGTGTGCAGGTGCTTGGTGAGAAGTGCACTCAAAAGGGCTAACCCTTCAAAAAGGGTCAACACTTCGAAAAGTATGAATATTGAAGTTGGTCTCGGAGCAAATAATAAATAGCGTATAATACTATACTACTATATTCAATGATATGAATTTTTGCGCAACCGTAGATCTTTCATAACCGGTTAACACACTGACCCGCTAGTGCCACCATAGGGCAGCCCCAGAACGCTTTCGACCCGCGTATGTCTTTTTGTATTTTTTTTAAGCGTCATGCTCTTGCTGTGGACTAGAAACAAGTCTGCCAACGTTATAAGCTACTATTTTCCATAGACAGTGCAAAGATTTCATCCCTTGAATACCGCAAAAACCTTCGGTTTAGAAGAACTTGTAGTTCGGCTAGTTAGTGAACGTTGGAAATCATGATATACGGCGCAAAAAAACAAAGGACACAAAGACACCTGTATGTCTGATTTCTCTCTTGTGTCCATTGTTTTTTGTGCCTTACATCATGATTTCCTTCGGTTTAGTCGCAGACAAGTCGGAAATGTTACGGAACATCCTCACAAAGAACGCCAGTGGGGAGGCGTGCGAAGCGTAACTCCACCCCGTAAAGAGACGCGTCTGCCAGACTCTCCAGCGGTTTCCCCGTGCCACCAACCTCCCTGCACGGCGGCGTCGTACACGGCCAGGGCCAGCACGGTGTCGGTGTTGTTGCGGAGCACGGCGCCCTGGGCGGGGGCGTCCCTGTCGGCCGCGTGGATGGCGTAGTCTGTCGAGAGCAGCAGCCGGGCCCCGTACACGGCCAGGGCGTGGGGCTGCTCGCCCCCCAGGCCCACGTCCAGGGTCTCCACCTCGACTGCCTCCCCCACCAGTGAGCAGCGCTGCACCGTCAGCGAGCCCCGGTTCACCCAGTACAGCTCCGCCCGCTCAAAGTCCACGCTCAGACCTGGGGGGACAGACGGCACACACCCCTCGCTATACTCCGTTTCGCGATAACTTGGCGAGCTGTGGAGGCCACGACCGCTGCGACCCAATAAGACGTTCGGAGCGAGGCACGTGACACCACGTCACAAAAGCGTTTATGTTGACAATGGTGTTGTCATGTGCCTCGCTTCAATGCTCTCATTAGGTCTGGGGGCCACAGCATCCACGATTCACCAAGTTACCGTGAAACGGAGTATGGAATACGCGGCCGACGGCGGAGTTGCGGCTGGAAGATCAATTCACTTAGAGGTGGGGAGGGTCAAGGAAAATTGGAAGCATGGGGGAACCCTCCTCGAAACCCAGTTTGAGAGTACATCCTAAGGCAATGAAGATAACTACCCTATTTCTCGTATTTTGTTTTACTTTCACATTCCACGTTCAAACACGTGACATTCTTTGTGACGTCAATAGAGCACGTCATATAGTTAAGGAAAGAAAGTTCAATCCGAGGTGACGTCAAAATAGCACCAATAGCAGAGAAACTCGCATGTATCCCTCGGGCGTTCGGTCTTCCGCGGCGGTTCACGGCATTGCTCACGTCTTTGTATTTGATCTTTTGTCGCTTCGCCAGTCTCCACCTTCTTTCATTTCTTGTTGCCACCATTTGGCAACGGTGTCAGCGAGGTATTGTAGCGAGTTTGTGAAGATGTCGAGGAAGCTGACAAAGCTTCCGACGACGACGACATGTCCGCAAGTTCCGACGACGATCAAGTTTTTGCCATCGCGCTGCAATTAAGCTGACAGCGCCATAAATAAAGATTGGTTTGTTTCTTTTGTTCAAACTTTCCTCCATTCTTTAAAAAAAAGAAAAGGTTGACCTATATTTAAATTTTTCTTTTTTTATTCTCGACGAGTTTAACATAAAAGCATCGACCTATATTAGAGTAAATACGGTAAATTTGTGCGGCTTTGGTTCACGTGCATTTGAGTTTGCACACCTTCTGTCGAGCAAACAACTCGCAAACTAGGCCAGCACATTCTATGGTAGGTTTCGCCATCGTCGTTCGACTTCGCGTTTACCAATCCTTGTTTTTGCATCAAGATAAAAAAAGAAACCCAAAGCACGTTGAATTATGCGACGAAACATCCCCGGGCCAAGAGGGCTTTGTAGACCGCGGTCCTTCCTGACGAGCTACGAATAAACCTCCTGAAGGTCGGAGTGCTTCCAGGTCAATGTAAAACGCCAACAAGCTCGGCAAGCGCCAGCGCAATGCATAACGCGACACGCGTCACAAACGGATTTGAGACAGTAAAGTGGACAAGCGGTCGATTGGGGCTTTAGGTCTGCAGAGGGCGTGTGGGTTTCACCCACTTGTGGAGCCGTCCAGCTTGGGATTGGTGAGCCGCGACGTCAGCTCCCGCCGCCCCGAACCGTCCATCCTCGACACCTGGATGGTGTCCTGGCCGCCCCGGTTGTCGTTCCAGACGAGCAGCCTGCGGGTCAGACAGCCGTGGGTCAGACTTCACCCGAGTGCGCAACCGGTTTCAGGACACCCAAACAGTCGCTCACACTCCTTCCCTGGCAAAGTTTGAGCGGAAAAATTCCATAGCCGCATTCGTTATTAAATTTCAGTGAGGAAAAGTGAAAAACGAGCCTTCCCTGTATTGCCATTATCAAACGATAGATTGACTAAAATAGAATTTATACCGAAAAGTGGAACGGAGAAAAATATGTTCAAAGTGCTTCAAAGCTTACCTTTTCTTTAGCTTTGGTGGACAGAAAATAATTTATAAAAAATTAACTATGCAGTGTAAACTAGTGAAAATTTCTGGGACTACTCTCTAGATGATGATGGATGTCAATATGTAATTTTTCTAAATCAATGTTTTTTGCAGAATTTTGTTTCTTCTGGGTTGTGTCCCCCCTTAAACATCAAGAAACAAGGAATGGAAATATGCTCAAAAATCAAAGATTAAACTGTCTGCTACTCAAAATTAAATGATTACTTAATTACACTGAACGCTAATAATTTTCCTAAATGGGTTCTTTGGCACAGATCACTATGGCATCATCTTTTTTCTGTGCAATGCATAGTTTCCGCAGGAGCGATTTTGCTCACGTTTCGAAAAGCACCCTATATATAACCTTATTTTATGTAACACTCTCGGTGTGTCACTCACTTCTGACGATCCTCGATAAAACACATTACACATTAACAAGTCAGGTTTTATCTTCTGCCCAAACGCAAGCGAATCCGACGATACGCGATACCCCCGACGTCACGCGACGTGGTCAAGCCGACTCGACATCACATCACACCACGACTCGTCACCCAATGTTACTAGATTCAAAACAATGCCGTCGACGCAGCGAGATCGCACGACGTCGCAACTTTGCGCCGCGAATTACTCGACCAGACGTCGCGCGACCCAACTCGAAGCAAGCCCGTAGAGCTGACGACGTCACTCGCGCGCCATTTTCATTGCGACTGACGAAAGTTGAGCTGTACCGGCGGAAGAGTGCGAAGGGAAGAGGTGCGTAGAGAAGATCGGGAGGCACTCACCCCAGGGCCGGGTGGAGGGCGAGGGAGGCCGGGGACTCGAGGTCCCGGTCCACGACCGAGGCCACAAACTCTCCGTCCAGGCTGCAGGCGAAGATGTGCTTGCCCCCCTCCCCGTATGATGAGAAGAACATGTTCCGGGAGATCCAGTCCACCGCAAAGCCGTACGGGTTCTCTATCACTGCAAGGGAGGGAAGGCCCCCTGGAGACTCTCCCGCTTGCCCGGTCGAGATACTCCCGTCTTTCTCAGACGGGCGGACCCTTCACCCTTCACCTTCTTAGGGCACAACAATCAAACCCGACGATAAAATATTTTTAAAAATTTAGCCTGGCCGTTTTATTGAGCTAAATACCATATTTACACGACTGCAGGTCGATCCATTTTCCAATTTTTTAAAGTCTCAGCTGAGGGGTCAACTTATAATCGGGACGAAAGTGATATCAAGAACACCTCGACTCTTCACAATTCAACCGGCTGTACTGGCAGTGGTGCACCCATTCTGAGTGCTCGCTTTATGAGCTCTATTTTTTCTTTTTATCTGTGCAAACGAGTACCACTATCACGATGATCGCGATTTGCAATATCAATCCAAATGTATTACGGTCAGTGGGGTGCCCGAACCTCAGGAGTGGCGAGACTCGATGTAAGAGCCATGCCGGAACGACTGCTGGAACAGCCTCTCTTGCCGCTGCTTGTTTTCGCTATGCACGGTTGCACAATGTTTGATCGAGTGTCGAGGTCGTGCCACCGTACTGGAGTGCCAACTGTGTTTGTCTGTATTAACACACATGGTTCGGGTAGTTTAGGCTTTTCAATACTCGCTTATGGGGCCATCCTTCGTCCGAAAGCAACCGACAACTGCACTGCTGGACGCAAGTTCGACAGGCCGCAGAAGTTCAACAGGCCGCCGCCGCCGCCCCCCCCCCCCCCCCCCCCCGAGGTCACATGACCCCCCCTCCCCCAAGATCACGTGACTACCCGCAGGTGACGTGACTTCCCTCAGTGCCCTTCCCTCCTCCTCCTCAAGAGCTGCGCTCCAATTCGGCGTTACAGGGATTTGTAAACGGCTTTCACTTTTTTTTTCTTTCTATTTCGCTGACACACGACGTGGGGGGGTCGACTTATAGTCGTGTAAATATGGTAGGTCGAACCACAAGCACCGAATGAGTGGGGTCGGCCATTTCGTTTCAGAGCTGCAAAGTTAGTTTGCACTCATTTAGTTTTCTTCATTTCCCCTTTTGTCGTGGTGATGGTCGAATATCCCCTTCCCCCTCGGTGGACGAGGCTCCCCATCACGAGGGGTCCCGACACGTCATATGTTTGAGAACTGCTGCTCCGGAGTTTTGAGAGGCTTCCTCCTCCAACGAATCTTTACCAACTCCGCAACTGTCTGGCCAATAAAGTGACAGTGATGTAAAAGAACACATAGACGGGGGGGCCAGTTGGATTGCGTCGATGCGTAGAAAAGGTGCCGAAGAAGACGAGGACGGGAAGAGTTGAACGGAAAGAGGCACTATACGACTCGAGTTTGTCGAAGAAAAAATTGTGTATAAAAAGTCGCCTAGAATTTCCTGCCATAATATTCCGAGAGATGTCACATCCCTGAAAGATAACCCGCCCCCCATTTTTGGCACGATTTAAAATTTTTTTTCAGAAGCACCGAAAGACAGCTCACTTCTAGCGATTTCAGGGCCCTGGTCAATGGTGACCTCGGCAGCAATGATGTCACTTAGCCACGACTGGAGATATGCGAACGTTGCTGACAAGGAAGGACAGTTGTCTTTGATTCATTGCCCCTCCCTGCAATTGCAAGTTTCGTAAGCCACGAAATCTAAAACTAGCATTTTTTTACATTTTTTTTGGTATCGCAGATCAAAAGTAAGCCCACTTCTTATTTCCACCCAATGTGCTTTTGATTTTAGGTGGGCTATCTGTCGGAAAATTACAGTAGTCATATATGCATTAGCTCTGTTCTAAATTTCATTTCATTTCATTTATTTCTCCTTAAGGGCCCTGTGGGGCATTACATAAGGGGGGGAAGCTTGTGGGGTAATACAAAACATATAAACACAAAAATAAAACAAACAAAAAATTGATGTAAAATCAATAGTCACAGTAATACAGGTTAAAATGGTTAAAATTTATTGGATATGTGCAGTCACTGATTGGCGAAAAGCGGATTGGTCAGTAATAAGGATGATTTTTTCAGGAAGAGAGTTCCAGATAGTTATGGCATGAGGAAAGAATGACGTATTAAACGCTAACGTTTTGCCTGTTATGCGTTTGATGCAACGGCTGTGATTGAGGCGTGACGAAATTCTGTCAGGAGGTGATATCAGGGAGTCCGATAAGTTAATGCTAGTGTGGTAAAATTTATGTAAGAGACATAATCGCGAGATTATTCTGCGGTCAGAGAGCAGTGGAAGCTCGAGAGTAAGTTTAGGCTGTGTCACGCTGGTGTCGCGGGAGTATGCTGATGAAATGAATCGGGCTGCACGATTTTGAATTCCTTCCAGACTGTCGCTGAGGTAAGCTTGTGATGGATGCCAGATAGACGAGGCATACTCGAGTTTGGGGCGGACGAATGTAGTGTACGCTAGTTGCTTTAGGTGAGAAGGTGCTGATTTTAGATTCCGCTTTAAGTAGCCGAGAGTCTGCGAAGCATCAGCAGTGATGACGTCGATATGATGAATCCAAGAAAGTGTGGAAGACAGATGGATACCGAGGTACTTGTATGAGGGAGTAGAGCCAATTGAAACGCCATCAAGTGAGTATGAGTAAGAAAGAGTAGATTTTTTCCGCGTGAATGATACAAGTTTGCACTTCTCGTAGTTAAGAGGCATAAGCCAACGATCGCACCAAGTGTTAATTTTTGTTAGATCCCTCTGCAGGATGATATGATCAGAGCAGTTTGCGACTGGTCGGTAAACAACGCAATCGTCTGCGAACAGCCTAATTTTTGAGTCGATGTCATGCGGAAGATAATTTATATATATGAGAAATAGGAGTGGGGAGAGCCCTGCTCCCTGGGGAACGCCTGATGTTACGTTAGCAAGGGGTGATTGATGATGGTTAGCAATGGTAAACTGAACTCGCGACGTAAGAAAATCCCGAATCCAAGAAATTATAGTTTTGTCAATACCAATATTGAAAGTTTAGAGAAGAGGCGATTATGCGGAACTCGGTCGAAAGCCTTGGAGAAGTCTAGGAATATGGCGTCTGTTTGATAATTGTTATTCATATTAATGTGTAGGTCGTGAGTGAATTCGGCAAGCTGGGTTTCGCAAGAGCGATTTTTTAGGAAACCGTGTTGGTGAGAGTAAAAATCATACTATTTCCCAGATGACGCTTTGGACGCTTCGCCGACACAATCTGTGCCTCTACTCCTAGTCTCTTTCGGCGCTTTTTCTTTGCGTAGAATATCTGCCACACTTTGTATAATCAGGATCTACAAAAAAGAGGTGTGTCGTGCCCGTTTTAAACGGTCCACTCACGTGGCTCTAGGAAGTGTGCTCCATACACGAGTGCCCATACAAAAAAAGGAATTTCAAAGAGCCGCGTTGCGCGTCAGAGCTCTTGATAGCACCGTGCGTAGTAACACGGCTGTTTTTGCCCGTATTTAGTTAAAAGCTTCAGACGCACCATGCTCAGGGCACCATAAAGCGTAAATAAACCAAAACCCTCCCCCCAAAAAGTAAGTCGGGTAAGAAGCTGCGGCCATGTGGCAGACGCTCACCGGTGTCGATGATGGTCTCGACGGTGGATCCCAGGAGCGAAGCTCGCTTGATCTCGTTCAGATGCGTGTCTGCCCAGTAGATCATGCGACGGCGCGCGTCAAAGTCCAGCTTCACCGCGTGAATCACCTGCAGACGAGACGAGACTTAGTCGTTGGCTCACCAGTACGAAAAGCGCACGCACTTTCAGTTTCTTTCTTAGAAGTAGATGCTCTGGACCAGCCTGGCAGTATGAAATCACATTTGGAACCGCCCCGACTTGCCGACTACTTCCTCGGAAGCCACGCTGCTGCCCAAGATACGTACGCAATAGCAACGAGCACCCCTCTTCGCCCACAAGGTTCCCGGTTTGACCACAATCGAGGCCCGCTTCGTGCCATCGCATCGCCTTGGGAGGAAAACGTACTTGCTCACATTTTGGCCGTTTTCTTTTAACGCCGAACGTTCTTTACGAGCCACCTTCTGGGATATTCGTCACAAACGAGCATCATGGTCAGCGCCATGAATGAGTGACGACACGCTTGGAACGTCATTTTTATATATGAAGTTTATATATGAAGTTCAAGCCGTGACTGGGCTCGAATCTGGGTTGGTAGTGTGGCAGTAGGATATTATGGCTACTGAGCTACTAGCACAGCTGGTCTGACAAGGTGAAAGGTTTCATTTGAATGCAAACGTGCTGCTGCGAGTGGCAGGATCTGGATGAAAATAATAAAAAATAATAAATAATATAAAGACGAAATAAACAAAGAATAAAAAAACAATATTAAAATAAAAATAGATGAAAAGGAAAAAAAAGCCAAGCTTGATCATGTTGGCAAAAACTGGTAAGCACAGAATGTGCGATAGGCTTTCCAGGGAAGAAGAAAAGGGTGTCTCAACGGCACAGCCTACCCAAGATTCACTTTAATTTCTGACACGTTGAGAGATGGCGCTACATGACTAAAAAAGCCGCAAAGCGAGCGAGATCGTTTACGCGCCGTACGAATGATCTTGTTCTTACGCAATACGTACCATAGACCCTGGGTGGCTCAGTCGGCAAAGCACTTGGCCCGCAATCTCAAGATGGCGAGTTCAAATTCAGCCGGGGAAGTCTTTTTATGCCGTTCCCTATGGGTGTAACTCTTTTCGGTGTCGGTTTTTCGTTACAGCCAGCCGCTGCAGCTGAACGCTAAAGAACTCCTTGGAAATCGGCTGATAAAACACATTCTGCATTAAGATAGATGATAAAAAAAAAAAAAAAAGCCAAAACAACGCACGGAGTGTGGTTTGTGCGGGACACATTCCGTGCTCCCTAATCTTTGCCAGCGTGATGAAGCCTGTATAATTTTTTTGTCCATTTATAGGAAGTGGAAAATGAGCAGCTTAACAAGTATGCCGATCCGTATTTCCCCGCATACGCAGTGCCGCCAACCGAAAGCCCCCAGGTGAGCGGCCCCGTCCAAAGACGCCCCCTCACCTTGGGTGAGCTGAAGGGCGGGATGACGTGGTAGTAGGGCATGTCCAGGTCCACACCCCGGATCTCGTTGGGGCGGGAGAAGAGCAGCACCCGCTCCTTGCCTGCGACACGCATCCGGCTCACACTTACACTCCCTCATGGACACCCAGCAAAATTAAATATGAATGGAATAAGTAGTTATCCGACCGGATACAATTTGGACGGCAATTCCGTTCGTATCAAATATAATAATTTGTAAACCGAATTGGAACGACTAATGATCTCTATGACAGTTGCTGGATTGCGCTTCCCAGCTCCTCGAATGCGGCCACCGGGCGGCCATCTTGGGACATGAAAAATAGACCTTTTGGAGCGTTGCGGAGGCTTGGTGGCAGTGTGCTGAAGACACGTTTTCTGCTCGTTCGACGTCATTTGCCGGAGACGTTTTTTAAAACCTTGTGCAAACGGTGAGAATTGCCTTCGAGAACACATGAAAATTTTTACGAAAGTGCAGCACCGCGGGAAAACGGCACAACTCGTCGAACGCAAGTCTCGCTGGTCTCGCGACGTAATCAAAACTTCCTTGGCATGCAAAGTGCTGCGTCTCTGCGCCTTCGCGTGCTTGTACACTTATCAAGAATCGATGCCGTGGCAAAGGTTTCAAGGTGCGTCGCATGTAGATGTCTACTAGATCGTCCAGCTGTTTCAGCGAGCTGCTATTAATGAGGGAAAAAAAAATCGGCGGTTGCTATTTTGCACGATTAACCATGGCTATGTTCCAAATCTACTCGAATAGATCACATGACAGCACAAACAGAGCAGTGCTGTGGAGGAAGGTAGGTTTTCGAATGCAAAAGTGTGAAATAAGATTGAAATATTTTTAGACGTGGCCCGTATGGTCGTGTGCAATCTGCCGCCGTCGCTGTACCCCCCTACTCCTCTTCCGTTGCCACTGGATCAAGCTCGTTTCTGGACTGCGAGTGCTGCAAGTTACAAATACAGTCGTCAGAGTAAAGTAACAAGCTGCTCCAGAGGCACATACGTCTTCAGGCACGTTGCACTCCTAAAAGAAATCCACACGGCGTTGATTCTTGATCGGCATCCAAGTGCACAAAGGCAGAGACGAGGCACTTCAGCATGAGAAGGAAGCTTTGATCACGCTTCGAGACCGGCGAGACTTGCATTTGATGAGTTGTAATATTTTCCTGTGCTGCTGCACTTTTGTACAAATTTCCATGTATTCTCAAAGGCAATCCACACTGCTTACACGGGTTTTAACAAACTTCTTCGGCGAATGATGATGAATGAGCAGAAAATGTGTCTTGAGCACGCTGCCGCCCAGCCAAAATCCACCAAAAAGGTTGATTTTCCATGTCCCATGATGGCCAACCAATGGCCGCACTTGTGCTGCAGCCCAGCAACCCAGCAAATTGTCATAGAGATAAATGAAAACGACTAATTTCGGACATTCTTTAATTTCTACAAAATGTAAAACCCGTATATTATAAAACTGTGCCATTTTGAGCTACTCGCAAAATAAAAGTTTCATACTACAAGATGGCGAGATTCCCAATGCGGCTGCCACGGCGCATGCCGGAAAAGGTGCATTTGAGGGTCGCAAAAATCCCGTTAACTTTTTTTTTTTTTAATTGGCAATTATTTTAATGTGTTTTAAAAGTTTAAAAATGGCAGCTGAAAGTGACCCCCCATTGGTTGCCGCCATGTTGCACATTTTTTACCACAAGACACATGACCTTATAGTTTTACGTCTAGATTTTAACGAAGTACCGCACACAAATAGTTGCTTCTTGATCTTTAATAACAGTACCGACCAAATAAGTTATGTTTCGTTTGCTACAAAATGTGCTTTTACGACAAAAATTCGGGCAGCTTCGCAATGCCTCCGTTAGATGCCATCAGCCGCGGTGCTGTATTCTGGGTTTTTATCGGAACTAGACACTGATCTCTGGAGCTGACAGTATTGAAAACATAGTTTATCATGTTTTTTTCAGCAATGAAAATACAAATCTCGGCTCAGTTTTGCATAAAAAACCTCAGTATTTGGTACGGTCACGTGCCTAGTGGTCAAAATTGCACAACATAGCGGCAGCCAAATTGGGGTCACTTTTGCCTGAACCAGTTTATCGCTCTAAGCCCCTCTACCTCGTTGAAAAGTTTCAAAATTGAATTTCGTCGCAAATGAACTATCAAACAACGCCTCCGTTTCAATTGACGAGACTGAAAGCCTACGAAGATCGAACGCCACCCACTGAAGCAGGTCTTGCCGTCGTCGCCGAGCCTCATCAGATGGGGACAGTTGCACTTGAAGGTGTTGTTGAAGCTCAGCAGGCAGAGGTGGGAGCACCCACCGTTGTTGGCGGCGCAGCCGTTCTTTCCATTTCCTGCCAGAGAGACACAAAGTCCCCAAGCACTTACACTCGCGCGTGTGGGATGATGTCAAAATATGCTGGCTCGACCTTACGGAAATTCCTAAGCAATTTAAAGGAGCTGTGCAACAATTTCAGTGCTTTGCTTAAAAAATTTGGAAGTTGGTGTCTCGAACTTTCTGAAGTGAAGAACAAAAAACCGCTTTTGCCTGCATGTCCTAGTTTTTATTTTTAAAATTCACAAAGATTGAGGTTTTCGGCACTTCTCAACTCCTTCACCATCTTCCGAGTCACCAGCGCTGTGACGCAAAAGGGGGACGCACGAAGTTCTGGTGAAGCTCTCTCTCTAGAGCCATCAGTGGGCAGCAAGAACTCACCTGCTCGTCACCACGTGCTTGCGCAGCACGATCAACATGGCGGAAGGAAGAAAGCCTTGTCTGGGTCCGGCCATTCGTCCCCGTTTTCTGGCGGCTGTTCGCGGTAGCAGATAGAGCTGACCGTCCTGTTGACCTCGGATAGATGGCGCCGCTAAAACTCCGTATAATCAAAGTTTTGTCGATGATACCAGGTTTTTGATGCATTTATATTTATGTTGAAATGAAAAGATTTGTAAAAAAATTACCTTTTATCGGGCAGCTATTTTCACAACTTACTATATTTTTACAAGTCCCCCATTGATGTCACACCGCATCGTTCTCATCGCGGCTAGAGGTCGGGAAATATTCTAATTCCGCCATTAGAATTAAAATTCTAATGGCGGAATCGCAACATTTTGAAGGAAGATGTGTTTTCTGTCCTTTGTGACAAGATAAGCAATATAAAAAGTAGGAGATGCAAATTCTTTCAACGTTGAAATCGTTGCACAGCTCCTTTAACCAATGAGGAAAGCGAGCTATGCGCAAAAAGTCCTAATGCCATCTAATTACCCAAATTTGAGATATGGACGGTTACAATCCCAATTCATAATGAGTGGCTCATCACTCCTTGCGTCTTCGCTAGAGAACAGAAAGCAAGCTTTTCACCGCGCTCGAGCACGGCGAAAATTGGGAGCGCCGAAGTAGACTGCCGGTGCCAGAATGTTACCCATTCTCGTCGTCTTCGGTCGCCACGGTAGTGGCTACCGCTTCGAATGCCTTGTCGATTTCTACCTCTTTGGTCACCACCCGATTCGGGGCAGCCGGTCCGGCAAATGGCGGACTGCCAGCCCGTCGGCAATCGCTCGGTACTCCCGTAGTCTCGAGGCGGCTTTAGTTTTGGGGGGGCACCACACGTAATCGGCAAGGCAAGCACGCTGCGGGCATTGATCTGAAGATAACTTTCGAAATGGTCATTTAGGGCTTAGTCGCAGCGGTGCCGCTGCCCGGAGGCGAGCCAGATTTGGGGCACCCTCGGAACATCCCGGCTGACCCCGACTGCACCCACCTTTGGGCTGTCTGGAAGGGTGGAACACCTGGATGTCGAAGGGTTGGGTGGGGGCCTTCTGCACGACCTGGACGTCTGACCCGTTCCACTTGTTGCACTGAAATGGGGACCAGACACATTCTTAGCCTCGGTCGAACCGGCCACGACGGAGACGCCGCGGAAACCGCTCTAAACCGCTCGATCCGCTAAGAGATCGAGACGACGTACGCGCTTGTGGACTGGTCGTACGTCGTCTTTTGACACTTGACCCCGTCCATACCCGCGTGCAGAGGGTGGGGTCGGGTGATGACTGCCTTCCTTTATCGTTGGCAAACGAAAAAAAATGCAGACACGTAAAAACATCTTATCTTTACGGACAAAGTTTGAAGTAAGGAACGTGACATGCATTTCGGATCGCGCCGGGTCGGTCGTCGCCACCGTCGCACGCTACCTTACGCCGGTCGACAGGAGCGGGGCGCCACCCACGAGCGCGCTACCTCGCTCCGGTCGGTTGACGGCACCGCCGCCGTCGTCCCGTCGGACGACAATGTGCAATCGCCGTCGCTCCGATGACCTCGCAAGAGAACCGCCCGCCGAATTCGCGCCTCCCCCCCAGACTAGCGGATCGGGGTTCGAGTTCTCCCGCGGCGCTGCGCGATGTGAGCGAGAGTTGCTTCGAGAGAGCGGAGCCCCACCCGGATGACGGAGTTTGTGCGCCAGTCGGTCCAGTACACGTGGCTGCCGAAGAGGGTGATGGCGAAGGGGTGAGAGAGCGTCTCGTGGCCCCGGAGCACCTCCCGGTGGTCCGACCCATCGTAGCGGGACGTGTGGACCGAGTCCGACCGTGCGTCGATCCAGTAGATGCGCAGGGCCACGAAGTCCAGGGTCAAGCCGTTGGGCCAGGCCCCGCCCTCGGACACCTCGTCGATCCGCAGCACCACCCGGCGCCCGTCCCCGCTCATGGACGCCTGCTCGATGCGCGGTGCCTCCTTGTCCCAGTCCGTCCAGAACATCAGCCTGGAACGCCGGCGTCACTCCCGTTAGGGGGACCTCCATCGCGTTGGCCCCGGGGCGTCCGCCCAGGAGTGCCAACGACGAGGGGGCAAACGTGCACCATACCGCGCCAAAGAAACACCCAATGTGAAGTCGGCCCGAACAAGGACCTGAGACGGCGCCATTTTTCGCGTTACGGGACTTTGGTGCAGACTCACAATAGTACAGTGGAATCTCATTAATTCAAACTCTCTTAATTCAAGCTCGCGGATAATTCAAACTAACATGCAGGTCCTGCCCTAAGTGTTTCCAGGAAGAAAACTCCCGGTAATTCAAATTTTGTATTTTTCAAACAATGTTCTGGCCCCCCTCGGGTTGAAATTAAAAAGATTTCACTGTATTGAAACTGCTCCAAAGGGCAGTTCCAATATTGCTCCCTTGCCCAAAAAAATATTTAAATAACCTGTAAACCAACAATGTAAACTGTCTATAAATCCATGGAAAACTTACGACGCTCAAATACCGACACGTCAGGCCTATCAAAGCTTTCATAGGTCCGCTCCTCGTCTGACGTATATTTGACCAAGTATGAAATAAAACAATTGTTATGCATATCAAATTATCTACATTTCAGGCTCTTTGAGCCAAGATGCCGACATGTATACTTGCCTCAGGAAAAAAAAACAAGTTTGGCACACTGTTCATACGCCGCGCAAAGTACATATTTACACGACTCAGTCGACACAATTGTAAATGCATGCGAGAAAAAAAAAAAGTTGGGGCTCCAATTTACGTTGTAAAGGTGGTTGGACAGGGAAGCTGTGGTGTCATTTACAACGACTACCCACTGCACTATAGACCCTTTTTATGCCAAACGCCACCATTTGGTGCTCCAGCCTTTGACGTCCCAGAGAACTTCCGGTTTATAAAAAGAATGAACAAAGGCAACCTTAACACCGCCGCTTGAAATAAAGATGAAACGTTTAACCACCAACTCTCAAGGTGAACGCCAAAAGAGTGAAGGAATGTGAGATCCGTTAAAATGTTTCGAGTATTCTTGTAAACCAACTTGCCTCCTCCAAGATGTATTATTGTACAGCCGAAGGCCCTCGTTAAATCTCCAACTTCGCTGTCCGTGTAGCATTTATGCGTTCTAGCACTGGTGATATAAGCAAGCTCAACAGGCTTGCAAAGATGGTGCGACCGGAAGTCGTTTGGGACGCAAGCGGCAGTTCCTTTTTGTAAACAGTAAAAGGGTCTATACCAAATGATTGACGAAAGAAAAGTAAATGCACTGTACCAAAACTTTTTTATATATGGAAAACTTTGTATGCTGCCGTTGCCACGCCAGCTTATGCAACTGCAATCTTACCCGAGAAAAGCATGCAGGGGGCGCCACATGCTTCACATTGTTTGCGCGTGCCTTATTATCTATCATGTGGTTTTGACGCTCGTTTTGTGGTTTTCTTATTAAAACAAGTGTCAAACCACGTGATAGGTGATAAGGTGGACACTATGGTTTTCTGTCGACTACTGCTCTGTTGACGAATACGGAAAAACCTGTTCAACGACTCATATGCGGCTTAGTCTTAAAAAGAAATGGTAATTTAGGGGCACATTCCACGTCGAACATGTGAGAACGGCAGTATGTCTCTTTGGAACGCCTGGCCTCCTGGCATGCTTTGGCTGCGTGTGCATGCAGGCACAAGATGCCCAAGTGCTACCCAAGCTAGGAAGCTCGCGCCGGGGGCGGGACGACTCGAGTTCCATTCTCGCTTTGTCTGCGACTAGAGACTACAATTCGTCTGCACGGGGCTGTCGTCGTCACTGCTACGTTTTCAAGATGTGTTCTCGTCGCCGACAAACCCTCACACGAAACGCGAAAAAATCTGGTGAAGAATGACGTGATGCTATGGGTACAGCCGGGGGAACTTGTAGCGAGCCAAGATGTTCTCGATATCACGACTGTTCCAACTTCGTCGGCGGTGGGACGCTTCGGTTCCAATTATAAATCGACCCCCCCCCCCCCCCCCCCCCAGTTCACACTTTCAAATATTGAAAAATGGGTGGACCTACCGTATTTGCACAAATATAACGCGAGTTTTTTTTCGAAATTACGTGCTCCAAAACGCACCTCGCGTTATGTTCGGAATTGAGTTCAGCCACGAGGCGCGCGAGTCTGGAGAAAGCCAGAGGAGAAAGTCATCCCTCCGGCTCAATGCAAAAGATCCAATGGAAAAAGAAGTGGGGGTGTGGAGGGGCATTTTGTAGCTATTGGGCCACGTGAAGGGGCAAATAGAAAACATAAAAAGCATTTTTATCGCTTTTGTGTTTTTATAACGCGGGCACGCCGCACGCGCGCGCGCCATGCGGGAATGCGGGCATTGGCCAATTCGAGCCAAGCCAAGCCAAGACCACCGACCGCGTTTATGCAATCGTGCAACACGAGGCATTTGTTTACGAAGAAGGACCAGAACAAGAAGTGTGATCGTGTATCGGGTTCAGCTGTCTTTTCTCTGCCTGCGCATTGTTTAGTTTCTGCTCCAGAGTGGTCTGGTGTTTGTGCTTCTGCTTCCGCGCCTTGTTTGGATTGTGGGCTGCCGAGGAGCTCGCAGGGAAGAAAAAACTACCAGACAAGCAGGTGCCGTGCCGCTGCATACCTGCGTAGTCGCCAAGTGGATTGTAAACGGAAGGACCCGAGTAGTGAGGATGAGTGCAGTCAAAACATAAACTGATATTTCTTCTATTTCCATTGACTTTTCACTTCTGCTATGCCCCCGAGTGCGAGAAATTGACGCGGCATCGGTTCGCGTTATAATAGTAATAATATTTTTTTTTCTTTTTGGGGGCATCAAAAACTGCCCTCGCGTTATAGCGTTATATTCGTGGTCGCGTTATATTCGTGCAAATACGGTACAGTTGTGTAAATACAACTCTTACAAGATTTGGTTAATACTCTTACAAGATTTGGTTAACGGAGCAAGAAGTGATGCGTCTGAAACGCGTATGTCTTAACAAGATATATCTAATCTAAAATGCACATACACATATCTCCACATAAAGCGGGAAATTAGTAATGCGAGGAGAGGGACTTCTTTGCTACGGTTCTTGAGGTGAAAACGAGTCCAGGCTCTAGAGCCGCTGTGGACGCATACAATTTCGCCGGCGACCGGAGGCTGCCCACCCGTATCTGGGGTCCAGCACGATGGCCCGGGGGCTCTCCATGTTCCCCGCCACCAGGGTTCTTCGGAAGCTGCCGTTCAGCTTGGCAACCTCGATCTGGTCCAGATTGCTTTCCACCCAGTACAGGTTCTCCCCGATCCAATCCACGGCCAGGCCTTCGGCCGTAGCCAATCCGGTCTGCACCACCACCTCGATGCTCGAGAGGCCTGCAAAAAAGAAGAGAGCAATCGCTCGTCATTGACGGGCCGGGCAACGAAAGGTTGCGCCTTTTTTTCGAAAAAATCTTCGATGCCTAGTTTCTCGCAAAACACGAGCTGGGTGCTAAGGTTTACAGAAAGTGACGTACCGTAATCCCTCGTTATAACGAAATCGCTTTTTCCGAAGTGTCTGCCTTTCAAGGTCCCGACCAAAATGCATGCATTTTAAATTTGATTTTTCAAAGTGTACCGGTGGCCAACCACGCTTATTACAAAAGCCGTGGTGCCAAAAGCACACAAGCCTACAACGAGGTGACGTAGTAGGCTTGTGCCCTTGCGTTGCCTCCCCCTTCTCCACCGAGGCAGATAGCAAACAAGAAAATGAAGCAAACAGGTGACGGAGGGCAGAGCACGGAGAGCACCGCTTCCGATGCCGCTGTGCCGACGTGGGCAGAGAGGAGCGTCCACGTTCCGACGCTACTCAATGCACCCGCAATCGACGCTGCCCGACTCCTGTTGGAACTGGGTCAGAGGAGCGATGTAGCCGGGAGTCCCCAGCCCCCAACTCGAGTGCGTGCGGCATACACGCACACATACATCGTTTAATGAGTCGGAGCGTTTACCGAGGTCGCTTAAAGGACCAATGCAACAATATTTGTACTTTGCGCAAATACCGCTTAAAACGGATCCCTAACGTTAATGACCTATGAAACACGCGTTCGTTTTTCACCCCACGCAATAGAAGTTCCAGAAAAAAATTAAAGAAAAACGAGCAGCGTTCACCCCCTCAACTCGCAGCCAGAACAAGCGGCCACGTGATCTGGAGCCGATTATATGCCGCCAGTGTTGATCATAGCCACGCGCTGGGGTTGGCAAAGCGCAGGACACGCGCTGAGTTCCAGGCATTGTTATGGCTCGGCTGTTGTCGTCGTTGCAGCGATTGGACACGGGTCAAAACCCGAATGCTTCTCGAGCTAGCAATTGTCACGAGCCCAAGTCGAGTGCCCACGCAATGCTCGGGTCCAATCTATGAACCGCATTCAAATATCGTCACTTGGGTGTACTGGGACCCCCGAGTTACGTCATCAAATTTTGCAAAGGAGAGATTGAATGAAAAGGATCGCTTTTGTCCTTGAAATTACACCGCAACAAAGGAGTTTCTTGGCCAATGGCGTTGCGTGTGAGTATCCTTGAGTCCCAGGTGTGCCAGTAAGCTCGTGTATAGAGAGATACATTCCAATTGAATATCGTTGCACAGCTCCTTTAAAGGACAACTCCGCTCAATTCCAGGAATTTCGGGGTTTTTGGTGATTATACATTAAGGTATACTAGTAAACGGCTGGACGTCGTTTGTTTCTCAAAAAAGGAAATATAATTCTCGTAATCCTTCTTTACTCCTAAACACGAACCGAAACGGAAACTGCGCCCGCGCCTGGCAACATTGGTCCGGCGTCGTCATAGTCTGGGACAAACCACGTGGTATGAACGTCACCGCACGACCTCGCCGACCGCGCGGACGGACGGATCGGCGGAGCAAGCGTCGTCGCGCCATGTCGTCTGCTCCACGGTCTCTGCTATCCAACGACGTGTTGCACTACCGCGGCCGCAGAGAGTTTTGACGCAGAAAAAGGCAAGTTGTTTTAAAGTTATGTTTTGGGACCATTAGTAGTTGAAGTTAAGTAAACCACTCGTAATATGCCAGGTATCGCAGCACAAAACGTTGCTCCGAGACGCAGCAGGTTCGGTCTTCCCGACGACGAGCGCGGAGCGCTCGCTCAGACGCTCATCAGCGCATGCGCGTTTTGGATCACGTGGACATCGGTATGCACGCTGCTGGCGCCGCCTGTAGGCTGCGCCTCAATAAAGTAACAAACAAGAAAAAAAGCGGTCCCAGACTATGACGTGCGGCGCAGTGTTGGCTGCGCTAACACACGGTATTGACTGCGCTGTTCTCTGCGCCGCACATCGGCCGCTAGAATTAGCAGATTTCGGAGACTTGAGGCATCTCAAACTTTGTTTACCAGTTTAACAAACTTTTAGGCTTAATAACATCGTAAAACTTGACGTGTAGTCTTTCTAGGTGATACTAAAGAGAACTGCGTTATTTTTTCAGCATCGAAAATGAAGCGGAGTTGCCCTTTAAATCCGTGAGGTTGAGAAAAGCGGCTGGTCCAAGTTCGAAATCACCGAAGAGTTCGACGTTCCAGCATCGGCTGTTCGACACTGTCCACCATTTTGCAGAACAAGCACAGAACGGCTAACTCGCACAAGTTCTAAAATGCGGCTGACTGGCCGTTTAAAACTGCGTCACTAGGCCCAAAAAATTGGGCACAAAATGAAACTAGTCTTCTCTAAGCTACGAGACGGCCAAAGTATTGAACCGATCGAGCCGCACTGGCAGCGCCGGGAGCGAACAACAGTCACCGAACGGCCGTTCCTCTCGTCCGACGGCCGAGGAACCCCTCCCAGGCGCCGACGCAATAAAGTAAGACTCAGAAGCCTACCGAACTCGCACAGTCATGCACACGCTAGTTCTGCGTAGACAAAAGGAATTTCTCAAGCAATGCTCGGGTGAGAATCGACTCGAGAAGCAGAGGAAATCTAAGAGGGAGCCCGGGAGGGTACTCCGAGAAGCCCCGTCGGAGAATCCGAGATTTAGATTGCTGCGCCGGCGCTGCCCCGCACGACAAAAACCGAGCAATCCCTCCGAATCTCGACCGACGGCGGTCCGCCCCACTTTCTTTCCATCGAAACCCGTGGACGACCTGCCCCGTGAGCAAAGGAAGGGACTCACTGCCCGAGCTGATAGAGCCCCGGTAGATCTTGTCGTCCACCACGTCCGTCCAGAAGAGCAGGTCCCCGGCGTCCGAGTGGAAGAAGTCCAGCGCGATGGTGTTCTTCAGCCCCGTGATCAGGGCACGCAGCGACATGCTGTTCAGGTCCACGCTGCGCAGCTCGTGCCGGTTCGAGAAGATCACGTACGGCACCGCCGCATCTGCCGTACGATTGGTACATTTGCAACCGGGCATCCGCCCAGTCAAACATCTCGGCGGCACCTTTGCCTATGCGGAACACAAGTTTGTATGCTTCTTGCACAGGGGTTGCGGTGACGTCAGAACGGCGAGCTCCGATTGGCTCGGATTGAAGGATAGTGGGTAGGCCTGACGACTGCTCCAAGGTCTACCCAGTATCCTTTAATCAGAGCCAATCAGAGCTTGGCAGTGTGACATCACCACTTTTATTTAATCAGAGCCCAATCAGAGCCAATCACAACTCGGTGCTCTGACATCACTACAATCCCTGCAAAAGAAGCAGGCAAACTTGAGCTCTGCATTGCATGGCGTGTTCCCGAAAACATTTCACCTCGTTTTTTTTTCTAGGGTTACCACCTCTCCTCGACGAAAAAACCGGTCAATCCCGGGTTGGGGGGGGGGTAATTATGTGAAATTGAACTGGAAAAAAGGAAGACGCAGTGTTGACAGTCTTAATTGAAATGCGGGTTCTTATTATTTTGACACGAGCTTGCCAAAGTGAAATCAATTAACGTAGATCTATTAATACATCGTAGCACATGTACAAGAATAAACAACACTGAACTCAATGACGTACATAAATGCATACCATTTAGATCAAAATAAAAGTGCCAAAAACAAATCACGCATCTCTACGCATCCTGTGCAGCAGGTGGAGAACCAATTATTACAGTTTAAATAATTAAAAGAGAGATGCAAATTAAATAACGCTTTACGTAAAGGTGGCTCTAAGGCACTCAGCATGAGCATGCAAATTTCGAGCGTAAATCTATTATTCTTAGAAATCGCTGGTTCTGGAACTTTTTAGCAGGAGTACAATAGACCGTGAGCCTCTGGCTTGAAAGCTCATGGTCACCCGTGAATTTGTGTAATGCCAGCATATTTTCATACCTCTCAAATCAGGAATTACAAAAGGTCCTCAGATTCAAAGAGATGTTTTTCTCGTCATTCTTCGATCTCCTTTGGCAAATCGCAAAGACTCTTCACGTGCTACACTTAGTACTAATTGCAGCAGCTTTTTTACAAAAATTATGTCTTCTCTGTGGCTAAATAAACAGTTGCAGGAAACAGGCCATTATATACAAAATTAGCTTAAAAACAGACAATGCATATGCCTATATACCCGATAACGATGGTTTAACACATATTCATGAATGCTTCCCCCCCTTTCCCCACCGAAAAAAAAAAATTGTGCTTGGATAGTTGAACAAAGAAAATCGAAAAATAACAGCCGGTTTTAAATATGGAAGAGTGACCAGCTTTTTATCAAAAGAAAATCGGCCCTGACGGTCAAAAACGGGGCGGGTGGCAACCCTATTTGTTTCCCTGCAGAAATAAGCATCGCCAAGCGCTCGGTTTTCGCCCAAATGTGGTGCTAGAAGTCTGGACTATAGATGCCCATGTTTCGGAACTAACCCTTATCTTATTCTAAGGTTACGAGCAGCTTTCTGAAACCTTGGACGAGAAAATGGGGGTAAGTTCCTGGTGGCCGACACCATACATCTCCACGCACATGCGGGCTTTATCGCTGGTCATTTTCCCATCCAAAGTTTCAGAAGGTTTGTCACTTTCGAGAGAGACAACGGTTGTTTCTGATACTTGGACATTTAGTTCAGACTGCTAGTGCTCTGTTTGGGCAGAGACACAGCAGTCAGTCAAGCGCAATCTAGTTTTGCGCCAAAAAAAAACCAAAAAAACAACACACTCCTTTTCTGAGACATTTTTTTTTTTTTTTTAGTTTTTTTTTTGGTTTTGGGTTACTTACAAACTGACAAATCTGCTTAAACAAATTTATCTCTCTCGCCAATATTAAAGACTGAAATGTTTTCATTAAGTTGCCTCGGTCTCGGGCACTAAAAGAAAATGTGAGAAAAAGCGTTTGGAAAATGGCAGCTGCTGCAGAGTTGTCCCCAGCTGCCAAGTTGGTTTCGCCTCTCGCTCCAGCTGTGCCCTGTGCAACGCCGGGAGTGCTTGTCGTTTAGCCTGGTGTGGCTGCGACGTCTCTAAGGAAAGCGCTTCATGCATTCCGTCTAGCTCGGTATCCGAGAAACGACCATCCCCCCAAGCAGTTCAGCGTTCGTTTGGCCGCAACATCAGTTCATCGAACTGGAAATTCTAGCCAAACCGAAAACCGAACCAAACCAAAACATTCGGACGTAATTACTTTTAGCCAAACCAAAAATTAAGCCAAACTGGAAAGTCCAGTCACGCGGTAACTTTTAGCCAAACCGAGGTTTCAACCCGACAAACCTTTCAGTTACGGGAACGCGTCTCTGACCGGTGCCTGGACTGCACCCCAGAAAGCGGTTTCTCGATTTTCACCCAACGAAGTCGTGGTGGCGTCCCGTCGTCACCGGCCACAATTACGGAGGTGCTACAATTTAGCGGACGCCCATCACGCTGTGGGTCGCACCCCCAGTTTGCCAATCCACGGAAGTGTCGGCAACCGAAAGTCGAGATGCCGCGACGACGGTTCTCGCAGCACAACCGCCGGTATCACGACGTCACTTGTTGTCGCTCGCGGATTCGACGGTCGGGTGGCAGGACAAACGCGCCGGTCCAAGATGCGATCTGTACCTCAGGTTGCACCAGCGTGACCCCCCCCACTTACCGGTGCTCTTGCAGGTGAACATGTCCGAGGCCAGCTCGTAGCCCTTCTCGCACGTGCACTTGTGCGAGTGCTTCAGCTGGAAGCACTTCTGGCTGCAGACGCCCCACTGCGAGCAGGGCTTCTTGTCTGCGGTGGAAAGGCACGGGTCAAGGACCGACCCGTCTACGACGCGATGCGTCTGCAGCGGCGCCGCAGATGCGCAACGAGTCTGCATGGTATGATTCGGGTGCACGAAGCAGACGCCCGATCGGAAATGAATCTGGAGATGCACGTCGCCAGTGAGATGAATGTATCCGACCGACGCTTGAGAAAGCACACTCTGTCCAAATGGGAAAGGCAGACTCGCACTACAATTAACTATTGTCTCAAGGCCACGCACTCGCGTCTGGTCGTGACTGAGTGCGTCGCGCAGCTCCACCATTTGCGTTAGTTTCCACATTTTCTTGCCCGTCCTTCCTTCGCCACAGGCTCGAAAAACTTTCGACGACGTTATAAATGCTTGTAGACACCGTAAAACCCCCAATGTTTGTGAGCCCCTAATTCTCGCGAATTTCACGACTGGGAGCGCCTGGTGTCTCATCTGTAGATCACAAACTTTGCCAGTGGCGGTACTGGTGGTACAACTGCTAGCCTGCTGTCTTTAAATTGCGTCACACAGTAGACATACCTAAAACAGCGCACAAGCATAGGAGGAAGAAAATAGAAGACAGGAAAGAGCACTGTTTTAGGTAAGCAGCACTTTCCTGTCTTCTATTTTCTTTTCCTCCTGTGCTTGTGCAATGTTTTAGGTATGTCTTCTAAGCACCAGCTAGCTCAACTTTTTATGTTACTGAGTCACACAGCGGTGGGTACGTGAACGCATGCCGATACAATTTTCATTTAGGGAAAAAAGAAAGTGGTAACAGAGCTTAAGATACTTGAATTCTGCAGCACGAGCTTTCGCCCCACGTGCTCAGAGCTGTGATGCGCAAGGAGACTCGGCCACCATTCTCTTTTTTAAGTTAATTGTCAACGTACCAAACCTCGTTTCTGATGTTACTCATACTATATTTGGCGCTATACTATCTCCTAATACAACTCAAATGTC
Source organism: Ixodes scapularis (assembly GCF_016920785.2). Classification (NCBI taxonomy): domain Eukaryota; kingdom Metazoa; phylum Arthropoda; class Arachnida; order Ixodida; family Ixodidae; genus Ixodes; species Ixodes scapularis. The sequence goes on from NW_024609837.1 coordinate 12,820,755, forward strand.
GTGCAGATATGTCAATATGCGACAGCACAAATTTGGTTTTGTGTGAATGATTTTTTCGGGCTCAACTACTACAACAAAGTTACCTGTACCACAAAAGATTTTGCCGGTCCCACGGACTTCAGTATAAAGGTGTTTGGTCATAAATTAATTTTCCCGACTCATTTTTATGCGGTTCAAACCCTGTCGGAATCTTCAAAGAATTCTGCTGAGAATAGAAGACCAGGACCAAAACGATCTCGTATTGAGAATTGTCGAACCACGCTTAGTGGCCACACTCTAAAACGACACGTTCCAGATTTGTAGGTCGTCAGGCCGGGATAAAAATCGCCGGTTTCTCGGCCGGAATGCCGACGAGCGTGCAGATTCGCACGAGGAAGAAACGGCCCTCCTCCGGGCAGTACCTGTGCAGGAGCGGCCGTCGACGGCCAGCTGGAGGCCATCCTTGCAGTAGCAGGACTTGCCGTACGGGGTGTTCTGGCACGAATCCTCGCAGTCGTTGAAAAAGCACAGGCCCTCCTCTGCGGGGGCGCACCCAGGAAGAAGAAAAAATCACGACCCATTTCACTCTGTGAAGGTAAATCACTAGTGAAGCTGCTTAGCACACGACACAGACCCGCCCTGAGAAGCCAAAGGAAACAAGACATGTGCTACAGGACCGCCACCCGGTGGAAAGTAGACACGCGCCACGGGACTGCCACCCCGGGAGGGCGGAAGGAAAGGAAACCAGGCATGCAAGCCCTAGGAACGACGACAGAGAGAGGGTGGTGCGAGCGTAGACGTGGCTGACGTGGGTCGTACAGCGGCAAATCTTTGAGAAACCTTTATTATATACCTGAGAGTCTACTGATCTTCAAAATGGTGCCTAATGATAACTAATCTACTGAATAGACCTACTGCTAAATTACCCAAGCATCAAGGAGAATGCAGGAAATGGTGTTCCACGCGCCGCACGTGCCGGCATCTGCAGTAGTAACTGTTCTAAAGCAAAAGCCTAGAACAAATGGCATCTTGCACGTGCGTTCGTCAAAGCTTTATGTTGGTTATTTACTTTGAAACTTTTATACGGGGAAGGCCCGCACATGTGGCACCGGTATTTGCAGCAGTAACTGTTCTAAAGCAAAAGCCTAAAACAAATGGCATCTTGCATGCGCATTCGTCAATGCTTTATTTTGGTTATATTCTTCGAATCTTTTATACGGGGAAGGCGTGCGTGTGCGCGGTGCGAGCACAGAGTTTTTAGTCACTGCTCATGAAAAATCCATAGAACCCTAGCCATAAACAGCTTGGCTGTAAAACAACGAGCTCGTTTGAGCAGACATCTCCTCGGCTTCTGAAGTGACTCCAAAGGACTATTGACGACGTGCGTACAGTCGTGGCTGCAACCTGCTCGACTTGCTCCCCCCGAAACAAAAGTGATCTCTCGTTTCCTGATATGTCGAAAGCGAGATGCAAGTTGCAAGGTTAATGCAGAGGCCAAGAACCTTCGGAATCACGACCGGACGCTCTGATTACCCTCGCCGTGCGGACTGCAGTACTGCTGCTATCTTTCCCTAATCTGCCATTCCACCACCTGGGTTAGCAACTCTTAGTCGACGATTAATAAAGGGCCACACAAAAAGGGGTATGAGCTATAAAATGGGGTTCTTGGGGAAGTTTGCCATAATTTATACTTAAAAAAACCCTCGAGACAACAAAAAAATAAAAAAAATAAAAATAAAAAGAATGCAACAAAAACAAAAGAAAAGGACAACACAACAACGAATATGTTGGTCGGACAGCGCAGTTTGAACCACAGGCTAGTGGATCCCAAAAGAGCTGTTAAGGCTCGTTCGGCAAGTTCCAAACTTGCAAAACATCCGAAGGAATGTCAGAATTGTTATCCAGAATGGATGGAAACAAAAATGCTTAGCAAGGAAAAGGATCCATTTAAGAGGGTGATGAAGGAAATGCTTTAGATCACGAGCACTACACCTTGGACGCTGCTACATGGCCCTTCTCATCTGAATAGGTTTGGTTTCCGTGCGTGGGTGAGTGAGCTGCCCTTTTTGAATGGGTACTGTTCCACTACTTGGTCTTGTGGGGTCGACGGGTTTCGCTCTGGCATTGGGGTTTGTTCCACTCAATATAAGAAGCTTGTCCCGCGAATAAATATTGCAGCTGTGTTTTGAGACGTCATCATGTTGTCCTTTTTTTCTTTTTCGTTGGCCTTTTTTCCCTTCATCTCGGGGTTTTATAAAAATGACTGTTCACCAGGTCGTACTTTTGCCATTACCCTTATTTCAACTATAACTTAATCAGCGCCAAAATACTATGCCGGTAAAAGCAAAGCGGTGCGAGAATAATTTACTGCTTAGGGAAAGCGAAAAGTATCTCAATAGACCCTGATGTACCCTTGCATACCTTACGCCGTGGTCGGCACTGTTTGTGGAGGGGCCATTGCCAACGCCCGCTCGCAGTATGATGCGCTCGTTTACTTTTTATGCGTAGAAGTCTTCCAACGAACAACATTCCACAACACGTGCGTTTTACTAGACGGCGCGCCAAAGCAACCGGCGTGGCTTTGCAGTAGCGCGCTCGCTTCACAATCGACAGGACCAGGACTGAATCCCCAAAAATGGGCAGCGAGTTTCTGGGATATCTTTTTTCTGAGCGTTCGGCGCTCATAAGGGCTAACGCCGCGAGATGCCTAGGTGCTCAATTTATCGCCTTCAAGCACGCCGTTCGCCCGAGGAAGTGTCTCCGACGTCGCGTGCCGCCTCCTGGCGGCGCAGTGAAGCTGCCCAAGGATGCGGCTCTTTGGGGCGCTCACCGCATCGGCCTCCCTCGTCCGAGCCGTCCTTGCAGTCTGGGTTCTTGTCACATAGCTTGGTGATCTCCACGCAGCGGCTGTTGTTGTCGCACAGGTGGTTGGGGGCCAGGCATTTGATGCGGGACACCGCCGCTGCAAGACACAAAGCAAAGTTCGGGGCAGTGGCTCGGCAGGTTCGCACTTCACCTCCCCAGCTTGCCTACCAAGCAGCCTCGCGTTTGTGTCAATTTAATCCGCGGTATGTGGCTTTCGCGGAAGAATGGTTTCGACTAGGTCTGCGACAAAGCTCCGCAAAAACGCGGCCCCGCTGTTTTTAAGTATTTCGCTCGCGTCGCCGAAACGGAACCGCTTCAAACGAAGCTAGGCGACTGACAATGCGGATGGTCCGCGCGCCATCAGAAACAATGTCAAAGACCCAGTTGCGACCCGGTCGTGTCATTTGTTCATGGAATATAGGCGTCCAAATGCTTCATTCAAAATAAATGAACGCGGCGAAGACGTTCGACGTTCACTCACAGCAGTTCTTCTCGTCCGAGTTGTCCACGCAGTCGTGGTCGCTGTCGCACACAAACGACGCTGGGATGCACTCCTGGCGGTTGTCGCACAGGTACTCGCTCGAACTACAGGTGGCGTTCCCTGCGTGTGAAACCAAATAATCAGTCGACCAATTGATTGCTCGTCCGCAGAAAACTGCACGGATACCGAGAGACAAAGATATGAAAGCTGTTCACTTTTATCCGGCGATTCCACTGGATACCACATAAATGGGGAAGGGAAACTCGAGACTACTATGATTTTTGGCGGTTTTAAGTTTAAGCTAGACAATGATGGTGCAACCAAAGTTGACAAAGCTATAATCCCTGAGAGTTCAACACTGGTCATTAGGTTAACCCCTCGTACTCCTCATGCCTTCTTCCACATTCGCAAATGCTGCAACCTTATTGACTGCGGAGCCATGACCAGGTGCTTAGAAGTTGCCCCAATCATCTTAAAAAACAATGAAATAAAAAAAATAAAAATTTAAAGCTTATTTAGTAACTTTTTTTATCAAATAGCTTCTTTTCTTTTTTTGTTGGATGCAGTTTATATGGAGGCAGCCCGCTCTAGGCCCCGTCCAGGAATGTAGCTAGATACGTCCCATTTCTCGGCTCTTAACGGTTAGAGAGATGATTCACGTGTGGAATGTTTGATGTCAAATTGTTTCTCCATGCCACGGTAGATTTTCATTCCCCATTTTTTCACGCTTGAGAGACAAACCATTTCGAAAGTCATGATTGTTTTCAAAAATATTGTGAGATCCGTCTTTTTCGTTCTGGTTTCAGATGATAACAAACGTTGCTGCCGGCATTTGCGGCAAGCGGTTTCCGACCGTGTGGCTGGTCGAGCCGGTTGGTTCAGGATCTCTTCCTTAAACACCTCGGTGAACGCAGAACGACTCGCACTCGTAAAAGTAAACGAGCTCAACGAGCTACGTTGAGCATGCCACAAATGCCTGCAGCCGCATTTGTTATCATTTAAAACCAAAACAGAAAAGGCAATCTCTGGTTATTTTTGAAAAAGATAATAACACTATCTCGAATATTTTCTTCTCAAACACAAAAATATTGTCGATGAAAATACTATTACGGCACGGAGAAAGAATTTTACAGCCAACATTTCGCACTTCAATCGTGGTGCTTAGCTAGCTAGAGCACTTTTCATTACGAGTGTTGCCAAGAGAAGGGCTACTCCCACCGGAATTGCGTCTAACAACATTAACGTTGCTCGAAAAAGAAAATATGTGTCCTAATCTGGGCCCGTTAAGAAAGCGTTTTCTCAGTGTCTCGTTAAAGGGGTCGGTGGCTGTAGCAATTCGCGACCCGGAACATCCAAGCTACTGCCCACGCTCAGTGCACACACTTCCTTACTCATTATGGTATGGTCATCGCTAGGTGGCGGCCGCCGTGCGACCAGATCATTCTGCCCGGCTTTAATGCAGCCCTAGTGTCACCCAACAGAGTGCAAATTTAGTCGTTCCCACAATTACTCGATGCCAGAAAAAAAAAAAATAAGGAGATAGTGTCGTGCAAGTCGCAACTCTATTTTTCTTCGTTCCGGACCACTAGGAAACCGCCTGATCACCTTTTCGCTCTAAATCTAAGTCCTAAATCAATGTAAAGAAACATAAAAAAAAAAAAAATTGCCTACAATTTGATTATTAATTGTTTCTCATCAGAAACTACCTTTGGCTATTGAGGATTGGAACTCACTACCTCACAACATCGTTTCTGCAAATGATACAACTAGATTTGTTAAAAACCATTGCCCCCTTTCAATCTAATTTAGTTCACTAGCTTACAGTGTCATATTTGTGTTTATTGTTCTACTCTTTTTTTATTGATTTATTTGGGAATACTACCAGCTCCTTTCAAAGAGCTATTGTAGCGGTGGTTACAGAATAAAAAACAGCAAAAGGCAGTGGCACAGCAACAAAAGAATGAGCTAAAGTATAGGGTGTCCCAACTCACCAGGCTCGATCTAAAATGAACCGTAAAAATCGACGCCTGCACATAGCAACCTAAACTTTTCATCAAAGGTGCATTTCACAGGTAGGTTTTAACATGCAAAATTACAAACCGTAGCTCCTTTTCTGTAAAACAAATAGGACCAAGAAACTTGCCAGGATCAACGGCAGGCGGTGACGCAGACGACCGAGTAGAGTTGCAGGGTGCGTTTCGCACACGTATTAATAGATGGCGTTGGGAGCAACGTCAGAAGGTGTAGCCGACCAGCGAAAGAAAGCAGACGACATGCAGAAGAAACCTGTCGACAGCAAGAATGCCGTCGTTATGCAACCGCAATTTTCTTTTCTTATTTTACTTCAAGTTTAGTTTTTATTGTCCGCATTTATTTTTTAATCAAAGGTACATTGCAAAAAGGTTATGTTCATTTTAATGAACCACGGCGGTTGCAAGCAGTCTCGATAAGGAGGTAGCGCCATCTATCAATACGAGCGCCAAATGCGCCCTGCAACTCGACTTGGTCATCTGCGTCGCCAAAGCTACGCTTTGCGATTTTACATGAAAACCTGTAAAATACACGTTTCATGAAAAGTTTAGACTTGTGCGGACGGGCGTCGATTTTTATGGTCTATCTGAGATTGAACCTGGTGACTTGGGACACCCTATACAATTCGATAGCATCTACAAAGTGATCAAAAGTCGTCAAAGTCACAATGCCATTAGTTAAGCTATTCCACTCTTGAATTGCCCGAGGGAAGAAAGAAAATCTAAAGCAGTCATTTTTAAACCAATGATTTATTTGTGGGGACCTGTACTGAGAGGTCTTTAATTGCAACTATCTATATGAAGGAAGCCGTTTATGATATTGTAAAAAGTCTTTAATCTGTCAATTATGGCTTGTTTGTAAAATCGGAAGCTGAGCTTTTTTGACTAATTCGGTAGATGATGATCTCGTATTATAAGCATTAAAACTAAACCGAGCAGCTAGCTTTTTATTACACTCTACTTTGCTAATCCCATCCTTAATAAAAAAGCACCACACTGAACTCGCATATTTTAAAATGGGTCTTAACAAAACTTTTATAGGCTAGGCCCTTTGTATCATGATCTGCAAATTTTAATTTTCTTCGGAGTGAAAACAAAGTGTCTCCGGCTTTATTAAAAATGTTTTTTTAAGTGCTGGTTCCAGGTGAGCCTGATAGTAAGCATAAGCACTAAATAGTTATATTTGTCTACTATCCTTAGCCCATCAAGAAATAATGAAATTAAAAAGTTTTCTTTATACATTACATAGTTATCACAGTTGTTTTATTGAAATTTAATTCCACTTGCCATGTTTTGTCCAGCGTTGGATAGCAGTGAGTGTTTCCTGTAATTTAAAATAGCCTTCGGTTTCACTTATTTTGTGATACATGATATGGTCGTCTGCAAATAGCCTGAGAGAAACACCAATGTCAATCATTATGTATCATTCGTGTAAACCAAAAATAAAAGGGGCCCGCCCAAGCACTTGTCTAATATACATATATTATATATATATATATTGAACCATACTTGATCGAATGAATCAATGTTTTCCGAAACCACCGAAAGCCAAACTAAACGGCAGAGCCAGGATTTGAACTTTGGGCCTCCCAATGACCGGTGGTCCGGTGTGCTAACCACAACACCACTCCACCTTGACTTTCTGGTGTTTTCCTATCTGTCTTATTAATGTAGAGGAAACAAAATGTATCTAATCAGATGTGTTTTGAAGGCACACGCCACCATATAGAACGTGGCATGGTGCTTGCTGGGACGTGGTATGTGCTTGTTGTGCTCCAGAAATTCTCCCACTGTTTGTCTCATCACATGTATGCGTATTATTTTTTTTTATGAGCTTTAGAGATACGGTATCATAGTCACCTAAGGGATATCAAGAGCCATGTTTAAATATATCGCGGGCACTTTTCATCATCGTACGTGGTCTCCGAGGAGGAAATAATCGAAAATATGCAGATGAATGAACCGTACTTGGTCGAATAAATCAATGTTTAACGAAACCGCTGAAAGCCAAAATAAACGGCGGAGCCAGGATTTGAACTCTGGGCCCTCCAATGTCTGGTCGGGCATTGGGAGGCCCAGAGTTCAAATCCTGGGTCTGCCGTTTACCTCAAGCAGGGATCGGCCGCACGGGTGGCGTTGGAAGCAGTTGCGTCCTCGCTTACCGCATCCCCTCTCATCGCTGCCGTCGAGGCAGTCCTGCTTGAAGTCGCAGCGCCAGGCCTTCTGGATGCACTGGCCACCCCCGCACCGGAACTCGTCTTTGTGGCAGGGCGGGACGTCCGTGCCACCAGCCGCTGCATCACACGCAAAAAGCTGAGATGCCCGCCACCGGGGAGCCGGGCTGCCGCTGGGGCGCCCTCAGCACGTCTCCGACCAGCGCGTCCGCCGCGTCCCTCAAAGCGGTTCCTCTGCTTCCACCCAACAACGTAGTACGAGCGTCGAGCCGGCGGCCGACGCTGGTTCTACGGGCGGTCAACGGAAACCCGAGCGGACGCGAGCGAGGATGCCGCGACAACAACAACTCTCACGTCCGCTCTCTTTCCCCGCAATTGTTTCCGAGATTGCCGGGATCGTGACGTCGTCGTTTGCCGCTGGGAGGTGCCGGTCGGAGACGCGTCCTGGGCGGTAACTCACTGCAGTTGGCCTCGTCGGAGCCGTCGGGGCAGTCCCAGACCCCGTTGCAGACGAGGGCTTCCCAGAGGCACTGTCCCGAGCGGCAGCGGTGGCCGCCCCCGCAGGCCCCGGCCCCGCAGTCCCGCTCGTCAGACCCATCCCGGCAGTCGTCGTCCCCGTCGCACACATAGTCCAGGGGCACGCAGCGCTGGTTGCCGCACCGGAACTCCGTCACGTCGCACTCCGGGTAGACTGCAAGGCGACCCAATTGCATCCACGATCCGGCCCGACTATGGATGCACAGAGAGAGCCACGGCCAGAGCCCGGCTTCCTGCTGGGAAGCCCTAACCAACAGCTGGGACTCTCGCTACCTGTCTGCACAAATCTTCCGCACAATCTTCAACCTACTGGGTGTATCAAAGAGTGGCCAGGCTCTTTAAATCGACTGCAAAATTCGGTTTCTTAACCTATCGCGCTGCGACTTTGTGCAGTGTTGCCCACAGATGGTGCATTTTTTTTGCAAAATTTGCAAAGAGCAAACTTATTTGAGGAAAAAGTAAAGAAAGAAAAAGGCTTAGCTCCTATGGAAATGCGGCGAAGCTAAAGGTCATCAAACAATACGGCGCCGTTTCGCACGGGAGACAAGAGAATCAACTAAAATGTAATAATTGTTTTTAATTAGTGAAAATAAATGCATGGTTTTATTAAGAAACTTGCAAGCATTATCGAAAACCACTAAACTAACTGTTTTTAGAAATATACAAGGCAGGGCAGCATCTTACGGTGTTCCATAAGAGCACTCGATTTAGACGCGTTTCTAGATTTCATTTTCTTTTTATCACATAAGAGCACTCGATTTAAACGTGTTTCTAGATTTCATTTTCTTTTTATCAAAGCGCACCTCTGTGCTTCGATAAAGACACGGACAAGTGCCAAATTTGCGAGAAATTATTATTTTTAAGCGAGTAGACTCCGATAAACCCTGAATCGGCAGTAAAAACAAACTCCGGAATGCGCCGATCGAACGGCACCAAAGACAAACTCGGAAAACCCGGAACGCCACCTCTAGTTAAGCGTGGCTGCAGCGGGCACTGAACTGAGAAGGGCCAAACCACGGTGGCTTCACGCTCCGGCCAGCAACGCCTGGACCGCCTGCACCAGACTCACCGCAGGAGTCGTGCTCGTCCGAGCTGTCCCCCTCCCCGCAGTCCAGGTCGGAGTCGCACGTCCAGCTCTGGGGGATGCACTTGCCCGTCACCTTGCACGTGTGCTGGGAAGCGCTGCATGTCATGTCTGCACGGGGCATGGAGAGCCTCACAGTCTGTCGCTCCATTTCGAGGATGATTCTTGCCGAAGCGGCAAGTTCGTCGGCGCCCGCCGAGCAGGGGGCGACTTGCCCGGTCAATTAGACCACCAAGTAGTGCGCAAAGTGACGGCGTCTGTCTTGGCGCGCTTGTTGCGGCCGCGTTCGAGGCGAACACGAGTGAATGCAACGTAACAGGGTGGCCACGCTAACTCGAGTTACCGCGTGTCACGGCATCGGCTGCAGTTAAAGGGGCGGTGCAGCAACTTGCGGACTTTGGCTAATTAATTGCGGGAATTGATCCCGGCCACATATAAAACATAGGACCGAAAACTATTCTTCCCTGCTTGCCCTAGTTTTCATTAAAAAAAATAAAAGAAATTGATATCTCCGGCACCCCTCAACTCAACATTGAAGTGGCACCAGCTTCGCCTGTGACGTCATTCGGAGTGGCGTTGGTTTCCGGTTGGGTTCTTTTGGCTTCCGTTTCCCCAGCGCTCGCCGGCTCGCCAGGTTCGCCGCTCGCCGCTCTCTCGTCGATTCCCGATCAACATGGCGGCGCGGCCGAAGTCGAAGTCAAAGTCGAGGTCGAGACACCAGGATCAATAACGATACCACGATACTACGGACCACACCCAACGCACTCCGTCGAGCGAGGGAAAGACAAAACGTCCGGGTTGCTCGTGTAGCCGCCGTAGGCGCCTCGGGCGTGGACGGATGACGGCGACGGCAGGTTTTGTTGACTTGCGGTAGATGGCGCCACAAATAATTCATACCCTTTTAGTGGCAATATTGGGCTTTTGAAGCGTTTCTGCATGCCTATACAACAAGATTTTTTAAACTTAACCTTAAATCAAGCTTACAATTGCCTAACACCATCACTTACAAAAACCACTCCGAATGACGTCACACCACAGGTTCCATTTGCGGCCACCATGTGGCCGCAGGTTGGGAAAAAAAGGTTTTTTTTTATTTTGCGATTATGCAGCGAAATAGAGGTACTTCGGGGTATGGTGGCACTTTTTCTCTTACTTATGCCGAAGTAAACAATATAAAAAATACAAGCTGCACATTCGTTCAGTGTTAAAATCATTGCACCGCCCCTTTAACTCCATGTGCGTTTCTACTCGATGTCAGTTTTGCCAGCCTCGTTGCAATGCCTCTATGTTTTTTTAACACTGAAGGATGACGAGAGGTGCAAAACATGGAATCGTGCGACACGATGCCACGCATTCGAAAAAAAAAAAAAAGAAAGAAAACCAACTTTTTATTGACGTTCGTTTACACCCGATTGTCGCCATAAACTGGAACTTGAATATTGTCGCACCTCAGAGATGCACTAGAACTCCCTCACGACGAGCTCAAAGTATAAGTCTTCCTTGAACCAATCGTTTAGAAAGCCAGCTAGCTCGGAAAGCGTCCCTCCCCGAGCATTTATCACCGCAGCGGCTTGTTGTAAGCCTTACAACCGAGCAGCGCCACAACCAGTGACCCCGGCAGTCGTACGGCCGCTCCCCCCCCCCCCCCCCCTCTCTTCACCCCCGTCACTTACTCCTGCATTTGGAGGTGGGCTCTTCGTCTGATCCGTCGACGCAGTCGCGCTCTCCGTCGCACACCCAGTGCAGAGAGATGCAGCGGTTGGTGTCGCACCGGTACTGGTCCTCCTGACAGGTCGCCTTCTCTGCAGCACGCAACAACACCTGCCTCAACGTCCGCCACCCCAACGGACGTCCAGGGATCCCAAGTAATCCCACTCTTTGCAATAATATTAATATTAATAATAACAATAATAATCTTTATTGGCTCAAGTGAGCCGTAGCAGCACAGAAAGGCACAGCCCGCATCATGGAGGCATGCGGCCGGTTTCTCACGGAGACGAAACCGACCCCCGAACGACGGTGCCAATTAATTCTTGAAGGAACTCGGCTCAAAAACCGAGCCAAAACAAATGACGGAGTGCTCTTGCGGGACACACGCGGTACAACAAAAATGTCAAGTCAAAACTATGGAGACATCCGCTCTTAAAACCAGCATTAAAAATGCTATCTTGGGAGTAAGGACACTTGGGCCATCTTGCCGCTTAAGATCATTCCAGTAAGCTATCCAAAGCTTTACCTGGACCCTTTCCTGTCCGTCCAGAGTGACACGAGAGACTACCAGAGCAAAACCACCTTGCCCAAGTTTCGCGATGCCGCATCCAAAGCCGAGCGAGTGGCACTTTCCGATCGCAACCGTCGCCAATTGCACCCGCTCCGGACTAAGCTGGTGGCGCCCACCAGAGGGACGGGGAATGGAGTGTCCAGAGTTTAAGCGCAGCTCATACTTAGTGGCTCTAGACAAGAGCAGACCCTCGGACTCGCGCGGCAGCTCGACCCAAACAGTGTGGCTTTGGCTCGTGCAGACTGGCCAATCGTGTGCGGCACCAACATTAAGCCGCGTGCTCAAGGACGATTGCGGGTGTTAGCGTCGCTTAACACCCCGCCCTTCCGCTTTCACTACAAATACCCAAAACTAAAATTTGAGACAGCTACAGACCTGTGCTAATAGTGCTAAAAAAAAAAAAATCTATCAAAATTGCTTGAAAAGCACCTTTGTTACAACTGGAATACGCAAATCGGTTTCTTCACTGACCATCGATAACTCTTCATAAAGTTCCGGGTGCAAGACGTCCGACCAATTTATTTTCAATTGATTTGCTCGTTGACTAACCATTTTATAATGTTGATTAAATTATTGTTGGGACGATTGCCCCCCGACCACTTTACCATTCAACCGATCAAGACCGTTTTCCAAGTTTGGTCAATCAACTGGCTGGTCAGTTGCCTGATTGATCTCTCAATGCCGACTAAATGATTAGCTCGTCGACTAGCTATTTTTCGGTGTTGGATTACTTGACCGTCGGACCGACAGATCCACCAGTTAAACGATCGTCCGGTAGATCAATCGCATGGCCAAGCGAGACCAGTTGGTAGAAGGAGGAGAGGGCGAGGTACCGCAAATGCCCGAATGGGAGGAGTCTTCGTCCGAGTTGTCCCCGCAGTCGTTGTCTCCGTCGCAGAGGTAGCGCCGGTCGATGCACCGCTGGTTCTTTCTGCACTCAAACTCCCCGTCCCGGCAGCGGGAAGGCTCCGTGTAGTTGGCCGCACCTGCGCAGCCATGCCCCAGCTCTGTCTCGGCTGTCGTCGCGCCAAAAGACGGGGGAATCGACGACACCAGAGAGACGGGAATATTGCTGTATTGTTGTTGAGACCTAAACGGGCCTTGCGCAGCCAGATTACTTTCGGCTGCTTGTTCCTCGGCTGGTCGAAAGTAAAATGGCTGGATCCCGGGAAAGTAGCACCAAGTATGGTCGACGTTTTGGTTCGTGAAACGCACAATTTCTCCTTGACCTCTTCACTTCGGTGAGCCAATCTAAATTTGCTGGTGACGGGTAGCTTTTAGGAGACGTTTCTTGTATACCGAGATTTTGCTATCTACACACCAGCGAAACAAGCGCACATTTTCGTGCCGCCACCACACGCAGTGTCGGTGCTTGGAGGCATTGAAAAAAAATTAAAGAAAGATCCATTGGTGGATTTGTAGGGAATGCGTTAGCATGACCCTTGGGAAATGCCACACACGTCCTTCTTTGGGAAACGCTAATGCTGACCCCTTCACTTTTCTGTTTTAGCTTTCTCGTTTGCTTCCTCTATTTTTTGCTGCCTCTTTTTGGCTTCGTTGCGGGGTCAGTGTTAGCATTTCCCAAAGGGGGACGCGTTTGGCGTTTTCCGAGGTTCATGCTAACGCATTCCCTAAGGATCCACCAACGTATCTTTCTTTAATATTTTGAACGCCTACTCGGACTACTACTTGGTTCACACTCCATTTTGTAACACAAACCAAGGCATAAGGCACTCCGCACACCTGCAAGTTCATATTCGCCCTAGCATCCATGTGCGTGCGTTGGCTTCTGCTCAGCGACATAGCCTCCCTCTCGCCTTTGTCCTTCACTACTCTCCTCCTCTCTACATGGCGCACTTCCCTTTCCACTGTTTCGTCCACAGACGGATGCCATAAGCTTTTCCCCGTCATGTGGGTACTAACAATAACGCACTAATAATTTTCTTGTCTCGAAATACACAACATCATTGTAAGAGATCTGTGCAGATGGGCACGATTGATAATTTGACTGCATACACGGAGCCAAAGACGCTTATGTTGGCAAGGAACGCCTCCAGTATGACGACGCTCCATGGTGATCTTGGGGCGACTGGTTTACGACGACCCTAACGAAGCTTCGAAGATTTGAATGGACCAAAATGGCGATTGCCACGGCAACGGAGGCTGATTACCCAATCGCCTTGCGAAGTTTTGGTCATCTGTCCGTTAGTGTCTATTTGTGCCCGCTATCAGGCAGGGAAGGCAATGGCACTACTTTCCCAGGATCCGGCGACTTTAGTCGAAAGCAAAGCGCCCGAACGTTCCTGGGGTACCATGACAAACGTCTCAAGCGAAGCCTCCAAGAACATTGGGGGACGCTACAGTCGGGGGCCGGGAGGTGTGTGGTGTAGGGGGTCGGGGTGCTCACGTTGGCAGGTGGTGCCGTCCTCGTTGAGGTCGTAGCCGTCTCCGCAGGCGCACACGCGCTTCTCAGGTGTGGCCAGGCACAGCTGGGCACAGCCGCCGTTCCTGTCGCTGCAGGCGCTCACCCCTGCAGAGACACAAGCTTTATTCGAAGCGCCCGAGGAAATTACCCTCCGGTCCCGTCCAACGCTGAACATTTGGACGACGGTAGAGACTTGTTACGCTAGGGTCGGTTAGTTTTCAGAAAACTCCCTCACTACGTTGGTGACTTTGGTGTATTGGCACCTTGGACGTGCATGTCGGTACCGAAAGCGTAGTTCAACCTCGCTTCGCCATATTTGTACCTTTGCTACACCGGCCTGTACTGTAGAAAAAATAATTTCAAGGTTCTTTGTTTTAGTTATACGCCATGAAGCTCGAGAAGGACGGAAATAATCGACTTCTGCGCTATAGAATGGTACTTTTCAAACAGCTGTTTACTTCCCCGATAGCTTACTTCACATTAGCTTAGTTTATTCTGTTTCAATAGTTTATTCTCTGCAGTAAAAGTATCCACCTTTATGTGCTTTTGCGACGAGTTGGTCATTATTTGTGATAAACTAAAATAAAATTTAAAATTGCGCCGACATTGGGGATGAGTAGGGCTCCGTGTTTTCGGATAAATCCGGAAAACTCAGAAAAACACCCGCCGGTAAAATTTCTGTCAATTCGGATTTATCCGATAAACTCCGAATTGTTATGTGCCCTTGCCACCCCCCCCCCCCCCCCCTTTTTTCACAGCAGAAAAAGCTTCTTTTTTTTTTTTTACAATTTGAGCAGCGCAGGATCAATGGTCCTTGGAGAAAGACACCATAATTATCTTTCAAGCCTCGGATCATTGTCAAAAGGGGGTCTTACGGCTTGTCTCGCCAAGGTTGGTTCAGGGAAACAGGTCATCGTACCATTCGTATCACGACAAAAGTCATTCTTTTGGCTTCCAGTTTCTGGGGGTAACAGTGAAAACTATGGACCATAGAGATTGTATAAAATAGGGAAGAGGGGCAGTTGGAACTTCTCTATTACATCCATAACCACTCCACCTCGCGCGGCCGCGGGATAGATGGATGGGATGACTACGAGCTTCCTTGCGGCTAACTCCGGCAGTTTATTGATTTTAAGGTATCGACGTTTATTGAAGCCACACTTGTGTGCGACTTTCGTCGTGGGACAAATTACTATTGCCAATGACACCAACGCCAAATTCAACTGAAGAAATCTTACTTGATACAAGCGCGTTTTATTTTTTATCTGGCATACGTTTACATTCGGTTATTATTCATTATTTTTAATAAGAAACACTGCGAAATTAATCTCTGAATTCCGGAGAATTGGGGATTTTTGAAAAGAAATGTCCGATAAACATTGAATTTTCGCTAAAAAATAAACTCCGAAAAACATCCTCCGAATTTCACGAAAAATAAACTTTGAAAACACGGAGCCCTAGTTATGAGCTTTTAGTCCAATTTCTTCACTTTATTGTCAGAAAGTTATAACGGCCGTAATATCCCCAGGAATAGCCCAGCTAAACTCGAAAGCAAATTGGGTGAAAATGAGAAATAAACAAACTTTCAATGTACAAAAAGAAAGAAAGAAAAAAGTTAGAAAAATGCCAGTTTTAGGTTTTGTGACGTGCGAAACTTGTGTTCACAGGGAAGGGCTATGAACCAAAGATGACCGTCCTTTCCAGTGAGCAGTGTTCACTCATCTCTCGCCGTGGCTAAGTAGAACCATTTCTGCCGAGGCTACCATTGGACAAGGCCCTGCACTTACTAGAAGAGGGCTACCTCTCGGTGTTTGTGAAAGAGTAGAAAAACCATGCCAAAAATAGGGGGGGGGGGCGTTATCTCTCGGGACATTAGGGTAGTCCATAAAGTACAGCGAGCCTGTTCACAATGTGCATACTTTTACGTCAACTACAGGGCTGTTGTTTCACGAAGACTCGAGGACATATTTAATGAGCAACGAATTCCACTATCCAACAAAATTGGCAGCGAGCTTCATCTCTGAAGTCTTATAAGCCACGGGACGTAGCATTAAAGAAATCTTTGAAATTGGTTTTCGAAGAAATGAATAAACGACGCATTGCGGCGTCGAGCTGCTGCGGTGCAACGTGCCAAGATGTGCTGCGGCAAGTGCAGACACAAAAACTTGCGGGATGCCTAAATCCTTTGTGAAAAGCGTCCAAGGGGCATGCCAAGAAGCAAAGGACAACCCTAATGGGAGGGAGACTTGCCAGACTGGGAGGCCTCGTCGAAGAAGCGCAGCTCGAACAGTGGCGGGTTCTCCGTCTTGAGGCGGCTGATGTTCCCGGTCAGGGCGTCCCAGCGCAGGACGTGGCCCTTCTGGAACTCGGTCCAGAAGACAAAGTTCCCGAAGTGGGCCAGGCCGTACGGGTGGTCCAGGTGCTCCCCTTCCACTAGCACCTGTTACACGGGCCCCCAACAGCCGTCACTCATTTAGGTCAAAGTAATCCTTTTTCTTTCGAGTTATTCAATTTACAATCTCGACAAGAAACAAACGATGCCGGTGGCAGGTGGTGACTTGCTCTTTGGGTGGTAGAATTTGTTCCCAACCGATTACGATAAGTTCAATCTGATGAACAAACGCCTAGGAAGGTAACTCCAACACTCGCGCTGAAGCACAAAACAAACGCCTGGAATGCCCCGCTTTCTCTAGCTCGACCGGCGAGCCCGCCGGCCAGGGACGTCGAGGCACCAGAGAGCGCACATACATTTGAACGTCGGTTCTGACGTCGCCTTTGTTCACCAATTCCCCAATACTATTCCGACCCTCTCTTTATCATCGTTCCAAGCACTTGCGTGCCTAGTTTCCTTTCCTTCCACTCTCCCCAAGTGGCGGTCCCGTCGCACATGTTTAGTTTCTTCTGTCTCCTCGGGGCGGGTCTGTGTCGTGTGCTAAACAGCTTCGCTGGTCAACCACCTTCAGAGAGAGGAATGGCTCATGATTTTTAGCCGTCATTTTTTGCCAAGATATCCACATATCTTTCTCATTTTTGTTGCATTGGCCACTCTTACTTATCATTAAAAAGAGCCTTTCTTGCGCTACATTTTGAAATACTGCAACAAAATTAAGAAGCATGTTTTATATAAAAAAGAAAGAATACTGCGACCTTCTAGAAATAGTCAGTCTTCCCGCAGTAAAGAAAGAGTAAGAGAGAGAGCCAAAACAGGCACCTGTCGGCCCTTGCCGTCGAGGCCGATGCGCTCGATGCGATGGAAGTAGACGTCGCACCAGTAGAGCTTGCGCTGGGCGTAGTCCACACTCAGGCCGTTGGGCCAGTGCAGGTCCCGGGAGACGAACACCTCCCGCCCGGCACCGTCCATCTGGGCACGCTCGATCTTGCCCGCCCCCTGGCCCTCCGCCGGGGGGTAGGGCTCCGTGGACCAGTCCGACCAGTACATGTGCCTGCACAAGGGGAGCGTTTGGCTTTCCTCCCGGCCAGAGGGAGGGCCCGCCACGCACCCTCTCTTGGGGTCCACCACGATGGCCCTGGGGTGGGACATGTTGAGGGAGACCAGCTGGCGCCGAATGGTGGCGTTGTCCAGCCTCGCCACCCAGATGCCCAGGTGGCCCTCGTCCGTCCAGAACAGGTTGCGTCCCGCCCAGTCCACCGCCAGGCCCTCGCAGTTGTTCAGCCCTGGGATGTGCCGGGCGTTGATAGTTGCAGGACGGGCTCCGGTTTACGGAGGCGCGTCAGTTATGTTCGCGGCTTCCGAGAAGGCAATGAGCCTCCCTCGAGATGTCCGGTTTCTTCGAAGCGCGCTCGTTACAGCAAACATGCATTACGAGCGGTGTTTGTTACGACGCAACGGGGACCCAAACGTGTCGGTTGAAAGTCAACACTTGTTCCGAATCCTTCTATTACTTTCCAACCTCGTCGTTTGCGCACTGTGTTCCATTTTTTTTTTTTTTTAATATTGCATTTCAAAATAAAGTATATGTATCGTGTATGCACGATTCTAACGCTCAGGCAGATTTAGCTTTCAGATATTCAAGAGTAAATTGTGGCCGATTCTACCACACAGGTAAAATGATGAAAATTAAACACATACCTCATCGAACAAATTTTAAAAAACGAACGCCAACGCAAAAATAAATGCCGTGCGCTAGTCGCCGTTGTCACAGTCCAGCAATGGTTCATCGCTGTCCACAGAAGTAATCCTTGGTTACATCTAAAGCGTTTTAAACGCCGCACTTTTTGCGCATGTACGAGAACGCGACCGTCGCCTCTGGGAGGGTAGTCTTACAAACAACACTTTGCGAGCTCGTAGGGTGAGCTCGTAGGGTGGCTGGGATTGCGAGGCCACACAGTACTGCTCCGTTGTTATCTTTTCCTGCCAGCGTGACGGCCTTTTGTTTTAATAAAGCCTCCTTCTGGAATTTTTGTTTTTCATGTTAAAACGGCGGGCACGAGTCCGTTAGACGCGACAGAATGCGCGTGATATGAATACTAAAACAGCGAATGTAAACAAATGGTCACGATGGCGATGGGGCAAGCCACTTTATACCGAGTATTGCATTTTTCTTTAGTTTCGGTTTTCGGTTTCGATTGTAATGCACCTTTAGTTTTGAGCACCGATTTTGGGCAAAAAAAAGTGTGCGTTAGAATCGTGCAAGCACATTATTCATACACCTTAAATTCCTTTTAATAGTTTCAAATGAAGTTCCAATTTTGGATTTAAATGCCTATCTAGGATCATTTTGTTTTTTCTCATTTATGGTTACTTATTTATTTTCTGGCCCTCGAGACAGCGACAGATCACCAATTCGGCCCCTTAGACAAAAAGTTTGAAGACCCCCGGTTTAAAAGACAGAATTTTTGCATCACGGAGTTCTCCCGCACCGTCCGTCGGGGGAGCCGGAGCGAGGACGTAAGGACACTCTACCCAGGGGCACGGAACCGTTGGGACTGCTCGTGCCACGCCGCAGCCTCTACGGACGGGGAAGTGCCGGCCCTCTCTTGACCTCAGAAAGATCCGAGCAACAAAGCCCCAGCTCGACGTGTTCCGCGTCACCCTGTAACCCTCCGCCGGTATGTTCAAGTGGTCTCTTTCTAAGACGCTCCAGTTCTACCGTGCATCGAAGAACAATTAAAACACGGCGACGCACAAAGGTGGACGCTTTAGAAATAAAAAAATCTTCGCTCGAGATTTCGAAAGGTCGGGAAAAGCGCTCCGGCACACCACCGTGTGTGGCAACATTGAGCTAATGAAAGCCGACATGCAACCGGAAACGTGTCTGCAGCTCCAATTATAAAGGTCTGTTCGTGCGGTGGCGCTCCACCATGCTCGAGCAAGTTGCTAAAACTCGGGGTCAAGTTATGACCGCGAGACGCAGTGACGTCCGCGCTTCGTACGTTGCGTGGCGACCACTCGGAGAGCGGCCCCGCACACGGCGTACGAAGACCGTACGTCCCGCGACCGCTCGCGGACCCGACCGGTCGTGACGCGTCGGAAAGCGCGGACAGGCCTGGGCAGCCGGACGAGGCCCCTGGAGGAGCGAGCAGCAGGACTCGCCTTTGGAGGTGAAGACCTCCCTGCGGGAGCCATCGAGGCCCCGGCGCTCGATGAGGAACTTCTGGGCGTCCGAGTAGTAGATTGTACGGGTGCGGGCGTCATAGTCCAGGGCGGTGGGCCGGCTCAGGAACCGGACGGGCGCCATCACCTCCCGCCGCAGCAGCGGAGAGACCGCCTCCTCGGAGAACTCGTCACTCGTTGAGATGCCTTTGACCGCCCCAGGACGGCCCCGGGCATACAACAGGAACTGGGAGGGGGCCTCCGCTGCACGGAACCGCAAAGGCATCACCTGTCACGCTCGCCCGGGGTACAGAGACCTCCGGTCGTACCGCCTCCGGCACGAGCCCTTCGCCAACGCATCTCGCGAGCCTTCAGCATGCACGCGCCGCGGCCGGAGGCGTCAGAAAGAGAAGCCCTATCGTCCTCGTCGGCGACTATGGATGCCTTTCCGCATTACCTTCGAAAAGCTTTTGTACGGGACGCGAGCGAGGACGTCGCACACTTCCTTCGAACCCTCCGACTTTTGGACGAGTTCAACAGAGTTCAACCTCTCGGACGCCATTGTCCGACCCCCACCCAAGGAGGAGAAACTTCGGAAAAACAATTATTTAGGCAACACTTTTTCCGTCAAAAGAATTTGAAGCAGAGATTTCGACCGATTCAGCCCGGAGGTACCACCGCGCCCATTCTGAAATCCAGACTCCGAGTGATTTTCGCTTTCTCGATCTTCCGAAGCAACGTCTCGGAGGCAAAGGTGTTGCGCGAAGGACCGATCGAATCGCACGGCTCTCCGACAGTTCAGAGACGAGCTGACGGAAATCCACGATGTCGGAATACGGGAGGTCGTAGCCGCGCAGGAATGACGCGTCACAGTGGCGCGGGACTATGTCGAAATGCGGGCAATACCGGTTCGTCTCTCGTAGTTGTCCAGGAATTAAATAGGTCCGGATATTTACCGGTTGCCCCTCACACATTAACGACTCTTGTTTAAAAAGAACCGACGGCCGACCGAAAAGTCGTGGCTGGCCGAGCGGCTCGGAGAGAAGGGCGAGGCACTCACGCAGGCAGCGGCCCTCTTGGACCATCCGGAAGCCCGCCCGGCAGACGCAGCGCGCCACCGGGACGCCCTTGGCAGTCGACGGGATGCACAGGTGCTCGCAGTCCCCGTTGTTCAAACCACATGGGTGGTCACCTGCCGGCGAGGAAGAGCGAGACCTCCAATGGAGTGCGTTTGGAGAGAGGTCCGGGGCCGAGACGGCACAGCTAAAGTCGCACGTACGCCTTCCGATCCAATGTTAGAAGGTGCAACCAAGGAAACTAATAGGAAAATCTAGCACCGAAGTGTTCCCGCTTGTTTCGCCAATTCTGTTGGTAATGAAGCGTTCAAAAATTAAAGATGAGTTCAGTTTGCCACTAAAGGCACGCAAAAACATCAAACTAAACTCTAAAAAAAAATTTGATGCTGTCGCGCTTTTTATTTGACATTCCGGCAGCACCCATTTGAGGTTTCGACTGAATCATACATTCGTTTCACTCGCAGAAACACTCGTAATGTTCATGTTCGTAATAAGCATGTTCCTACCATAACACATCAATGGGCAAGGAAAGACGCCACGTAACTATGTTTCCACGACGGATGCCGACGTGGCAATGTTTTATCCCTTGACTACAATTTTGTTTTTTGTTTTTTTTTGTGGCAACGCACATGCGGCACAGGATCTATGCCAGAAACAAGAGCAACAGAAAGTTGCTCAAAACTACTCACAAAATGCCCTACGACGACCCACGTGGTTTTTGCATAAGCAGCACTCCCCACAAAAACTGACACAACCGTCCCTAGGCCTAACCCCTTTCACAATTTCACCATCCGAAAACAGACAACAGGTTAATGCATGTTTGTTAACGTACCGTAATACCCTGAGAGGTATAGCCAGCCTAAAATCAAGAGCAAATCGGGTGAAAATATGGAGTGGGCTACCTTTCAATGTACAATCAAGAAAAGCTACTTTTAGGTTGTGTCCCTTTCAATCTTGTTATTGTGGTGAGGGGCAACTAAGCAAAGATGACTGTGCAGTCAGCAGCGTTCGCTCATATCCTGCCATAGCTAACTAGATGCATTTACGCCGATACCATATCATTGATCTTAACACTACTATTACTAAAAGTGGGCTATCTTTCGGTGTTTAACAAAAATATAGCTAATCAAGCCAGAAATAGGGGTGGGCTATCTTTCGGGGTCAGGGCATCTCTCAGGATTTTACGATAAATACATCCAATGCACAAAACATGTTCGAGGGCCAGAAATTCCTTATCCCCAAATTTGGTGGCCGGGTGCACCGTGCAGCTGTGCTGTTCATCGCATCTGAAACTTCCTACTTCCAACCATTACCAGTGCGCGCCTGCTGCCGTGTTTAGTTTGACTCGGCTTGGCCGCTTGGCGGCTGAACTCACTTGGCGGCTGTGCAGGAAACGAAAGGAAAATCCATACTGACACGCTCTGAGGGGGTGCGTCATTATGCAAGTAAATACGGTTGACTGAGAAAAATTAAAGTCGTTGACTATGAACCAACTAGTCTATGTCACAATAGCTGCTTCACACGTTGTACACATTGGCTATGTTCATGCTCCCCGCCGGTCACGGAGATAATGGCCGCCCACGGCGATTGGGCACTTCATGTCCTTCGCATATTTTTGAACTTGCTTAAAATAGGGGTTGGCCGCTTGATATATTTTTCGATGATCCCTGAAATTCCTTGAGAGTAAGAAGCGGCTGCTTATTGTGACATGGGCACACGCCCGGTATTTTACAATAGTTGGCCAACCTGAATGTGCGGAAGGCAACACAGTTAGTAAGGGTAAGTGAAGGCACGTTTTTCTCACTTTTCTACTATGCCCAGCATACCATCAAGGAAACTACTAATGCGACAGAATGCGTCGGCACGAGGTGTAATATGGTCTTCTCCCGAACAGCCTTCCAAAGTTCACAAAAATTGCAAGCGCTAGCTGGGAGCCCAGCAGGCATTCGTCGCTTCGGAAGGCGAGTGTGTGCCAGACGCACAAACACTGAAGGCGGCCGCCTCTGGAACGGTCTGCGGCGGGCTTGGACAACCGTGCGGGAAAGGGAGGAGGCCTTCTCACCTGGGGGCTTGCGCTGGCGGTGGTACACGTGGATGGAGAAGGGGCGGGTAAGGTTGGCCCTGACAGTGCGGACGTCCGACTGGTTGTACTTGTGCACTGCCAGCACCGAGTTGCTGTGCCAGCTGGTCACGTACAGGTGACGCTCGAACACGGAGATGCCGTACAGGTTGCGCATCTGCGGTTTGTGAGACCACTGGTGAAGAGACACCCACACCCCCCCAAGAACACTTTCCCTACGACGTAGGAAAGAAAAAAATGGAAGACGTTTACAATTCCCTGTAATGCTGAATCAGAGCACAGCTCTAGAGGAAGAGGGGGGAGGGTATGGAGAGGAGGGTATGGCCTTCCTCCTCTTCCTCTCCCCCTCCCTAGTGACGTCACTTGCGACCCTAATGAAGGCTTTGTGAAGGTCGTGACCTTCACAAGTGAAGGTCATGTGAAGGTCATGACTTTCAAGACGTCACTCGTGACTGTAGTGACGTTACGTGTGACGTCACTATGGGAAATGTCCCAGAATGCAACGCGCAATGATGCCGACAGCAACGTCAACCCAGAAACGGGTGCCTAAGAGCTGTGCTTTAGAAGATAACACTTTCCCTACATTGTAGGGACACCCACAATCCCCTGAGAACACTTTCCCTACAATGTAAGGAAGAGAAAGACGCACGTTTCCCCGGAAACATAGGGAGGGAGAGGTGCTCACCGGGGTCCCCCGGTAGACAGTGGTGCGGCGGGAGCCGTCATAGCGGATGCGTTCCACCACGTCCAGGTAGGTATCGACCCAGTACACCTCCTCCCGGGGCAGGTCCACGGCCACCCCGAACGGGTACACAATCTTCTGCTCCACCAGCTTGGTCCGCTTGGTGCCGTCCAGCCGGGCTCGCTCCAGCAGTGGGGCCGCGCTGCCCCACTCCGTCACAAACATCAGCCTGCGAGCACACATGGCCCAGTTGCACCGGCCGCCCCTCCGCTGTCTCCGACCGTCTTTGACACCCCCGTTGCTCATCACTCCAAAGCAGTTCCCGAGTGGCAACGAACGACGTTGCGGCCGTCGCCATCCCAGTTTTTGCGTCGCCGCCTATGATCATGGCCGGCGACGTCCTCGGGCAGAAATCGAGAAGCGCTTTGATCGGAGACTCGCTCCGGGCACCGTAGCTCCACTAACTTGGGCGATGGGCTAAATGAGTTGCGGCGGACGACCAATTCGAAACGAAGAGATGAAGCGTGCGGGTATGGAACTTTGGCTACGTCACGTGCAGGGCGTTCCGTCGTTTTGTGCAATGAATATGTTACGCATACGTTTAGATGGCGGGAAGTTGAGGGTTGTTTATACTCCAACGTGACGTCAACGAGCGCGCGTGCTTGGTTGCATTGGTTGATGCTGGCTGCAAACGAGGGTCTATCATCCGTTGCTGTGGTCGAAGTGTCGCGGTGTAGCCTGGCGTGTCGGCACGGATCACGACGGACTAGAGCGTGCTCTATTCGCAACGTCGACAGGTGCATCTCACCGACGGCGGCGGCGATCCGAGAAGCCCTTGTGCGAGTGCTCAGTTTGGGAGTTGGGATACTGAGGCCAGTCGGGGTTTGTGGGACGTTCGTTTCTGCAGTCTAAACTCCGACTTGTACGTAATCTGTTACAAGTAACGAAATTACTTGTAATCCGTTAGTTACATTTATTGGCAATTTTATAAGGGAATAATTACATATTTTAGAAGATAATTGTAAAGTAATTTCCCTACTTTTTTTTTTTACGTAAAGGAATGATTGTAATTTGTTACATTTTTGTTTTCGTTCACGAAAGAAAGATATGAAAATTTTGAATATTAACAAAAAATAAATTCTGAAAAAATAAATATGTATATATATATATATTTTTTTTTTTTGTAAGGGTAAGCTTTACATGAATTACATTATCACCTGGATTTACAAAACGCAAGGCCCAGCATTTTTCAGATGCTCAAAGCTTTTCTTCATATCATCTAAAACTGACTGTAATCTTGTTGTTGTTGTTGTTTTTTTGTGACACGGTTGTTTCCAAACTGTAACTCTTCAGCTTATGAGCTGGCAAGTTGGGGTAGTGGATCTGTGTGCGCCTTTTTCTTTTTGTCCCTTCACTCTTTCTTTTCTTCCCTCTGGTAGAGAGAAAGAGATAACTTCTTTGTATCCACTTCAGGGACGAAAATAATCCACACTGGGGACAAAAGCGAAGTTTGGGAGAACTGTATCTAGGTCTTAGTCTCAATAGGTCAACAGGATCTAGCCGACGTTTTGAGTGTCGCACGGGTCGGAGGAGCTTAGCAAGCGCGCTTTTTTCTTATAACCCAATCTAGAACCCAGTCGCATGTCCAGGTGGCAGCACCCACTTGGAAAAAAATTGAACTGAAAAGCTGTTTCGCCCGGCGGACGACACCTTCACGTAGAAACGAGGCAAGATGTCCGACGAGACTTTTGAGAGCCGGATGCTGCTCAAGATCACAAAAGTGTGAGTGGCGGCAACAATAAATGCTTCATAACACTTCTGTTTTGTTCCTTACCCCAGGACAGCGAGGTTGAAAGTAAGTAACGCCGCGAAAGTGACAGATTCTTCTTGATGTAGCAGTCACTTTTGTAGAATTGTAATTGCAACTGTAATTAGTTACAATTTAGCCATGGGCAATTGTAAATGTAATTCCTTACTTTTTTTTTAGCAACGTGTACAAGTCTATATGAATTTGCCATTCTTATCGCGCGTCCCTTCGAGATGTGCTACCCTGAGAATTCGTAAGTCTAACGAGCCAGATGCACTTGTACGGGGTGCCAGCAAAAGCTGGAAGCTCGATGAACAGCCAAAGGTAGAGGTAATTAGAATTAAGGATTACCTAATGCGTGTGCTATATATGATGAGGCGCTAGTTGTGAGCAATGGCAGCTGTTCTCGATCCCAACAACAAATGCTCTCGAATGTATGGGAACGACAAACCCAGTAAAATATCTTAACTTTGTAGCTGGCAAGAAATTTTCAACTTGTAAACGATAGTAGCGGTACACAATGACAATGGGACTGGATTCTGGATTGTTTGTATGAGCTCCATAAATTGTGCTACAGTTTCGGATGTGTACGTGGTGTAATATGGGCATTGTCCGCTCCTTTCGGTGTCAGCTTCACGAGTCAACGTGAAAGACTAGCTATGATGATAGTGCACTCGCCATCTGTCAGAAAGGGGTCACTGCAAAATATCAAGTGCATTGTTTCTATCGAAGTATCCCGGTGGATTCGCCGAAGTGACTTGGCACGACTCCGAAGAGCCTGACGAGCGGCTAGATTCGATGGAACAGTATATTGTGATTTTTTGTTTTTCTGCCGATATTTGCGCGACAGTACGATAAAATAAATGCTGGCTTTCGCTCGTCATCCTCCATCATTCGCTCGTTTCCAAACTGCAAAAAACTGCCCCGAATCACTACCTCGAAGCTTGACCACACGACACGGACAGACCGTACCAACGGACCGCACGACTGTTAACGACCGGGAAGCGGAGATACGCCATACGAGACAACGCGACTGGGCGGTTCTCGGCGCAACAAGAAGAGGCATAGTGGCCGACAGACGTCCTTTTGCGTCACCGCACATTGCGTTCGTTGGAGTATAAACGGTCCTTCAGTTGACCTTAACAAGCGGCCCGGTGCCTCCGCCATAGACAGGAAGTTTATCCTCTGCGACCCGGGGTTTAACATGGATCGCGCGGTAGCGATACACAATTGCGTGCAGGTACAACGTTCGTCGAGATCCAGACAAGCGGGAATGGGGATTGTTTCGATGCCCCTTAACACGAACGCAACTTACAAATCGATGCATACTTCCCTTTCAGTTTTTCGTCTAAAATGCACTTAGGGCTGGTTTTCAAGTCTGAGGCACTGAGAAAAGGTGCTAGAATGACACAGAGAAGTCACGTGCCCCCAAAGTTAGCAGAAAAAGTAGACTGAAGTAGTTTCTATATGTCTCGATGTAGAGATTGTTTTCGCGCTAAATGCAATGGGAAAACTTTCCCGTAAATCTAAGTGGCGCGACAATGTGACACAACGGCACCACGACGTGCAACAAGACCGCAACACGACGGCAAGCACAGAACACATTCTACGTCGATCGGCGCTTGCTTTTGCTCTCCTATCGCGAACCCCAGAAAGACGAAAGGCTCGTCTTCCTCCCAGAGTCCGTCTCTGAGGCCTCGAGCCGAACCATACTCCCCGTCCTTTTGGTGGATCCCTACATGCACACCTTCGTTTGAGGCACACACAAGTCGGGGCCGTTCGTATGAGAAAGGAAAGCCCGCGGGCCGTACTCACCCCTTATAAGGGTCGAGGGCGATGCCACGGGGTTTGCTGAGTCCCACGTCGATGACGGTGATGCAGACCGAGAGCGAGGCGTTGCACAGAAAGATGGTCTCCCGTACATCGTCCAGGAAGTACCAGTTGCCGGACACCCAGTCCAGCGCCATCTGGTTCACCGCTGAGGCAGAGGGGCCTTTGCGTCAAAGGGCGCCTTCTCAAAGCTGCCCGAGCAAAGGACGCTATCCTAGATGCCGAGCGAGGATTCGCGCAAAAGCCGCATGATAATCTCGATTCGCACGCATGCTCTGTGTGCGGTGCAGCAGCTGTACCTTCTCTGATGGCATGGATGGCACGGAGGTTCTGGGGATTTCAGCGGGGGCGCTGAAAAGCTCTGGCGTAACTTGCGGTGGCGGGGGCACACAGGTCTTACACGTGACTAGTGGCCAGTCACTTGACAGCTATTCGCAATTCCAGCGAACTATAGGAGGTGCGCTGGTCAGGCAAAATGGCAGACAAAAGAAGGTCATTTTCGTCGTTCAGCATGCGGACTACCATAAATTTCTTGTACTGCAGCGTAAAATCGGTGTTACATATAAAAGCAAAGCGATTTTCGCACGGTAGAAACCTTCTTCTAGTCAGTGCAGAGGAATGACACGGTGGAAGCCTAAAAATAATCACCGGAGCGATGTTTGTTTCTATGCTGCCTACAAGAACCAAGCAGCGATAGCAGACGACAGAGTTGAAACGACCTCCTCTCTTGAGCTTCTCCGGGTTGCCGCTACGCGGCGTCGATTTCGGTGGAGTCGCCAACAGGCCACTTTTCCATGGGCCTCCCACAAACACCAACTACAAACCCGTTTCGCGCCAAAAATACATTGTAAAGTTCCGAAAGAATGCCCACCCAAAATAAAGAGGTGAATGGTGAAAAACCTGAAGTGGGCTATCTTTGGGGATGCCACAGCAAAACTTAATAAAAAATTAATGATAAACACCCGGCACCTGTTACAAGCCACGTGACGCGGGAACTGATACTCCAGATCGCGGACACTGCAAATTCGCGTTTCAGGATGCTATAATCACACGGGAATTCGCTACCGACTCCTGTGCCACGAAAAAGGATACCGCAGGTTGCGGACGCAACAGATTTGCGTTTTACGATGGAATATACACGCAGGAGCAACTCGCGCGTTACGGGAGCCAATATCGCGCATGCAGATCACGGACAAAAACGCGGGAACCTGCTATGAACTTTCTTATCAGACATACCGGTACAGCAGATCGCAAGGCGGATGCGATTCCTGTCGGACATCGTGTGACGTCCAACAGGAATGGGGGGGTGGGCAATGTTTCGGAATTTTTATGTTACAGATATTTAGCCAGAAAAATGGGATGGGCTATCTCTCGGGGGCAGGCGTTCTTTCAAAACTTTACAGTAGCTCTAAAAATGGTTTGTAAAATTGCCCCGCTGCGACCAGAAGCGACTTTTAAATCTAGCTGATTATTCACATTTTCAGGAAGCCAAACAAAGAGAAAGTGCACCTTCGTCACCTTTTTCAAAAGCGCAGTTTTACGGGATACACTTTCCTCCTGACGTCTACGGACGTGGCTTGGCCCGTTTCGAGTTGCGATCGGAAATGCAAGTTTATTAAAAAAAACTCTGAGGATTTTTTTTATTTGTTTTATTGTTGTGTGATTGGGACGGTTTGGTTTACCCGCTTAAAAAAATGAAGTCCGCTTACTCGCCAATGAGAAAGAGTCTCTCAGCTTCAGGTTCCAGCGTGTGTTTAAATCCGGCACCTTGGCACACTGCAGCACCGTTTCATTCCCGTCGTGGTTTATCTGCAAAAGGAACAACCCACCACCATCGTCACTTATTCACCCCCGAATATAGACCCCCCCCGCCCCTTCACTTTTGATTTCCTTCGGGAATCGCTACTCGGCAGAAAGGAGGACAGAAATTCAACTTCATTTAATGGCTCGTATCTTGTCTTACATTTTGCTAAGATTCGCTGCAAAGTTGCTTGCAAATGAAAAACCAATTGGTTTCTCCCTGTATATTTTATTGACCCTGGTGTTTCCAATGAAGTGTTCGGATTTTGTTGACGTAACCTGAAGTCACGTTTTTCTTGATAATGAGCAGCCTGGATGACGAGTGTATCTGTGTGTGTAAAGATACTATCTGATGAAGACATGATTGGTGTATATTTTTCCCTCTTTTTTTTTTTTTCATTTGAACTAATAAATTTAGTTGCGAGTTCAGCTCTGTCCTCTCGTGTTTGTTCCTTTGTTCATCCCCGCTCTGTGAAGCTGATTTTCATCAACCATGAGCTATTATATTTTAAGTATTTTAAGGGATATTGAATTTTGGCACTAATTCCTCAAATTTTGGCAAAATGTAGGAGGATGTAGCAGGATAAGCACTTTGATGCAGTTTGGCGCAAACGGTGCAGCAAGCACATCACTGTTGAGGAGCCTACAGTTCTTGGAGGCACTATGATTTTCAAAGACAACAGGATGCCTATGGGTCTAAAGACCCTATTATACAGCAAAACCATATCGAAAAGTCGACGATCACAAGGTCCCCACAAGTCCTCGAGGACCATAGGATTCTCGCATGCCCTCAGGGCCCTATAGGCCTTGAAAACCATATGGTTCTTGAGAACTCTATGGTCCTCAAAATTCATGAAGATAGCAAGAATCTCATGGATCGCTGAGGATTCTATGGCACTTGGTAAACCTAAGGTCCTTAAAGATCCTCGGGTTCTCGAAGACCCTTCGGTTTTTGAAACCTCAATAATCTTCGAAGACTGCAGGATTCCCACAGGTCCATGTCAACCCTACGGTCCTTGAAAACCCTGCGGTCCTTGGAGACCCTAATGTCCTTGAAACCCTGTAATGCTCGAAAACCACGGAGTTTTCAAGGACCTGCGGGAACCCTGGGTCCAAATGCAAAATGCTCCGGCAGCCGCAAAAAAAGATGCAAAGTGATACGCACCCAACAGACGGTCTCATTTCTGTGGTTGAAATCCATGGCCAGGCTCTCCTTGACAGGAACGGTGCTGTTTCCACTGACCGGGCTCCCATCCAACCGGATGTGTTGGATGTTGACCGAGTTGGCAAACAGCAGAGTCGCCTCCTCACCCTCGGGCACTGTGGAGCCGACAAGGACCCGACCGTTGAAGAATCTACAATGACTACGTTCTTCCGTCGCCCAGGTTATTTCGGGTTTTGCATCGTGAAAATATAGCTTTAACTCGTAGCGCCGCGAAATATTCATCATGAGGAACACCGTGAAACGAAACTTTCTTGAAGCCGCGGAGTGGCAGCCAACATTTCGTAAAGAGGCTTTCGCTAAATCTCTCGTCGAAACACCTGACTGCCACTCGGAGGCATACAAAAGGTTCCATTTCGAGTTCTCGGTACCAGCTTTTGACTCCATTAATGTTCTACGAACAAGACAACAGGTTCCCCAGAGATCCTGAAAGAGCTTGCGGCCTAGGAAAGCACCGCAGTCATTGAGGCCTATGGGATTCAACAAGAAGCCTGCCAGGGCGGCTCACCGTTGATGCCCTCGCAGTGGGAGCCCTTCAGGCGGTAGCCATGCACGCAGGAGCACACGGGCTCCTCCCCCGAGGTGCAACCCTGGTCGCAGGTGCCCTCCACGCTGCAGGGGTCCGCATCCACGCACAGCGACCCCATCTCCCGGTGGGGCTCCATGCCCCGCTTGCAGAAGCACAGCGGGCCCTGGGGGCTTGGCTTGCAGCCCTGCTCGCACGAAGTGTTGCCGCACTGCGTCGTATCCGCTGAAAGGGGAATGGTCGCAGATCCAAGAAGCTCCGGCGGTGCTACGGTCCGTCTCCCTTAGAGAGTCTCTGGCATTAAAGACGCCCTAGGGTGGCGTCAGGTATCTCTGCTGTGGACGGGTAGTCTGGCAAGTGCAACATCTCCGGTAACCCGGGCACAGTGATTATGCGGGAACTGGTGTACATTCGTAAACCAGTTCCCGAAAGAAACATTAGAAAACTTGGGCAACTCCGCCAAGACACTAAAGAGAAACTCGTCAGCCACATAGTAAATCTGACATGTCTGTTCTTCCTTTCATCTTCTCGCTAAAAGGATATTTCGGGTTAATTTACGTCGCCCGGACTGTGTCCAGCATTTTCGCGGTCTATGACGAACGATCCAACATTTACCTGAGGTAAAATAATCTTTCGACCGCACCTCGCGGACGACTCTCATAATCCCGTTTGCGATTCGTCGTCAATTCCAATCGAAAACGGGGACAATCTTGTCGAGACTCACAGCAGAAGGTGCCTTCGTCCGAGAAGTCAGGGCAGTCGTTGTGGCCGTCGCAAAGTTGCGCGATTCGCCGACACGTGATGCCGTCACTGCACTGGAAGTAGTTCTGCGGACACACATTCCCCAGGTGGCCTGCAAGAAAAACAGTGGGGGCATTCCAGTCATCTGGAACGATTGTCCCGACGCTATGCTTTCACAAACCTGCGGCGATTCTCACAGTACCCAATGATGCAAGAGTTGCACCGAATATCTGGTTGCGAGAATTAGAATACTCGTTCGCAGAACTCCACTTGGCGCAATTGCTACTCAGACACTTCTCGGATCACCGATCGCCGCAACTGCTAGCAACGGTTAGCTCACACTCACATCCTCAGTCAAAAAGCAAGCATTCGGGATATGTTCAACATTATTTTGCATTGGGGAAAGCAGACTACCATATAATGGGTCCACTCTGAAACCTATATATGAGGATCTAGACATATAGTTCAAATTATCTTCGAAAGAGCTCGAATCCCATATTTTTTGGAAGCGAACCGGGAGGCCCTTACATCGCCGTGCATCTTCGTCGGAGGTGTCTGGCTTGAGGTCATCCGTGAAGCCGCAATCCGACTCGCGGTCACAGACGAAGCCTTTGGGAATACATCTCCGGGACAAGGAACACTGGAACTGGTCGTGCGAACATATGCTGGGAGCTGCAGAAGGACAAAAATGGGAGAGTCAGAGTGGGCAGAACAAAAGCTCAACACGCTCAATGGATGGACAATGCAAGTTGTAATGTGCCGTGGCAATACTTCTACTGCAGAACACTGTAATCCACGAAGGACAGCTTCCAAAGGACAACAGTGAAATAAAACACCTCTTTTGCCTATTGCAAAAACAGAAACAAGAAAAACTCATGTAAAGCAGTCTCGAGCTACGTAAGCCCGAGACTACCCTATGCAAGATCACAAATAAATGTTACAAGCTTGAATGACTACGACATTTTAAAGATTAAGTATGACAGACACAGTGCACAACATTTGCTCCGTCTCAAGGACGCCAGACCGGCACGCCCCTCCGCTCTGTTTTAGAAACCCTTGCTCACGAGGTTGACTAACCCTAAATGCCTGCAATTCTCTAAACGTTAAAAGTGCGTTACACTTTGTACCTCCGCCATTTGTTTTACCAAGAAGTGTAACACATGTGTGTCTCAAATGTCTCGAGCGATGTGTTTAGGTCACAAAAGGGAGCAAACCAACTAGGCACAAGCAAAGTCGTAGAACGAATGAAAGTGACGCGATCCATTACGGGGCTCTGGGAAGAAACTGGATCTGCAGACAAAGAAATTCCCGGCAACTAGGGCAGAGGCACTGAGACTTGGTCTTTGAATTCGGCACTCCCGGCGGATCTCTCCGAGGGCACGGAGGGTCCCGACAACCTTCTCTTTGCACTCACCGCAGTCGTCCGGTTCGTCCGAGCCGTCCGCGCAGTCGGGCGAGTAATCGCACTTCCACTGCGTCGGGATGCACTCCTTGCCGTCCGCACATGCAAACTGGTTGTCCGAGCATTGCACTGCAAGCACATGGAAAGTCAAAGCGAGTGAGCAACGTGCTTGGCCAGCTAGCAGTTGATGTGGTTACCGCATTGTGGTAACCGTGCCAAGATTACGCGCCGTTTTCAAGTTCTCCCGACCGCTCGAGTAAAAACAAGACTTCAACAAATTGGTGAAAACTCCCAAGTCAGCTCTTCACGCCGAGAAACAGATCCACATAAACGGATGCGTATTACAGGCTCAATTGCGAGAAATAAAGAAGCCGTGAAATATTTGTACCACTGGTTGCAAACAGAAGGAAGCAAAAACATTTAATTGTACTCCCAATGGGGGTTTTAAAACTTGCGTCTGTCGTTTGGTTGTCAAACGGTCCGAAACGACCGGCAAAGAGTTGTACTTGGCACGTTGAGTGCAACTAGTTTGTGCCTACCTGTTTTTGCACCAAAGAATACTGCCACGTCGGGTTAATGAATCTTGTTTTAGTAGGTAGGAGTCGATTGGTATTTGCACCTGTAAATCAATCAATCATGTTTTGCGCCTGCAGACAATACTTTTAAAGTATGTCGCAGTTTGTTTTTCTTTTATAAGCTGGACGTTTTGCAAGTGTATCATCCACTGAAATTTTCAGGTGTTTTGGAGCTGTAATATCAAGCTTGTACACTCGTTTCCCAGCTTCCTTACTCTTTGTGTGTTCAAGACTAGTAAAAGAGAGCCTGTTCATCAGGGAGGTACCAGTGAGAGAGTATGCATGAGATGTGGCAATTAGTCATTCAACTGGACTAGATTATTTTATTCGAAGACTCGATAGACTGCAGACATATTTGCCTGCCTTCGTTTATTCTTTCAACGAGATATGAGCAAAGCCTATCTCTGAGTGTTGTCCCAATATTTTCAGAGCATTCCAGGGTGTTTTCTTACTTCTTAGTGTACACCCAAATCCACAGAGCAAAATCTGATAAATTAATTATTGACTGGTGGTTACTCTGTCAGTGTCAAGCCGCTGGTTTCCAAACGTGTCATTTACTATTCACAACAGTTTTTCTTTCAGCCAACAAAAATTTAATTGAGTCTTTTTTTTTTTTTTTCACAGGGCGAGAATCGCAAACTTAGCCACATTTTATGGCACCTTTTTTTAAGGGTTTACAAGCAAGGTTGTAAAAATGTGGGCGAGACTGTGTTGAAGCGCATGAATGTTAACCCCTTGCCTACTCATATTTTTCTTCAAGGAACATACAGCAAAACTTTATTTTAAACGGACAATTTGCATAAAAATAAGACAAAAGCATTTGCTTGACTTCCAAAAGAGGTATCTTTCCCTAAATTAGGACTTCTGATCCTCTTCAGTAATCCTTCACAGTGTGATAGCGCTGAAAGCATTCAGGAAGGTGGAGAGTCACCTTGCACTATCCACATTCCCATGGTGTTTCACTCAGTTTCTTGTTGGATGTGCATACATTGAATTTCCGTGTCGGTTAAATGGCAGGCAATTTTTAATAACCTCGGGAACTAATTGAAAATAAAAACAGATATATAAAAAATGGTTGAAGTGCTGGCAAGCTAGTGCAAGTTAACCATGATGGTTGAAACCAGAGACTGTGGTCGAAAAACGAAAAAACTGAGTAGAAGAGAACGAAAGAAGTGGCAACGCCTCAAAATCAGTAACAAATTTTATTTTCTGCACACCTTATATATTCTTTACCCAAGGTTGTCCCCAACGCAACCTTAATGTCACCGAAACCCGGTCAATGCTGCATACACAATGGGACGCAGAACCAACACTACAAATCTACAGCCAGTACAAAGGGTTCATAGATCACAAATGAAGCAAGTTGAACACAGACCACATAACTAGAGTTCCATGCTTTCAGATAAATCCCAAAAACTCGGAAAAACACCCGCTGGTAAAATTTTGTCAATTCCGATTTATCCAATACACTCCAAATATTGATGTGCTAAAAGAAAATACAGTATTTTATAATTAAGTTTGATCAACGCACAGGGTCGATGGTCCTGGGAAAATGATACCACAGTCATCTTTCAAATCGCGGACCATTGTCAAAGGGGTCTTACCGCTTACCTCGTCAAGGTTCATCCAGGACAACAGGTCATTGTACTTTCGGGTCACAACAAAAGCCACTGGTTTGGCCTCCAGTTCGAACCATCCTATTTGTGCTTTAGAGGTAGGAGAGGCCGTGTATTTGTACCAGTGAAAGCATGAACCATAGAAATTGCATAAAATGGGGAAAAAGGGCAGCTGAAACTTCTCTATTACATCCTTTACCACACCCCCTCGCACAGCTGTGGGGTAGGTTAATGGAATATGATGGGATGAATGCAAGCTTCCCAGCGACTACCTCCAGGAGTTCATTTATTTTAAGGTATAGACGTTCCTTGAAGCAACACTTGGGTGCAACTTTTGTTGTGGGACAAATTAGTATTGCCAATGGCAATGGTACCAATGCCAAATCCAGCTGAGAAAATATTCATTGATACAGGCATGTTTTATTTTATTTTTTTATCTAGCATACATTTACACATGGATATTATTTATTTATTTATTTATTTTTAACGGGAAACATTGCGAAATTAAATTTTGAATTTCTGAGAATTGGGAATTAAACAAAAATAAACTTTGAAAACACGGAATCCTAAACATAACCAAACCGGTAATCTCAAGACAGAGCCGTGAGTCAAACATTCCAAAAACAGGGGTGGTAAGTCTAGGATAGGGCCAGCTTGAACATGGGAGATGCTGGGTTACAGGCATGAGTTGAGCTAGTTGGTGCATAACTAGGATAGGCCAGATTGCTCTGTCCTAGTTATGCAGCGACTAGCGCAACTCAAGCCTGTGGTCAAGCCCGATTCGAAATGCATTGGAAAGGTCATGCGCCACTTCATGAGCGAGTCGTTGAGAAAGCAATGGGGAAGGCTGGGGGGCGCTGGGTATCCATTCGTGAAACCACAACTTGTCATAGAAATGAAGGAGAAGCAAGGCGAGCGGAGCGCAAAGAACCCACGAGCTCCCATCGCCCATTTTCGTGACCATAACTTGAAGGCGTGTGCAGAAAGGTTTGGGCTTGAGAGGGGTTTTACTTGTGATCTCAAGTTGAATAGTCCTCTGGAGGCAGGGCAAAAAGAATGTCAGACGAAGCCTAGAGAGACCTCTGGTCCATGGAAAATTAGCGGCCTGGTGTACGAGATGAGTATGGTTTCAAGTATGCTGGGCAAACTGCAAGATGTTTTAATGAAAGGCTCGCAGAATGCAAGCGAAATGTGCGAAACAACACTTCCAACACTGAATTGGCAAAGCACCTTCATGAATATAATGGTAGTACGGCAAAATGGTCAGAAACAAAAGTCGTCCATGAAGAGCGTAATATGAAACCTATTGTGCGCGAGACAGTTTGGAAAAATACGTCCAGCAATTGTATTAGCCAAGCGTCCCTGCAACTTAGAAGCAAGTCCAAAAAGATTTTGCAATTGTAATTTTTTTCTTTCTTTCGAGGTGGTTGATATGTGACTAATGGTCTTGTGGTCTGCGTTGAGTTTTTACAGCAAAGCTGTTTATGGCTAGGGTTCCGTGAATTTTTCGTGTGCATTACAAAAAAACTTTACGCTCACACTGTCACACATGCACGCCTTCCCTGTATAAAAGATTCAAAGTAAATAACCAAAATAAAGCGTTGACAAAAGCACGTGCAAGATGCCATTTGTTTTAGGTTTTTGCTTTAGAACAGTTACTGCTGTAGACTCCGGCACTTGCAGCACATGGAACACCATTTCCTGCATTCTCCTTGATGCTTGGGTAATTTAGCATGTATGTATCCTTTCGTCACAATGACCACCAATCAAGACAAAGAATAGAACCCTGCATATCCGCGGATTATCCGCAGATATCCGCAGTAAGTGGGCGGATGTGGATACAAATTAGACAAATTTTGGCGGATTGCAGATCAGATGCGGATGACAGGGGCTGCGGATGTAGGTATCCGCGGATCCGGATCTAAATTTTTGCCCGGTGGCATTCAGTTCGTCGACTGACGTTTCATCCACAGATTGTTTAGTCGACATGCGACAATTGATCGAAAGGCTTCCCGTGTTCGTTTCATCGAAAAACCTGAGACGTTTCGTTGCACACAACCCTGTTATTTTTGTAAAAAATTTTGTGTCTCGCCTGGATTACAGGGGGGAGGGGTATGGTTTGGTTAAGCATGCCTTAGTGAATCGCGCGCTAGCTTTTAGCGGCTTGGTGAAGAAATGCGTTGTTGACAAAACGTCTCAGGCACATATGCCCACAAAACATACAGCGTCGACAAACCATGTGTCCATGAAAAGTTGTCCACAAAACGCATTTCCACAAAACGCGTTTTGAAGAAACGATAGGGATCCTAAGAAAGATCTGATTCTCACTGAAGATTGCTTCAGTTAGTGCGCTCCATCTCGTCAAAAATGCTATCAATAGAAAAAGTAAAGAATGAAGGGAATCAATCGTCTTGAAAAAGCTAGTACATTGGCAGGGAAAGAGCGAATAACTTTCTCCAGACAAAGGAAACCTCAACTGTACAAGTCACAAAAAAGTAGACAAAACGTACCCTCTCCGCAAAGAGTAGTGTGGTCATGATTCCAAAAACAAAAGAAGTGCCTCAACAGCGATCGCGACCCTGTGGTGCCACGGTTCGTAAAGCTTCGGAATCAACAGCGCACGCAGAAAAGCAGCCTGTAAACTGCCTGTGTGTCTCTTTTTTTTACGCTTAGAGTCCTAGCCAAAAAAGTCTGGTAGTTCATATTCGTCCAACTACGACGCCAGGGCGTTGTAGCCGGACGATAATGAATCTCTTTTACTTTTTATCGTTTGACGGAACTAAAATGTCATAATTTAGTATGCCCTTTTTTAACTTTTATGTTTCAAAAGTATGCGTATGCATAAAATAGGTGTTTCAAAGCAAAAAAAAAAAAATTATATATATATATCCAGGGCTTTTTTTTTTAAGCTTAACAGAATATGTTTTCAAAAACCATGAAAGCTAGATTATTGCGGTCTGCGCAGGTGAGTTACACGGCCAGGGGGACATAATATAAGAGACTAATCGTAACAATCAGTCCGCTAATTAGTTCAAATTCATTAATGAACTTTTTAATTAATGAAAATAGACATATAGCTCCGATTAGAAAGTTGCCCCTAAAACCCCTACATCAGCCATTTTCAGAAAGACTTTGAGCGCCTGAGAAGAGTAGTAGTGCACTAAAGTTAGCACTCGTGGAGCACGCACAAAATTAGCATTGCGATAAGGCGCCCGCGCAATTTTTCCGTCTCTTATCTAGCCCCAGCCTTGTACCTGCTCCACGAGCGGTAACTTTAGTGCACTACTACGCTTCTCACGTGTTCAAAGTCTTTCTGAAAATTACTGATTTAGTGGTTTTCGATGACGCTGAGCAAGTTTATAATTGGAAATATATGTCTATTCTCATTAATTAAAAAGTTAATTAACAAATTTTAACTAATTAGCCGACTGATCTTTACGATTAGCCCCCTATACTATGACCCCCTGGCCGTATAACTCACCTGCGCAGACCGCATTAACCTAGCTTTCATGGTTTCTTTTTAAAAATTATGTTAAGTTTAAAAAAAAGATACCCGGTATATATTCATTTTGTGCACTTCTGAGCGGAGTGTTGCAGACTCCTATAGATGATCACATAACCAAGATCATTTTTCCTTCGATGCGCAGTGTCTCGGGAACGCTGATCACTTTTAATATAAATATGATGAAACTGATGATAAAATGACACCTTGTTTGAATGGTGACCCGAAGATTTCTTTGTACAAAGATAAGCAAACAACCTAAAAAGTGCTGTTTGTATTATTTTTTTTCATTCACGCTTGATGTTATGATGTACAATGAATGCCTGGATTGTGAGTCAGATGTGGTTCCACATTTTGTGGACGCGGTTCGGTTCGGATACGGATACAAAGTAGGCTGTTGCGGATCGGATACGGATACAATAATGTAAAAGGTTTGTGGATGCGGTTCGGATGCGGTTACAAAGTCTGCGGATGTGGATCGGATGCGGATAATCAAACTGTTATCCGCGCAGGGCTCTAACAATGAATGTGTTTGCACCTTTGTTCAAAATTTTGTGTCACGTGCCAAGCAGCTTCGCTGGTCATTCACCTTCACAGATTTCTCATGATTTTTTTTTTTTTGCTAGATTTATTATTTATGAACTTTTCGTATAGGCTGTAGATTTGTAGGGTTGGTTTCGCTTCCCATTGTGGTTTTCATGCTTCATTGTGATCACCCTTTCGTACAGGTGTAGATATGTAAAGATGGTTCCGCTGAATGCTAATGATTGTACCGTTTATAATGAGCCGTGGCTAGCGCCACCTGGCCTAGGAACCAAAAGTATGATTTCTCCACTCACCCACCTAAGCCAATTTGCTTCCCCACTGCGTTTTTGTAACTATCACCAGGTGGTGTGCGATATTGCCGGGAGCAACTACTACATCAACCCCCTCCGAGGAAGTCGCCGATTTTCCTCTTATCGAACCTATTTAACATTCTCTCAACGCCGAACCCACTGGCAGACAAGGTTGAGACTTTGGGCTCAAGCCACGCGGGAGGGACTTCCAATTTTCCTCTCTCCCGCCTGTCCCCAGCTGTGCTAGTTTGTTTCACTGTTCGTTGGGTTTCGGTGACCTTCAGGGTGTGTTGGTGACGACCCTGGGGGAAGGATGTATAAGGCGTGGAGAAAATAAAATGTGTACCCAAGTTTGAGACATCGCCTGCCCATTTTTTTCCTTCTCTTCTACTAAGCTTTTTTCCTTGTTTTTCTTTCTTCTCAATTACGGTTTTTGGACAAGATATCTCAAATGAGCTTAAAAACTGCACAATGCAAGCATCGTTCTGTAGCACTGTACTACTGTCCCATAAAGGAAAATTGGCAGAGTCGACCGTTCCGTGACTACGATCAAAGTGCCACAAGGAATATAGTTCCAAGAGGAGGTGAGTCAAGCCTATACGAGCAGTATACCTAATTGTGCGTGAGGCCCCACCACCAATCTTTTAGAACTTTATTTCGGTACAAACTTTTAGTTCAGCTCACATACATTTATTTCACGTGTGCGCATTTGTGTGCAATGAACTGCATCGCAGCCGGTAGCAATCACGACCAGAGAACACACTGCAGGCACTGCCCTGCAAGACTTTTCACCCATGTATAACCAGACTGAAGGCAGTATTTGCGAAATCAAATCTATTGTAATAACATTGTCAAAATTATTTAGAGCAAAAGAATGATGAAATTAGCATTGTTTGGTGTGGCCACCCGACAGAGGGCGCCAGTCTGTGTTTTCTCGTTCGAGGGAATGCAAGGCACTCAGTCCCAGTCAAACGTAAAGCTGTGATCGTAGACAAGCACAGAAAAAAGACAGGGACAAGAAGTTGATGTAAACACTGGTGCCAGTGTTTACGTCAACTTCTTGTCCCTGTCTTTTTTTCGCCGCATGTCTACGATGATAACCCACCTGGCCTAAATTGCCATATTAATGCAATCCTGTCTTTTTTCGGCGCTTGTCTACGACCATGAACCAACTGGCCCAAATTGCCACATAAATGCAAAGCTATGAGCCAGTCTCCCCTCAAAAGTCAGGGTAGTCTGTCTCTCACCATGGCAATGCCACCCCACACCACTTGTCCTAAGCAAGCAATGAAAAAGGCCAGTCGGGGCTGCAAGTTTCGCATGCTTCGCACATTTGTAAGATGTGCAAACCATGCGCAATAAAATCAGATGGAGTTGAAGACATGTTAAAGGCCCGTTCACACTCTTGCAACCGAGTACGACCGAGAGAGACCAGACCGGTTTTTAAGCCTCTTGCGATCTCTTAGGACCAGCTCCGCACTGCAGCGCATCCAGTCCTAAGAAGTCGCAAAAGGCTTAAAAACCGGTCTGGTCTTACTCGGTTGCAAGAGTTTGAACGGCGCTTAAGTCGACGAACCTAACACGTTCCTAACACACGTACGAGGGACCGATCCAACTGCCCAACAGCCACACTGACACGACACTGCCAGGCAGTTTTCTTCTTTAAGACTCGCCACCTGATTGTAACGCCACTTTGTACGCGGGCTCAAAAAAAAGCAGGAGGCAAAATCCTGACGTTCTTAGCGAGGAATCGGAAGCCAAACGCTGAATGAAGGATAGTGGGTAGACCTCAAGGCCACTTGCTTTGACGTCTATCCACTCTCTCTCGATCAGAACCAATCAGAGTTTGGCGTCCTTCTGACATCACCACAGCCCCTGCGCAAGCAGACGACTTATTCTCCGCATTATTGGTAAAATATGAACCACCAGCTTTTTTAAAGGGATACTTGAACGAAATTTAAAATATACCCGTCGTATTCAGAAATAGGCTGAATATGATCCACAATACCCGTAATTGACAATCACACTTTGGTATTTTGAGCCTGATGGCTGTATTTTTCGTTATAAATGGCCCACTCTAGCAAGCGCTCGGAGAGCAGCCAGCGGAGAGAATGTGACATCCAACGCAATCGTGAGATAGATTGTCTCAGGACGAGCAAAGCTGCGGTGAGGCCAACATCGAGGGGATGTTGATCCTAGCCATTCCAACCAACGAAGCGGCCGAAGCATGCCAGCGATCGGGCCACCACAAGTAACCCCAAGGCTGCTCTTGTGCGAATTTCGAGTGATAGGTTAATCTTCTATAACCTTGTAGACGGACAATAGCGACCTCGGGGACCCACAAAAGAGAGTCTCGGGGAGAGGCAAGCTCCTCCTCCTCTTCTCTCGTGGTGGCCGGAGGCGAGACAGTTATCGTCACTACCTGTCAAGGCTCCTAGACGGACATTACAAATGAGGCGTTAGCGACATCTACCAGGGGCTTCTTGCTAATCGTTTAACTCATTTTATAATTCCTTTGCGTGTATTTTTCAACAAGAGATTGGTGTGTCTGATGTGATACTGCTCCCTTGAACACAAATAGACCAAGGAGTATGCGCCAACATTTCGTTGTAGTATCCCTTTAAGGTGGAGAAATTTGCTCGAAAAAGTTGGTGCGCCGGGTCTAACTAGCGAAACCTCTTCACTAGTTGGTATGTAAGCATTTCTGTTCGATGCACGATAAGAGCAAAGGCTAGCCGAACGACGAGATAGGTGCGGCAGAACACGGCCAAAGCCGTCGGAGTCGCGACGGCTTGCCAGGGTCGTCGCACGGGACACCAGACGCGAACGGCGTGCA
Source organism: Ixodes scapularis (assembly GCF_016920785.2). NCBI lineage: Eukaryota > Metazoa > Arthropoda > Arachnida > Ixodida > Ixodidae > Ixodes > Ixodes scapularis. The sequence continues at coordinate 12,862,696 of NW_024609837.1, forward strand.
ACGGGGTAAACAAATGCGTCAGCTCGGCTATCCAGGCAGAGGCATCACCTTTCGAGAACGTTTGCGTGAGGTCAGAAACCAGTAAAGAGAGAAGAAAAAAGAAGCGGAGATAAGGACACCGACTGCTCGAAACGTCTGCGCCCGTCGACGTCTTGAGAAGCCAAGCGAGAGTGGGAGCGGCGCTTTCATGATCTTGTCACGTGATGGCATCAAAACAGAAACCCCTTGAAACGTGAGGACGCAGCAACGGACAGCATCGCACCCGTTCGGTGAACGCATCAAGGAACGAGAAAGGCAAACAGCTCAACGCGCACGTGAAAATAATTAGTCAAGTTGACGCTGTTCACTTATCTCCTAGAAAAGACCTCTAAAGAACGGCTGTATTTTTTTTTTTTATCATCATTATTATTAATAAATAAAAAAAGAATCGTGAGTAGTAAGGGCCAAGAACATTCATCTACACCTACGGGAGCAACCAAAGAAAAAAAGAAAAAAAAAAACAGATAAGTTAGAGGAGTTCGTACGAGAGCAAAACGCAAGCGATGTAGAGGCTCCCGAGAAAAAATAAACAATATTGTTTTCTTTCATTTTTCGATCCACGCTTCCCTCGAGAGAACCCAGCGAAGAACATTTGACAGCCAGCGAGCGAATCAGCTGCGTGCAAACGTTTTACCGAGATCGTAGAAGTAGGTGCACATCTTTCTCGCTCCGCGCGAACCGGGCCGCGTGTGAGAGGTGCTACACGAGGCCACAGAAACACTAGGGCTTATCGGAAATTCGGCCGTACCTTTCTGAGTTTCGGGCGAGACGCCGACGACGGCAGCAGCAGCCAAAACGAGCAGCGACCAACGGCGCAAGATCGCTGGAGAAGAAGCCATCGGCGCTGTCGGAGTATGCGGGGTCTTTCGACGCCTACGCTGAGATCCTACACAGTTCAGATTTCGGTGACATGACTGTCACCTTTTTCTAGCTTCCGCACAAACGTCGCACGGGGCAGAAAAATCAGTTGAGAATCGAGAGTTTGGGAACCGCGCTTGCACGTCCAAGCTGCGTTACCGCCAGCCCGTGGGATGCTCAAAGTTGCTCTGGATGCGCTAACCCTAAAAACAAACAAACAAACAAAAAACTTACGCGACGGCAGTGCCCCCTAAGGTCCAAAAGCCACATCATATTTACGGTAGTTGGTTTCTTTTTCACGGCTGTCTGGAGTTCTTGGCTTCCTTCGTATTTCGAAGTGGGTAGTTCGTTCTAAATTTAAATGGCACATGTAAACCAGACTTCGTCTGGAAGCAGCTTGTTAGTGTAGCTTACCGTTTGTGCTTTTGCGGGGTGGCCAAGATACACAGGTTTCGTTTCATCCCAGGAAAAATGCCCGCGAGTTTTACTCTTCGAGCTTACGCAAGGAGGGCCGTAATACGCGCTTTGAATTATACATGAAAGGAAGGAGTCGACCTTTAGCATTTGAGGGCAGATAACATAAAAAAAAGTCTTTGTTTTTTCAGCATTGAGAAGAGTTTCTGGGCTGCTCTCCTCGATCGATAGCCTTCAAACCACTTCAAACCCTCCAGGTAGACACAGCGAAAGAACAAGCTTGTCCGTGCAAACGAGCTGGGCTAAAATACTATAATGAACGCACTTAGCTATCATACCCGCAGTAGCAATGCGCAGGAAATGGAAGTTGCACCACGCTCAAGTAGGAACCAAAAGTATCTTCCTCATGTCTAATAACCAAAAGTATTTGCTGTATAAAATATATTGACAATCGGCACAAAATCCGCCGTCACTTCCAATACAACGAGCCAAACACGTAAAAAAAAAAAATCGGCTTTCAAAGATAATAAAATTGCACGGCAAAAAAAAAAAAAAAAAAACGTTCTGCAAGGCGTATTATGCTGCTTATATTTTCGTAGAACTACGTATGGGTGGCAGAAGAAATGAGAGGTACCCTCGTCCCAAATATGTTGTTTGTGGCCCCAGAAATTAAAATTAAAAAAATAAAAAAAAACACGAAAAGTTTTTTTTTTTTTTTTTTTACTGTATTTACTTAATTTTTTCGCTGACCTTTTTCAGCATGGGGACAGAGATGCATGAGCGCGGTGCCCGCAATGAATGTCAATAACGAATAGATATTCTACGAACTGAAAAAGAATCTGCACAGAAACGTTTCCACTATTTCGGAGGATCGTCAGCGAAAGTAAAAGGGGGCGATCAATATTAACAAAGTCTAGTCACACCCTATCTTCTCAATCTCTGGTACCACATTGACCAAAAGTTTTAAAACAAAATGTTTAGGTATTTTAATCATTCAACGTTTTCATTTGTTTCGAAACAAAAATAGGTCATTCTCGCAGTTACGGGCGAAGAAAGTTGGACAGGCGATAACGAAAGGCAGTAACCAGTACACAAGGAACAACCGTACACCACCACACCGGTGCACGTACGCGCACAAACATACGAAACGCACGATCCTCTGCAGTTCATCACAACACACCAACACGTACCGCCAGAAATTCGAAACCACGTTCGCTACGAGGTGTTTCGGTGCCGCCCCCTTGTGGTTTCCGTTCGACGTCACGATCAGGATTTGCCTCGCTGTGATTGGCAGGATTTGCCTCGCCATGAACCGGTGATTGGGCAGGAGTGCTATGGTTTGGTCAATCGCGAGTGCCGACTACGACGACGATTCTGGTCCCGACCGCAGCCGGTGCTACAATCCGTTCGAGCCAATCGAGAAGTGCTCTCTCCTGAGCTCGCCTTCTGTTGTGCCTAATTGCTATCGCCGGTTCAACCAATCCCCGCACAGAGAAGGATCGTACGGCGCATTGATTGGATCAGCCGGTGACATAGCCAACGCACAAAGACAACGAGCGCCGTTGGCGCCGTGACGATGCTATACTTCGTCTCACCGTACGATGGACTAAAGGCAAATGTTAGGGACCGCGATATCCAATCACGAGCCCCTTAGAAATTGTGCGGTATTTCGCTTCGATGCACGTATCGGATCCCGCGTCTCGGACTACTGATAAGGGGATGGGTGGACACTGGCTCAGGTCGAAGAGCACTGAGTGACTCAACAATTTTACGTCGCAAAGAAAGCCACTACATTAGTCTCTTTGCAGCGTCGAAGCTATAGAAATGATGCGGCTCTTTTGGATTCGGAGCATTATTCGTCCACCCCTAATCAATGTTAAGCGTGACATAGTATAGCGTAAAATGGGATTGGACCTGGCAGCCCGTGGCTTTGGCCTTTAGTCCATCGTAGGGTGAGACAGAGTATAGTAGTCTTACTCTCGCTCTCCTTTGCAGCGAAGCACGAGATTGAATAAGGCTCGTGTGTGTGCGTGCGTGTGTAGGCGTTGTAAGAAGACAATAGGAGGGAAAAGCGGGAGTCACGCGGTTGCGTCGTCCAGCACAGAACCTCCCCATTGGCGCGTCGCAGGGGCGGATGCGGGGGCTTCCAAAGGGAAGGGGTCAGCGTATCAGTCTCAGACGTTTATAAAAAAAAAAAAAAAAAAAAAACACGCCCCCCCCCCCCCCCCCTTCCCCTTCCCCCCTTAGTGCCGCCACGGCACCGATTAGAAGCCAGTTTCTGGAATGATCCACAAGACCCAACGTTACCACAACACTCAGTTGGGAAACTCACCGTTGAAACCTAGGCCGCTGGCGTCTACCTCGAGACCTAGCTAAATACGACAACCGCGCCACTCTTAATCTTTTGATACGTGGTCACCTTCAGCTTTTAGAAAGCATGTTTTTGCGTAAAAACAAACGAAAAAAAAAAAACTCTTCGTTTTTTTGTAGTCACTTTTATTGGAGTTTAATACAAAATGATGGGCGTGTGATGTTTTCTAAAATCTTTAGTTTCCAAGGTTTTGCGGCACAATTAATATAGTTTTTATACAACCACGTCTCAGCGGTGATTTCAGGTAGCGCGTCCCAACCCTAGGGGCAGACTTGTACACGTTATAGAATAGTAAGGAATTACTATTGCCGTTGGTTGACTGAGTGAGGTTGGGACCTCCGTTGCTCTCAGATCCAGGTTTCAGTGGGGCTCGAGACCTCAAGACTACGTGCGGAAGTTGCCGATGCCCCCCCGCAAGAACGAGAGATCCCTTCGATCTCAGTCCGCCCGCCCACCCATCTCGTACAGGCGTTGAAATAGTAAGGAATTACATTTACAATTACTCGAGGCTAAATTGTAATCTATTACAATTACAATTACCCTCCCATAAAAGTAACTGACCGTTACTTCAAAAAGTAATCCGTTACTTTCGTGGCGTTACGGCGTTACTTTCAACATTATTGCCCTCAAGTAAGAAACAAAGGGAAGGGGGTCATTCAAGTTCTTATTGTTGTAAGCTGTTCCATTTAATGACCCTGAGTATTTTGAGCAACAGCTGGCTCTCTAAAGTCTCACCAGACATTTTGGGTTATTTCTTACTCAATATGTCGACTGCTCCGCTGAACACCCACTGAACTGGGGCACTGGATGGTACTGCCGTATTGTTCCTCACGAATGCTTTATGCTCTGCATTGAGCTTCTTCAGCGAAGCAATGGAAGCACTATTTACCTCGAATGTAGAACAAAGCTTTGTCGTCACAGCCGCTGCTTGATATAAGAGCTTTAGTAGATCGTTCCGATTCCTCCGATGCCCCCGATAACGATATGATGCGTGCGCAAAGGCGGCGGCGGGGTATCGGGTATCATGATTGGAGTCATCGGACCGATCTACTCAAATTCTCCATTGTCTAAATCCCGAAGCTGTGGAAGTCATCATACATCTATAGCTAGAATAAGAACTGATTTACGCCCATCTTACTATACCTCCATATACTGCCAGGCAATAGCAAAACATAGTTGTAACAGTAAGGTGATAATTAAATAATAAATAAGGTTTGGCTCGATATTCTTCTTCCTTTGGTTCTGAAGAGGTCGAGCCTCGGTTGAGACGTTGGTGAATAAAAACAAAGTTTCCAGTGTATAAATATTTAGTACTAAAAAAAGGACACTCATAACAACAATTAAATAAAGCGCCGGCTAAACAAGAAAATGTAAACGCACGTTTGCCGTGTGTACCTTTCTTTGTGCCGTTCAAAAACGCATGGAGCACGAACCGACCGCAGTTTACTCCGGTGTTCTCCAGATAGACGTCCACTGATGCCACGGGCAGCGAAGGGCAGAATACTAATTAAGCCGCGCTATGGCCCCACTCTAGAGTTTCACTCATTCCTCAAGCACAGAATATCAAGTCTACGTCAGCCACCATTATGTTTTATTTGTAAAAATATCTGCTTGAGGTGAGATGCGTCCTGCTGGGGCAAAATAGGAAAAAGAAGAAAGGAAGACAACTACCATTTTCCAAAATATTCGCGAAAAGCTGACTCATAAAACTGAGAAGCAGATAATTGGGCTGGAACTGACGAATAAATATGGCCAACCCTAGAAGTTGGACTATGAAAAAGTAAGTAGCTTTTAAAACAGGGTCAAATAATGTGAAATATGCAGAAAAAATATACATCCTGTTTTCTAAGAGAAGATGATAAGTGTGCAGCAACGAACGAGGATGCTTGTGGCAATAATACCTTTACATATTATCACATCTCTTTTAGTAGATTTTAGGGCAGACGGGGCGTCGCCTCGTGTTGTGACATTATTAAAATGGTCTAGAAAAAAAATAGATTCAGGGGCTTGGTGTTATAAAAAAAAAAGGCTTTGCGGAACTGAAGAGTGCCAAGCCTCCCTTTGCGCTGGTCAATTCCCGTGACAGTGTCACTGCGCTCGACATTACCAAAATAAAAACAACCCTTTCTTTAGAAACGGGGGGGGGGGGGGGGGGGGGGATGGTCCTGAAAAAAAAATGTAACGGATTACAAGGGATCCGTTACGTAAAAAATGTAACGGAGTCACTTTAAAATTACTCTAGAAAATATGTAATTATTCCGTTACTAAATTACTGATAAATGTAAGGGATTACAAGTAATTTCGTTACTTGTAACGGATTACGTACAAGTCTGCCTAGGGGTATCCTAACATCGGTGAGAATTTGCGACGCGCCCCGCTTGGGAGACGGGGTGGCACCCCCAAAACCTCCTTGCACTGATGTCACATCGCATACTTTTGAACACCATGTAAAAGGAGGAGAGAGAAGCTGCTTTTGTAAGAATTTTGAGTGACAGGTTAATCTTCTATAATCTTCGGGGAGGAGAATAGCGACGCCTGTGCGAATCCGGGAGGCACAAAGGGGGATCCTGATAGGAGGGGAGCTCCTTCTTCCCCTTTTCTCTGGAGGCTTGCACATGACGTCCCTTCCGATGACCTCAAGAGAAAAGGGGAAGAAGGAGCTCCCCTCTTATCAGGAGCCCGGATTTGCACAGGCCTCGCTGTTGTCCTCCCAGTAGATTATAGAAGATTAACCTGTCACTCAAAATTCTTACCAAAAGCAGCACTGCCTCTGCTCCTTTTATATGGTGTTCAAAAGGATGCGATGGCAGAAGTCACGTGCAGTTCCTGGAGTGACCGCTGCGGGAGAAATGGCGGCGTTGCGATCAACTCGGTTCTCGAGTACGGATCCGTGCCACTTTTTGAGCAGGCTCTATGGCAGTTTTCCAACTGAGTGGTTCTAGTAACCTTGACGAGACCCCTACGGGAGCCAGAGTTGCGCATTTGTTTTCCCCGCGCCGCCACGCCGCTATTCGCCGAGATCCATCACGTGAGGAGCAAAGCATCCGTTGGCGTGCAAGAAAGCCACCTTTACGGTCGCTCCGCTGACGTTTCTCTTGCCCCGGCGTATGTTTCCCTGCTTTCCGCCTCCTTTTCCTCCTCTCCTGTTTTCCATGCGCGGCGGCGCGCGCGGCGCCGCTATTCGCCAAATTTAGTCACGTGAGGAGCAAAGCAACCAGGGCGTGCGGGAAAGCCGGCGCTACGGCCGCTCGCCGAGGCTGAATGCGCAACTCTGCTACCGTAGGTAGCTATACAGGAACTCTAGAGACCCCTAACGCCACGCGCCATCTAGTAGCGCGCCCAGAACTACGTCCGCCATCTTGTTAGTGGCGAGAAAACAAAACCAAGGGCCCGACCGGCAAAGACCCCATGTAAACAAGTGACCGCGCTTTGTGCGAGAGATGCGATGCCAACGAATGCTGTGTTTCGCTGCAAATGCACCCATAAACCTTTGATTCGTGCGTTACGTGAACAGGCTTCACCTTTTTTCTTTATTTTTATTTGTAACTTGAGAGGCAGCTTTTGACAAAAACAATCAGTGACAACGCGAAGAAACATGCGGACGTTATCGCGCGGCGTGAAGCCATTTACAACTATTGAACTGGGACCTAATCTTTCTACGAAGTTGTAATAAATTTGTTTATGACCTATTTTTTGTTTGTGTGCGGTGTAGTGCCGGCCTCCGTTTTTCTTGATGCGCCAGCAGCTCAACGCATGCGGACGAGACCAAGGCTGTTAATCGAGGCAAAAAGATGGCAGTTTTAATAACCTACGCCGCCAAACATAATTAAAGATGCGTATAGTTAACAGTGGTATGGTTAGGTTTATCGCAGTGGCTAAAACTTCGATGTCGGCGGCGGAAAAACCTTGCCTTGCGGACGTCGAATAATAATCAACACGGGCGGCGCCAACTTCATTTTACAACCTCCTTTTATTTTTTTATTTTTTTATTTTTGTCGCAGCCGAAGTAGAAATATTGTTTTGCGCAAAAAAACTCAGGGGTAGTTTTGAGAAAGTTACTGCAGTTATTCTGTCAGGGATGAACAAATCTTCATAAATAGCGCCACATCCGTCAACTGTGCTTCAGGTCAATGCTATCTGAAACCAATTTTAGCCCTTTGCAACGCTTGAGAAATATTGCCCAGGGCGCAGTTTGTTTTAGAAGAACACAGAGCGTTCCACCAAAAAACCCTCCGCCAGTATACAACTAAAAAAATATAATTTTGAGTCATGTATTCGTGGAGCAGTATACCGCTAAACAGTACGACTTCAAGAGTATTTGCAACAAAAAAAGAATGAAAGGTGTTCTCAAAGAAGAAAGGCATGACGGCCTATTCCTTTCGGAGTTCTGCGCACACGCTGGCGACAACAAGCTTCCACAGCGAAGGCGTAGGACTTGGCCCGCTGATTCGACGAGGTTGTCACCAGCGTGCGCAGGCCTCCGAGAGTTTTGTCACACAGTTGCAATAGGTTATTTAAACTGTTCGCCCACATAACATGGTTAGAAGGCGGAAAACAGTTGCTGCACCATCGCACATTGCCCGTATACGGTTGTCTCCGATGCCTCTACCGTGCTTCGGTACCAAGGAGGTTAGAAGTACTAGGAGGGGGCACGTTGCAATATTGGTGAAGCCTGTCATAAAAAGTTTAAACGATTTTGTGCCCAGCGTGACCGCAGATCTGTCTGGCGATTGGTGCGCGTGACATGTCACGTGTGAGATGGATGGTTGATTGTAGAAGGACTCCTTGCAGGCTTGCGCGCGCTCCGTCCGGTAGGTTTTATCACATCGAAGGCTAGACTGTGGTGTCTTCTAGTACCCCATAGCAAGACGAAGGCTAGCTACGGTCACGTGATGTGGTCACGTTGGCATGGTAAGTGAGGAGAGTAAGGAGGAAAATGAGGAGGAGGCGAGGCGTCAAGGGAGCATGGCTTGTGGAGGTTACGCGGCTGACGTCATGCCCTTTCCTCCCCTTCTATTCTCCAAGTTCGGTACCGACAACGCTTGCCAACATTAAAATGGCGACGCTCTCAGTGTTGTCAGACCACAAAGCAATTTCCCATAAGGCCTATTGACGTCACCTTACCTATACACCAGTTACGCTTTTAAAAACACCAAGACTGGGACGAGAAGGGACGGACAAACACAAAGACTTTGTGTCTGTCCGTCCCTTGTCGTCCCAGTCTCAGGGTTTTTAGTCAAATGTTTAACCACCACCAGCTCGGTCGCGCCCTAACCTTTTGTTCACTAGTTATGTTTCCCCGCTAAATTTGGCTGCTAAAATTAATGACACCTTTACACCAATTCGTGTTCCTAGCTAAGATTTACGGGAAAATGAACGCCATGTGAATTCAGTTTCCCCGCTAAATTTGGTGGAAAAAATAATGTCACGTGACCCGCTAAATTAAGCGGGAAAACTAAACTTGTGTATAGTTTGCGGGACGTCAGGTCACGTGACATCAATTTCCTCGCCAAACTTGGCGGGGAAACTTTTGACATTTTCATCCTCATCTCAGTAGTTGGCTGACTGGCGGATAGGGGGCGCGGACGCACTCGCTGCCGCTTCCGACAAACAAAACGGCTGGCAAGTTGGTGGAAGAAAATAAAAGATAATAAATGTGAAAGGCTACACAAAGGAGCCCACCGGCTTGGACCCGATTCGTACGTGACCCCCCGTTCCAAAGGGGATAGCTACATACATCATCATCATCACCACCACCGTTTCCATCGGTTACGTGCACTCGGCTGTGTTTCTGCTTTATGTCGTTTTTGCTTCTTTTTGTGATACAAATGCGTCCCTTGTGGCACACAACCAATGAAACAGTGGTAATCAGCCACTTTTAGGCCTACAAAATAACTTAAAACCTAAATTGCGTTTTTCTTTATTGTATTTTTTTTTACAGACATTTTTGGTGCATTTGATTATGTTCATTGTTAATTTAAACCATGATCGGTGGCGAAATGACTGAACTGATGTAAAAGCAGGATTACCGTCGTCTACGGTCGTACCTGATGGCACTAGTTTCCGGGAAAATAAAGTGGTGAAGAGACTAAAGGCACGTTAACACACTTGCAACCCCTTAGAACCGGAGGACGCACCTCTTAGAGGACGCACCTCTTAGAGGACACACTGGCCCATCTATTGGGTAGCTGGGTAGCAGTGTAAATTTGGCGGCCCGGCATATTTTTTATTTCTCTCGCGCATTATCCTTTCTTTGTCGGTTCGAACAACTTTTGTCAACTTTATAAACGAGCCTTTCTCATAGGTATTACCATGGGCGTACCAACCGGGAGGGCAAGGGGGGCGCTTGCCCCCCCCCCCCCCCCCCCCCCCCTGAAACAGCCGCCACTGGGCAGGGCAAACAGTGGCTGTCGGCACCAAAGGAATACCAAAGGCACCGCCTCCCGGCACTGAGGAGAGGGGGAGGGGGAGGGGGGTAGGGTCTGGTTTGCCCCTCCACAAAAAAACAAGTTGGTACGTCACTGGCCGTATTACGCACATTTGTAGGGTTCTGCGAATATTCGAAATTTCGAATAGTAGTTCCGAATAATACACTATTCGATATTCGCTAGGAGAAGAACTGCACTATTTGCGTTTTTCGAAGTGTTAATTGATTGCGGCGGGTTGGCCCCGTTGAGTGCGCTTCGTACCAAGTATTGGTGCGCTGCGGAGAAACAATACCCGCGGAAGCGAGCTCCGCGGGTGTTGCTTCTCCGCAGCGCACCGGTGCTCGGTAAGAGGCGCACTCAACGGGGTAACCCGCCGCGATAAACACTTGGAAAAGTATGAATATCGTAATTGCGTGCCTGGAAGTAAAGCATACATTCAAAGGCTAGATGGTGCACCTGTGCCGTCTGCACGTGAAAATAAATGAAAACTTTGTGAATGTGTATATCTACATTGCAGTAAAAGTTTTAAAATTAAACTGTTATGCAAGAGTATACTATGTTAATCAGAGATGCCCTTAGAACCTGCGTTCATCATGCATGATTCTTTCGTTTTTAACTCGAGATTAAAGAAAGAGTATTTTATATAGCAAGATTCGTAAATTCACTCAATTGGGTATAGTCAGGGATGGGCAGTATTTCAAATACAAGTATTTTAAATACGTATTTTAAATACTTTGTGTATTTTGCATTTGTATTTAATTACAAATTGGGTAATGTATTTGACGTCTGTATTTAAATACTAAAAAGTGTGTATTTCAAATACAATTGTAATTAAATACAATTTTGTGGGCGAAAATACATCCCTCAAATTTATTGTCACTGTCCAGAGCAGGGAGAAAACTACGTTCTGCACCGAATGCAGTGTCTCTCAATCAAGCACAAGCGTTTAGTGACTTTGTGATTACGGTGCTAGTCCAGGGCAAGAATAGTGACGAAACTGACGTTCACTGGCAGACTGGCTAAATAAGTTCCTGTGTGACAACTTGTGCTGCTTTCCAGCCTGATTTCCATCCATATTATTGCCTGGAACATCCTAAATGCGCGGGTCGTCCAGATTTTTGTAACTGGTGCGAGTTGCAACAATAAAAAATGCTCTAGCTAGTGCTGCGCGTCTTGGTAGTCTCGGTTCTTTGTTGGTCTATACCAAAATGTAAACGACAAAAAAAGCTGCTTGAAGCTCTGTACTTTTTTCACCTATTACGTCCAAGCTGATTACATTTTTTTTATTATATTTCTATTGCATTACTAGAGCCTCGCACACTAACCCCCGAGTGTGCGATGCAAAATGAAAATGAGATACCCGGAAACCCGTTGCAGGTACCCGGAAGTCGCTGACGCAAATTTTGAGGAATGTATTTGGAAAAGTATTTGGAGGAGACAAATACATTTGGTTGTATTTGTATCTTGTATTTAAATTCTTTTTGGAAATGTAATTAGATTCGTAATTAAATACATTTTTGACGAAGTATTTTGTATTTATATTTCGATACATATTTGCATGTATTTTACCGTATAGTTGGCCATCTCTACAGGATTCATTTTATGTCAAATCCGTCGTTTACTTGCCATCCCAAGACAATCAGACCTTCTAAGGTCATAATTCATAAATATAGATAAATTAAACTTAGCTTATAAATGAACAAGTGGAACAACCTTCACAAGTTTAGCTGGGTTTTTGTCTAAGTATTATGCAATGGTAGTGAAAAGCATGGAAAAACTATTCGATATTCGAATCGAAAATATTCGGCCAAAATTACTATTCGCTTCGAATTCGCTTCGAACTCAAAATCTACTATTCGCACAAGACATTTGACCTCGGTTATCCCGCAAAACCTTCGCTCTTGTGAAATGCAGTTCCAGGGCCCCCACATAGATGGCGCCTGCGTGCCAGTGCCCAAAGAAATTTTAAGAGTACTCTGTTGCAAATGTGTAAACGGGCCTTAATAAATGCATGTAAAGAAGCAGGTCGACAGCCTGATTAGCAATGTGCTGAGTCGGGAAAAACCAGATGAACTCACGAGTTTATCACTCATTGTTTGGTTTTCGTGAACAACCAACTTCTTAGGAACTTCGCAGATTAAGAAAGTCTCGTATAATGACTCACAGAATCTGTAAAAAATAAGTATTATAATCTCGGCATGTTTTATTTAAAGAAATTAAGTACTCGAGAAATGTTTCGGCAGTTTGATCTAGGCCGAGAAGGAAATTTGTTGAATTATCGGCCCTCCTAAAGTACTCATTGGCAGCATTTCACAATTTTGGTTTTAGGAAATAGACTGTTCATTATATGATATAAGCGACAGGTTCGTCAAATTAAGTCCAACACTTGCTTTCCGTAAACTTGGCGAAATAAAATCAAAGGGTAAGTTTAGCTGAAGTCTGGTGTCACTTCATGGACCAGTTTTGTACAGGGCCGGATCCAAGGGGGGGGGGGGGTGGGGGGGGGGGGGGGGCGGGCGACCGGGGGGGGGGGGGGCGACGGGGGTGCCCCCCCCCCCTCCCCACCCTCAAACAAAGTCGACCTCCCTCCTCCCCCCTTCTTGGAGGGCAATTTGACATGGGTGCACACGCATGAATGGGAGAATAGTATCCTTACAAATCCCCCCCCCCCCCCCCCCCCCCCCAAAAGACGGAGTTCTGGATCCGCTTTTGGTTGCACAGATGTGTGCTTCGTAGGTTTTTGGCGTCGCCAGCCGCTAAAATTAAATCTCTATTCGTCATCGAATACGCTGGACTCAAGCAATTTTTATAAACTTAAGATTTCTTTTTTTTTTTTTTTTAGCATTAAATATTGCGGATTTCAGACACTAGCGAGTTTTAGAGAAGTGTTCGCAAAATCTTTGCGCACAAACACACACAAACAAAAATCGTCGTCACCACTTTGCGTACGCCGAGCCCAAACTGCGTTTTGGACTGGCACATGGGAACGACGCTGTTTGTTTGCACACAGAAAGATTTCTCGTGCACTCTAAAGGCCGGTTCAGACACTTGCGTTTGAGTGCGTTTGACTGCGTCGCGTCGAGAACCGAAAGCGAGTCACCGGCACATCTGTGCATCGTATGAAGCGTGGAATCCAATTCAAGGAATCATCTTGGCACGCGATATAAGCAGCAGGGTTGTCCTGGTTTCTAGCTGCTGCAACGCAGTCAAACGCAACTGTCTGAACCAGGCTTTTAAACTAGGGGTGTCGCGAACCGGCCGAGGTTCGAGTTCGACCAGGTTCGACTTTTTTCGAACTTCTAGTGGAAAATTCGACGAAACTTGTATTGAGGTTCGACTGGTGTGGCGCATGCGCGACAGGTTGGCCAGTTGGCTTCGGATTGGATGGTAATGGCTAAGGGATAAATTAAGGGCAGCGCTGATTGGTTATTTCACTTAATACAGTACAAAAAAATTAAGTTATTAACCTCTTCAGTGATTATAATTAGTTTCTTTTAATTGCAACTATTTATAAAATAAAATAACCCTTTTCTTAAAAAAAAACATTCACCAAACCTAGACATGCTTGTATCAAGGTCTGGCCACACTGTACACAAAGTCGAACCGGTCGAATCTGGTGAAAAGTTCGAAGGTTCGTCGAACCGGTTCGACCCAGTCGAACCCCGAAAGTTCGACCTAAAAATCTGGTTCGACAAAAGTTCGCGACACCCCCTACTTTAAACTAGCTGTTTTGCGACAGTTTCGAACGCCGGATGTCCCAAACTTTGCGTTAGAATAAATTAAGTGGATTGATATAGGTTGTTTGCACATGACGTCATTCCGCCATTTCGTTGTTAGTTTGTTTCTTCAAACAAATTTACTACATTGAAGGATTACATCGTAACCGGTTGAAATGATGTCAGCGGTGCTCTACGCATTTGAGAAGGCATGCAAATCCTTGAAATGCTCGAGTTTGGCACACGCCAGACAGATCGCAACAACAAAATGGTGGACGAAATTACGTCAGTGAAAACACCCTATAGTTACCTTAAAGGAGCCCTGCAATCATAATTAAGCATCTACCTGTTTTGCGGTTTCCACATCTCTTGGGGTTCGGGCAACCCCAGCGGGCAAGGAAAGAGTAACTAAATGTCAGTGCGTCATATTTTAGCTGGGGCGACGCGGAAACCTCCTCCACCGACGGGGGCGACCCGCGGTGCCGAAAGTGTGCGAAATATGAACTCTTGGCCCTGGCCTTACCGGCCTTACTACTGGTCAGAGCCGCTAAAAACTTCTTTTTTAGTCGAAATAAAAAATAGTATTAGTGACGCGAACCGTTTCAATTATTTATGAAAGTAGTATTTGTTCAGCTTGCGTTCTGGGCTCGCGTGCGCGACGTTACTAAATCATTACTAAATCATTACTAAATCATTTACTTAAAACCGAACCATTCTAGCTGAACGTGGACGTCGGTCGGTCAGCAGAACTGTATGCAAAGCTAATTTCCCAAGACCTCTTTCTACGATATCTGGAAGTCAGCTGCCACACGACTATTACAGGATTACCAGAAATCACTCAGTTTTTATCGCTTAGTGGTCTGCTCAATCAAGTAGTTTCACACTTCTTGTTCTTCGAGTGTAAAATTTGTTGCCAGAACTTTCCTTCAAGGTCCCCATACCCCCGACAATGATTTTTTGACTTGTCAAAAGCTTGCGCTGAGGCAACCTCAGGCAACGTAGTGACACGGAGAAAAAATGGAAAACTTCGTGTCATTTTCGAAGCAAATTAAAATCACTCAAACCGCGATGCCACGGCATGAAAGGCGCGAAGCGAGCTGCGCCCTCTCAGATGGCCGACCGTGCCGTCGCTCTGTAGCGACTCTAGCTTTGACCGAAGCCTTCCTTTCCCCTTCCCATTTTGTAGACCAACCCATTCGCGTTTAATTTAACTATCCCCTGCACGTGTACACTATTTCCTCTCTTTTTCACCCCTCTAATCCTTTCACAACGCCTACAGACACACACACGTGCACGCGCACACTCACACACACACACACACACAGAGACGCACACACAGACGAAATGACCCGCCGACGTGCGCCGAAATTACTCGAGGGCGCGCCTTGGAGGAAATAGTAGTAGTTTTGGACCACGTGTAGGCAAAAAGGACCAAAATCAATAGATTCGGTGGTATTAAAACTGAATCAGCAGAAATCTGAAAAAATCAGTAGATCTATACTGATAAATCAGTAGGAGTGGCAACACTGAACCACCGTCTGGCGGACGAGCGGTGGCGCCTGAAGGATCGCACAATCACCAGCCAATCAACGTCAAGC